>NC_142036.1:11839354-12179354 GCF_982192425.1 Myodes glareolus | reverse complement strand
ATGAATTACCTGATTAACTATTAGTACATGTGTGGGAGGACACCCAGGTGAGTGATTTGGGTCCCATTTCACAGGATTTCAATTATACATCTTCACATTACAGATACTGTACCTGGGGATAAGTCTTTGTACATCTTGATTTCAGTCTATTTGTCTGTCTATGTGTCTCTATATACTTTTAACTGTTTATTGCCACAGTTTGTAGCACATAATAATGTCAGTTTCCTAATTATGATTCTTCCATTGCTGATGGGTCAGAAATTCCATGATACATAATACTACACAAAGAGAAATAGCATGCCACTATGCTTCAGGGTTATATTAACTGAGATTTAAAAAGATAGAGATCCATAAGTAATGATAAGTAGTGAAGAGGAGGACATACTTGAACATGGGGAACTGTTGGTGAAGGTTCTGTCCTGTCCAGTCCCACAATACACACAAAGAAACTATATTATTTGCAATAATGTTTGTCCAATTGCTTAAGCATATTTCCAGATACCTCTTCTATCTTAAATTAACCCACTTTTATTAATCTGTGTATTGCCACAGGACTGTGGCTTACCAACAAATGTCCACTGGGCTCCAGCAGAGGTGTCTGTCTCCTGTAGGCAGCTAAATGGCTTCTCATTTACTCTGCCTTCTCTCTCCCATCATTCAGTTTAGTTTTCCTACCTATCTCTGTTCTGCTAAGGCATTGACTGAAAGCAGCTTCTTTATTCATTAACCATTAAAAGAAACACATATACGGAAGGACTTCCCATAAAAGGACTACCCTTTTATGTTTAAATAAAAAGGAAGGTCATATAATTACATATACATACATACATACATATATATGTACATATATGATTACATATGTAATATGTAAAATTACATATAACAAAATGGGAATCAAGCAAAAATTAGAGTTATGACATTTATATCTACTTTAACTCTTATTATAGCTGAGGAAATCTATAACTGCAACTATTTTTCAACTTCATCAAAAATTCTAGAAGTATATAATATTTCCTAAGTAAATGGGAAGCAACTTCCAAAACTCTAGAATTGACAGAGACATCTTGCTGCCTGGACAGTCACAAAAACTTCCTTTGTAATGTTGCAGGAACTTAAGTTCAGCCTACTGGCCCATAGTATCCAGCAGACTTTTCCATGAAGCAGGAAATTTCAAAGACTGTTCCACATATATTGGCAGTTTGTCTGTCAGCTTCTTCAGTGTCCTGAAAAATGTCTGGCAAACTCTTTCATGAAGCAGGAACCCAAAGAATGATTTCAACTTCAGATAATTTCAGCAGTCATTTTTGTGAGTCCTGCATGTCCAATTTATACAGCATAATATCAAGCAGATTAGGCAAGAACAGTTTCTTGCCCAAACGACTAGCATATACCATAAGGAGCCTCTTTAATACCTACCATCCCATTGACGTAGTTTGGTGCTGCCAGGATCAGATGTGTCTCATTAACATGAAAATTCCTATGTTCTTAAACATCTGAAATGTCATATTTTGTTAGTCTTTGAAAGGTTTGAGGAATAACCATCCATCTGACATATATCTCTATACATATAAATAAAACTAAGGTGACCATAAGCTTGACTATTATAGGAGATTTTCTATTAACCTATATTTAATATCCATTAAATTTTTAAAGGAGCTGCAAACAATATGTTAATCAAAAGCAGAAATATACATATAAAAATTGATCTCAAATTTGTATCAATAAAACAAGATCCATAACAATGAAAATTATTCATATCTACAGCATGATTCCCTTTAAATGTGAACAAAATTTTGTAAATGATATTTGCAAATTTGGGTGTAGTTCTCTGCAAATTGCTTACTACTTTTTGTTGGGTGAGTAATTGTTGGGGGTGGCCACAGAACCATTTGGGGAATCCTGGTCCACCAAAGCACATTATTCTTGAAGGAATCCACAGGTTCTCATCTTCTGTGGAAACAAAAGAAGAACCTCTTTTCCAAATCAACAAATACTTAGACTCAAATTTGGTAGAAAAGATACCTTTAAAATATATATGTTGTTTTAGCTTAACATCTCATACAATGAATTGTCTCTCTGTACTTAACTCCTTCCCAGTCAAAAAATTTAAAGAAAACACAATAATATACATAATCCAGATTCTCTGCAATTATTCCATCTTTATGTGGCTTATTTTTTTCTTTTATTTATGACTGTCTGTACTGTATCTCTTTAAAACATTTGTTTATTTTTTAAAAACTGTTTTGTTTCTATGTACAATTGTCTATACTTTTTTTCTCTCTCACAAGCCTGTTAGCATTTTGTAAACACACTGTGACCTGTTAAGTACTTTATTTCTGTCTGAATTTGTCTGTATTGCATATCTGTATTTATTTTCTGACCAAGAAAAAATGCTAAATGGGTGTGAAGAGGACTAAGGATTCTTTGTCTTTGGGCTCCACCCAGTCCAACATGGTGAAGGCATTTTCACAATCTCTGTGAACCATACACACCACTGCATTTTCAAGCATGTAGCCAGTCTGTGTTGTGCATTAAGCAGTTTGTAATACGCTCCTCACGAAAGCGATTTAAATGCTTGATCTTCTGAAAGAACCAGAGCTGTTCTTGCTACTAGCACAAACTAGGAAGTGTTCTTAATGGGGCCACATAGTATTTGCTGCCAATGCTGTGTCAGGAAGGCCTCTCTTAAGCTAGCTTCCAGGAGAGATCCTCCAAAGGAAAAAAATGCCAGCTACCAGGAAACCATGCTTAACAATGCTCTTTTGTGTTTAGGATTTCTTTCTAAACTCATACAGGTTTTGTTTGGATTTATCTGGCACCCACATTGCGCACCAATCTGTTGGCAGAGGTTCTTGTATTGCCCATTCCCACAATAAACAACCAGAAACTATATTAATTGTAATATTGTTTGGTCAATGGCTTAAGACTATTTCTAGCTAACTCTTTTTTTTAATTTATAAAACCTTCCACTTTTGCCCCTCCTTCCAATACCCTCCCACTTCCCCCCGACTCCATCTTCTCCTCCCTCTCCAGTCCTAAGAGCAGGCAGGGTTTCCTGTCCTGTGGGAAGTTTAAGTTTCTCCCCATTCCCTCCAGGTCTAGGAAGGTGAGCATCAAAACAGACTAAGAACCCAAAAAGCCAGTTCATGCAGACAAAACAAGTCCCAGTTCCATTATCAATGGATTCTCAGACGGCCCCCATGTCAGCCACATACAGAGACTCCAGTTTGATCACATGCTCGTTCAGTCCCAGTCCAGTTGGCCTTGGTGAGCTCTCATTAGATCAGTCCCCTTGTATCAGTGGGTGAATGCACCCCTCGCGGTCCTGATTTCCTTGTTCATGTACTCCCTCCTTCTGCTCCTCATTTGGACCTTGAGGGCTCAGTCCAGTGCTTCAGTGTGGATCTCTGTCTCTATCTCCATCCCTCGTAGGATGAAGGTTCCCTCTGATCCTGACTTCCTTACTCAAGTTCTCCCTCCTTCTGCTTCTCATTTGGACCTAGGGAGTTAAGTCCAGTGTTCCACTGTGGGTCTCTTTCTCTATCTCCATCCATCGTCAGGTGAAGGTTCTATGGTGATATGCAAAATATTCATCAGTATGGTTATGGGTCAAGGCCAGTTCAGGCACCCTCTCCTCTGCTGCCCAGGGAAGAATCTGGGGACCTCTCCTTGGACCTGGGAACCCCTCTAGAATCAAGTCTCTTGCAAACGCTAAAATGGCTCCCTTAGTTGAGATATACACTTACCTGCTCCCATATCCATCCTTCCTCCCTTCCCCCATCCCATTCTCCCAAGCAATCCCCAATCCTCCTCCTCTCCCTTCTCTCTAATCATCTACCTTTCCTTCCTTCCACCCTACCCCTCATGCACCCAATGTTGCCTGGCAATCTTGTCTACTTCCAATATCCAGGAGGATAACTATATGATTTTCTTCAGGTTCATCTTCTTATTTAGCTTCTCTAGGACCACGAATTATAAACTCAAAGACCTTTAATTGTGACTAAAATCCATTTATGAGTGAGTACATATCATATTCCTCTTTTTGTGTCTGGGTTACCTCACTCAGTAAAGTGTTTACTATTTCCATCTATTTGCATGCAAAATTCAAGTTATCATTGTATTTTACCACTGAGTAAAACTCTAATGTGTATATGTTCCACACCTTCTTTAACCATTACTCCACTGAGGGGCACCTAGGTTGTTTCCAGGTTCTGGTTATTACAAGTAGTGCAGCTATGAACATAGTTGAACAAATGCTTTTGTAGTATGTTAGGGCATCTCTTCTGTATATTCCCAAGAGTGGAATTGCTGGGTCCGGAGGGAGTTTGACTCCCAGTATCCTTGAGAAACCGCCACACTGATTTCCACAGTGGCTGCACAAGTTTGCATTCCCACCAACAATGGATGAGTGTTCCCCTCACTCCACATCCTCTCCAGCATAGGCTCTCATTAGTGTTTCTGAGTTTAGCTAATCTGACAGGTGGAAGATGGTATCTTGAAGTGGTTTTGATTTTCATTTCCCTGATTGCTAAGGAGTTTGAGCATTACCTAAAGTGTCTTTTGGCCATTTGAAGTTCTTCTGTTGAGAATTCTCTGTTCAGTTCAGTACCCCATTTTTTAATTGGGTTAATTGGAGTTTTAGAGTCTAGTTTCCTGAGTTCTTTGTATATTTTGGAGGTCAGACCTTTGTCTGATGAGGGGTAGGTGAAGATCTTCTCCCAGTCAGAAGGTAGCCTTTTTGTCTTAGTGAGAATGTCCTTTGCTTTACAGAAGCTTCTCAGTTTCAGGAGGTCCCATTTATTCATTGATTCTCTTATTGTCTGTGCTACTGGGGTTCTACCTAGGAAGTAGTCTCCTGTGCCTATGTCTTGTAGACTACTTCCCACTTTCTCTTCTATCAGGTTCAAAGTGGTCAGATTATTGTTGAGGTCTTTAATCCATTTGGACTTGAGTTTTGTGCATGGTGATAGATATGGATCTAGCTTCATTCTTCTTCAGTCTGACATATCCAGTTATGCCAGCACCATTTGTTAAAGATGCTTTCCTTCTTCCATTGCATACCTTTAGACCCTTGTCAAAAATCAGGTGTTCATAGTTTTGTGGGTTAATATCTGGTTCTTCTATTCAATTCCATAGGTAGACTTCTCTGTTCTTATTCCAATACCAAGCTTTTTTCAACACTGTAGCTGTGTAATAGAGTTTGACGTCAGGGATGGTAATGCCTCCAGAAGTTCCTTTATTATATAAAATTGTTTTGGCTATCTTGGGTTTATTTTTCCATATAAACTTGATTATTGTTCTCTCAAGGTCTATTTATTGTTGATTATTATTCTCTCAAGGATCACTGATTCTTTTATTGTCTGTGCTACTGGGCTTCTATTTAGGAAGTTGACTCCTATGCCTATATCTTGTAGACTACTTCCCACTTTCTCTTCTATCAGGTTCAAAGTGGTCAGATTAATGTTGATGTCTTTAATCCATCTGGACTTGAGTTTTGTGCATGGTGATAGATAAGGATCTATTTTCATTCTTCTACAGGTCGACATCCAGTTATGCCACCACCATTTGTTAAAGATGTTTTCCTTCTTCCATAGTATGCCTTTAGCTTCCTTGTCGAAAATCAGGTGTTTAAAGGTTTGTGGGTTAATATCTGGGTCTTCTATTCAATTTCATAAGTCGACTTCTCTGTTGTTTTGCCATTACCAAGCTGTTTTCAATACTGTAGCTCTGTAATAGAGTTTGAAGTCAGGGATGGTAATGCCTCCAGAAATTCCTTCATTGTATAAGATTGTTTTGGCTATCCTGGGTTTTTTGTTTTACCATATAAAGTTGATTATTGTTCTCTCAAGGTCTGTGAAGAAGTTTGATGAAATTTTGATGGGGATTGCATTGAATCTATAGATTGCTTTTGATAGAATTGCCATCTTAACTATGTTGATCCTCCCATTCCTAGACCAGGGAGATCTTTCCATTTTCTTGTATCCTCCTCAATTTCTTTCTTTAAAGACTTAAATTTCTTGTCAAATAGGTCTTTCATTTCCTTGGTTAGAGTTATCCCAAGATATTTTATGCTACTTGTGGCTATTATGAAAGGTGAAGTTTCTCTGATTTCCCTCCCTGCTTCTTTATCCTTTGTATAAAGGAGGGCAACCGATTTTTTGGAGTTAATCTTGTACCCTGCCACATTACTAATGGTGTTTATCAGCTGTAGGAGTCCTTTGGTAGATTTTTTGGGATCACTTATATACACTATCATATCATCTGCAAATAACGAGAGTTTAACTTCTTCCTTTCCAATTTGAATCACCTTGATCCCCTTATGTCTTATTGCTATTGCTAGAACTTAAAGCACTATATTGAAGAGGTATGGGGAGAGTGTACAGCCTTGTCGTGTTCCTGACTTTAGTGGAATGGCTTTGAGTTT
This sequence comes from Myodes glareolus, assembly GCF_982192425.1. Lineage (NCBI taxonomy): Eukaryota > Metazoa > Chordata > Mammalia > Rodentia > Cricetidae > Myodes > Myodes glareolus. Next base: position 12,172,930 of record NC_142036.1, on the reverse strand, counting down.
CTCTCCTTTCAGTTTGATATTAGCTGTCAGCTTGCTGTAAATAGCTTTTATTATCTTTACGTATGGTCCTTGTATCCCCAATCTCTCCAACACCTTTATCATAAAGGGGTGTTGAACTTTGTCTAATGCTTTTTCAGCATCCAATGAAATGATCATATGGTTTTTTATTTCAGTTTATTTATATGATGGATTACATTGATAGATTTGCGTATGTTGAACCAGCCCTGCATCTCTGGAATGAAGTCGACTTGATCATAATGGATAATTTTTCTAATGTGCTCTTGGATTCGGTTTGCCAGTATTTTATTGAGAATTTTCGCGTCCATGTTCATGAGTGAGAATGGCCTGTAATTCTCTTTCTTGGTTGTGTCTTTGTGTGGTTTTGATATCAAGGTAATTGCAGCTTCATAAAAAGTTTCTGGTAATTATTCTTCTGTTACTATATTGTGAAATACATTAAGGAGTCTGGATATTAGCTCTTCCTGGAAGATCTGATAGAATTCTCCATTGAAACCTTCTGGTCCTGGGCTTTTTTTGGTAGGGAGATTTTTGATAACAGCTTCTAATTCTTCATGACTGACAGGTCTATTTAGATTGTTCAACTGGTCTTGGTTCAACTTTGGTATGTGTTATTTATCTAAAAAAATGTCTATTTCTTTTATATTTTCCAATATTGTGGTATACAGGCTTTTGCAGTAAGATCTAATGATTCTCTGAATTTTCTCTGTGTCTGTGGTTATGTCCCCCTTTTCATTTCTGATCTTATTAATTTGCATGTTCTCCCTCTGCCGTTTGATTAGTTTGGAGAGGGGTTTGTCAATCTTGTAGATTTTCTCCAAGAACCAGCCTTTTGTTTCATTGTTTCTTTGGATTGTTTTCTGTGTTTCTATTTTTTTGATTTCAGCCCTCAGTTTGATTATCTCCAGTCTTCTACTCCTCCTGGGTGATTCATCTTTTTTTCTAGAGCTTTCAAGTGTGCTGTTAAGTCTCTAATGTGTGCTTTTTTCGTTTTCTTTAATTGGGCACTTAGTGCTATGAATTTTCCTCTTAGCACTGCTTTCATATTGTCCTATAGGTTTGAGTATGTTGTGTCTTTATTTTCATTAAATTCAAGGAAGACTTTAATTTCTTTCTTTATTTCTTCCTTGACCCAGGGTTGATTTAGTAGTTGACTGTTCAACTTCCATGAGTTTGTTGGCTTCCTATTTGGGTGGAATATTCTATAGATATCTGTTAAGTCCATTTGATTCATTACCCCTATTAATTCTCTCATTTCTCTGTGGGGTTTCTGTCTGATTGACCTGTCTATTGGTAAGAGAGGTGTGTTGAAGTCTCCTACTATTAGTGTGTGTGGTTTGATGACTGCCTTGAGTTCTAGAAGTGTTTCTTTTACATAAGTGGGTGCTTTTAGATAAGGGGCATAGATATTCAGGATTGAAACTTCCTCCTGACGAATTGTTCCTGTTATGAGTATGAAATGTCCGTCTCCATCTCTTCTGATTGATTTAAGTTTGAAGTCAATTTTGTTCAAAATTAGAATGGCCACACCCCCTTGTTTCTTAGGTCCGTTTGCTTGGAAAACCTTTTCCCAAACCTTTACCCTGAGTAGATGTCTGTCTTTGTGGTTGAGGTGTGTTTCTTGTAAACAGCAGAATGTTGGGTCCTGTTTTCATATCTAATCTCTTAGTCTGTGCCTTTTTATAAGTGAGTTGTGTCCATTAATATTAAGTGATATTAATGACCAGTGGTTGTTGACTCCAGTTTTTATTTTTTTATTTTTTTTGTGTTTAGTAGAGATTGTGTGTTTCCCTTCTTTGAGTTGTGGTTGTGAAGGGTCGCTAGATGTCTGAGTTATTGTAGGCATTGTTGGCTTCCTTGGGTTGCGGTTTTCCTTCTATTACTTTTTGTAAGGCTGGATTTGTGGCTACGAATTGTTTAAATTTGTTTTTATCCTGGAATATTTTGTTTTCTCCATTGATAGTGAATGATAGCTTGGCTGGGTATAGTAGTCTGGGTTTGCATCCATGATCACTTTGTTTCTGCAGAACATCTATCCAGATCTTCTGGCTTTCATAGTTTCCATAGAGAAGTCCAGTGTAAGTCTGATAGGTTTATCTTTATAGGTTACTTGACCTTTTTCCTTTGCAGCTCTTAATATTCTTTCTTTAATCTGAACATTTTGTGTTTTGATTATTATATTGCGAGGGGATGATTTTTTTGATCAAGTTTATTCGGTGTTCTGTATGCTTCTTGAACCTTCATAGGAATATCGTTCTTTAGGTTGGGAAAGTTTTCTTCTATAATTTTGTTGAATATATTTTCTGGGCCTTTGATCTGCAGTTCTCCTTCTTTAATCCCTATTATTCTTAGATTTGGCTCTTTTATTGTGTCCCAGATTTCTTGAATGTTTTGTGATGAGAATTTGTTGGATTTGCTGTTTTCTTTGATCAGAGCATTTATTTTCTCTTTGGTATCTTCAGCATCTGAGATTCGTCCTTCCATCTCTTATATTCTATTGGTTATGCTTGTTTCTGTAGTCTCTGTTCGTTTACCTAGATTTTCCATATCTAGTAGGCCCTCGTTTTGTGTTTTCTTCATTGCCTCCATTTCAGTTTTCAAATCTTGAACTGTTTCTATTACCTGTTTCATTGTTTTTTTCTTGGTTTCCCAAGGTATCATTCACAGATTTACTCATTTCTTCAAACTTTTTGTTATACTTCTCATCCAATTCTTTAAGGCAGTTATTCATATCCTGTTTAAGGGACTCTATTGTTTTCATAATGGCACTTTTTCCCACTTCTTCTGGATTAAGGTTTTCAAGTCCTTCTACTGTAGGGTCGTTGGCGTTTGGTGTTTTCATGTTGTTTTTCAAATTGTTGGAGGAGTTCTTGTCTTGACGTCTGCCCATCTCTTCCTTCAAATGCTCTCTATTGAATATTCTGATATTGGGTCATGTTCCCTTGTTGGTCAGGGACTTCACTGACAGAAGGCCTACCTTTCCTCAGGCAGGCTATTGAAACCCAGGAACTGCCTCCTGCTGGGTTGTGTTTCCCCGCTCACGCCCAGCATACAAGGGAGTTGAGCTGGGGAAATTTTATGGCCCCAAGAGGGAATGGAGGGAAAAGGAAGGTGTACCTGGATGAAAGCTGGCATGGGAGGGAGGTGGGAGAGCTTAGTAGGGTGGAGTCATCACTGCAGGGTGACTAGAGAGTCAAGGCAGACGGAGAAAGTCTGAACTCCTCCTAGCCGGGCTTCTGCCACAGGCCAGGAGCAAAGTCACCCCTCCGATTTATGTCTGCCAGAAGATTAGTGCCCCTTGATGGCCAGGAATGTCGCTGATCTGACACTCATCCAATTCTTTAAGGGAATTATCCATATCCTGTTTAATGGACTCAATTGCTTTCATAATGGCACTTTTTTCCACTTCTTCTGGATTAAGGTGTTCAAGTCCTTCTGAGACTGAACCACTGGGATCTGGTGTTTTCATGTTGTTTTTCATATTGTTGGAGGAATTCTTGCCTTGGCGTCTCCCCATCTCTTCATTCAAATGCTGTCTATCAGATCTTCTGATACCGGGTCAGGTTCCCTTGTTGGGCATGGACCTCACTGACAGAAGGCCTACCTTTCCACAGGCAGGCTATTGAAACACAGGAACTATTCTTATCTTATTAAGCAACCACATACTGGTCTTGGTAGACCCTGTTGGTCCCCAACGCCCCCTGCTGGTCGTTTCTCTGTATGGAGGTTTTTGTGCAGGCTCACACTGGAGTTCTTTCACTGTGTGTCTGGCACAGTAATACATGACTGTGTCCTCAGTTTGCAGACTGTTCAGTTTTAAGAAAACTTGACTCTTAGAGGTGTCCCTGGTGATGCTGATTCGGGACTGGAGAGCTGAATTATAATTTGTGCTTCCATCATACCATATTATTCCTATCCACTCCAGACCCTTTCCTGAAAGTTGGCGAACCCAGTTTATGTGATAGTTGGTTAATGAGATTCCAGAGACAGTGCAGGTGAGCGACAGGGTCTGTGAAGGCTGCACTAGGCCAGGTCCTGACTCCTTCAGCTGTACCTGGGACAGGGCACCTAGGGAAAAGCAACAATACCATCAGTCATATAACCCATAGATGAAAAACCTGACACCCTTTCCTGAATCCCTGAAGCACTTACAACTTAGAAATGTCACCAGGCAGAGGAGCAGCACCAGGACAGTCATGCTGTGTTGGAGGCTCTAGTCAGAAGGAGATGGGGCCTCTCATCTTGGCCTTGGATTTCATCTTGTGCTTGAGGACTGCTTTGCCTTAGTGGAGGTTCCAGAGAGCATAAAAAGAAGCACAGGCAATGTTTCCAATTTCCCCTCCAGGAAACTGAGATTTGCTTTGTGTGTCTTAGATATATTCAATATTGAACCTCAAGAAAATTGCTGTGATGCTTTCTGAATTTCCAATTCCAGCAAAACAGGAAATACTAAGAGTCATACTGTAAAGGCCTTAGAAGCAAAACAAGGAAGTGTTCACATTAACTAGGTCCACATTCATTCAATGCAGGCAGAGGAGAATACCAGGCTCTCAACAGATTTATATATCTCTGTAACTTCCAGTATCGAATTTAAATGGTATTGGTATTTTGGTGATCAGAAATCCAGTTTAAGGAACTACTTAAAATTCTTTTTCTTGATGTCTCTGGAGTTGTCTCATTCTTATAACTTCTCAGGAAATATCTTGTGAAGAAGGAGCTCACACACACATCGTCCATGTGATTTCATGAGTTTATCTGTAAGAAAATCTGTGGGACTGATCTGGGTCCCATCTTATTAGGCTCAATTTCACCTTCTCACTTAGGAATATTTTTCCTGGACATTACTCTTATGTTTCTCTTGATTTATATCAGTCTGCCCGTGCACTTTTATATTTTCCTCTGTCACTCTCCTCAGCTTGTATTCAATCTCAGGTTCCTAAATATGATTGTTGCTTTGACAATTTATGGGAAAGTAATCTATTTCATAACACTTCATAAAAAAACAATAGCCTGCATCCAGGATTGAGGGGTATGTTCTCTGAAGTAATAGCAAGACAGAGAACATTAAGTGATGACAAGAAGTGGAATGGAAGGCAGATATGAACATGGGGAACCCTGTGACATGAATGGTATTCAAGGCATAGATAACAAGAGTTTCTAGTGTCTTATCCTGTGTCTTGTTAATGGAAATCACCAAGGAAGAGAAGTGCAGCACTGTAACCAACCTTTTCATTCAAGACTCATGAAATGTCTGTCTAACTTGGCATTAGAGATGTCACAATTTGTGTCCATTATTTCTTTATTCATAGTCTTTTCACTTTTTACTGTGAGTTGCACATTAAGTTTTCACTGTAAGGAGACAGCCATCCTGAGAAAGCACTGAACATCATGTACAGTATGAGCTCAATGTTCCCTGTGTTTCTTAATGCTTCAGGGTAATAAAAATATTTTTTCAGACATGATGCTTAGTATGTTTCAACTTGGGTTTGTTCGATATTTTAATTGAGGTTAGAACAATCTTGAAAGGAGTGTCTCAGAAATAAATGCACATTTCTTATACTATATTGGGGAACTAGGTATAAATCCACTTGTTCAAATATTTTTGGTCCTTATTTATTTCAGAGATATTGTTTAAGTTAGGTTTCTATTTCTGTGAAAAGGCAGCATTACCACAAGTGTTATAAGGAAATCATATAATTTAGGGGGCTTTCCTGCAGTTCCAGAAGTTCAGACCATTCTCATCATGGCAGGAAGAATGGCAGTGTGCAGGAAGTCATGATGCTGGAGGAAAAGCTGACAGTCCAACATTTTGCAAGGAATAAGAAGTCAATTGGCAGACTGAGAAGTATCCTGAGCATAGAAAAACTCAAAGCCTACCCTCGACAGTGACACATTTCCACCAACCAGGTCGTGCCCACTCCAGCAACGACACATGTCTTAAAAGTATCACTCTCTTTGAAATTATGTGGGCCAATTTCCTGCAAACTCCTACAGAGAGTTTGTGACCATATTCCATACTCTCTAACTCCTTGGGGTTTTTTGTTTCATTGAGATTCTCAAGAAGAATGTCACTGGGAAAACAGCACTTGAAAAGGGAATTCATTAATGGTAAAGTCACACATTATTTATTATTATCTTCTATTTGAGAGGTATATCCTTATGCTTAAGGGTTTATTCAGTCATTTGTTTTATTATGTAGAGTGGATAGATGGATACTCACTTAGTGGGTCATGTAGAAATAACATTACCAGCCTGTCCACTTATGTGTTGATCAGAATCTATTTACATGGTATAAACTAGAGTCATCATGGATAAAGGAAATTAATTTGGAAAAAATACCTACATCATATTGGTATACAGGCAAGACTTTGATGCCATTGTCTTGATTAATAACTGATGTAAGAGGGTCCAGACAGATGTAGACATTGCCATCCATGGGCATGTGTTTGTGCATTGTATAAGGAAGCAGACAGCACAACCATCGAGAACAAGTCTATGAATTGAATTTATTTCTGAACTCTGATTCTGTTCCCACTTTCAGGTTTCTGTATTGATTTTACATCCTAATTTTCCTCCATGGTGGTCTGTAATATTTAAAATTACACAAACCCTTTCCTTCCATGTAGCTGACCACATCAATAGGTAGCAGACTTGGATAGTTTAAACTTTTTCTGTTGAGAGAATGGGTTGAGAATGGTGACAGTGTATATAATTGCAACCAAATGCACACATACAGTTACACTTTTAGGTACAGCCACACTCTGCAACACACACATTCACACTCAAACAGAATCATATTTACAGATATGGTCACAAATATAATTACACATCCAAACACACACACACAGACACAGATGTATACATACACTGCATACACACACACACACACACACACATCCCACTACCACCATCACCACCACTACCACCACCACCACAACTACCAAATCCACATGTCGAAATACTTATTCATAGGCAGAGGGGCTGAATTTCTTTCTTCCTGTGTTTTACACAGGGTCACTCTGGTTCACTTGGTCTCACTATGTACACCAAGCTGATATTGAATCATGTTACTGTCTCCCAGGTGACTGAATCAAAGAGTGCATCTTCATTCCTAAACATCTCATACAGAGTTCTTAAAACTTTGAAATATTTTTTCATATAATAAATTCTGATCATTATTTTCTTCCCTCGTCTCTTCCCATGTCTTTCCTCTTTCACAACTTGCCCAACTCCATAACAGGCATAGTTTTACAGCCAATTTTGGGACCAGACTCGTGACATTCATTTTCATATCGACAATAAATGGTTTGAAAATCCAGAACTGACAATACTTTTTTTTAAAGTAATTTTATTAAATTATAAAAAGTTTCCAATTACGCCCCTCTTCCCAACGCCCTCCCACTCCCCCCCTCCTCTCCTCCTCCCTCTTTGTCCCTAAGGGCAGTCAGGGTTTCCTGCCCTGTGGGAAGTTCAAGTTCCTCCCTCCTCCCTCCAGGTCCAGGAAGGTGAGTATCCAAACAGACTGGATCCCAAAAATCCAGTATATGCAGAGGAAACTAGTCCCAGTGTCATTGTCAATGGCTTCTCAGAAAGACTCCAGGCCAGCCACATTCAGAGAATCTGGCCACATTCAGAGAATCTGGTTGGATCACGTGCTCGTTCAGTCGCAGTCCAACTGGCCTTGGTAAACTCTCATTAGATCCGACCCCTTGTATCAGTGGGTGATAGCATCCCTTGCAGTCCTTCGTCATTTTCTTCCTCCTTCTGCTCCTCATTTGGATCTTGGGGGGCTCAGTCCGGTGCACCAATGTGGGTCTCCGTCTGTATCGCCATCCAACGCCAGATGAAGGATCTATGGTGATAAGCAAAATATTCATCAGTATGGTTATGAGCCAAGGCCGGTTCAGGCACCCTCTCCTCTGTCCAGAGAACAATCTGGGGATCTCTCCTTGGACCTGGGATCCCATATATAATCAAGTTTCCCGTAAACGCTAAAATGACTCCCTTAGTTGAAATATATTCTTCCCTGATCCCATATTCATCCTTCCTCACTTCCCCCCATCCCGGTCATCCAAGCTTTCTCCATTCCTCCCCTACTCCCTTCTCTCTAACCCTCTCCCCTTCCAACAACCCTCCCACCCCCCCCATGCACCCAAGGTTACCTGGGACTCTTGACTATTTCCTACCTCCTGGCGGATAGCTAAATAATCTTCATCAGGTTCGTCTTCTTATTTAGCTTCTCTAGGATCACGAATAATAGGCTCAAAGACCTTTAATTATGGCTAGAATCCACTTATGAGTGAATACATGCTGTGTTCCTCTTTTTGGGTCTGGCTTACCTCACTCAGTAAAGCGTTTTCTATGTCCATCTATTTGCATGCAAAATTCAAGATGTCATTATTTTTTACCGCTGAGTAAAACTCTAATGTGTATATGTTCCACACCTTTTTTAACCATTCTTCTATTGAGGGGCACCTAGGCTGTTTCCAGGTTCTGGCTATTACAAATAGTGCTGCTATGAACATAGTTGAACAAACGCTTTTGTGGTATGATAGGGCATCTCTTGGGTATATTCCCAAGAGAGGAATTGCTGGGTCCTGAGGGAGGTTGACTCCCAGTTTCCTGAGAAACCGCCACACTGATTTCCACAGTGGCTACACAAGTTTGCATTCCCACGAACAATGGATGAGTGTTCCCCTCATTCCACATCCTCTCCAGCATAGGCTATCATTGGTGTTTTTAACTTTAGCTATTCTGACAGGTGTAAGATGGTATCTCAAAGTGATTTTGATTTGCATTTCCCTGATCGCTAAGGAGGTTGAGCATGACCTTAAGTGTCTTCTGGCCATTCGAAGTTCATCTGTTGTGAATTCTCTGTTCAGATCAGTACCCCATTTTTTAATTGGGTTAATTAGAGTTTTAGTGTCTAGTTTCTTGAGTTCTTTGTATATTCTGGAGATCAGATCTTTGTCTGATGAGGGGTTGGTGAAGATCTTCTCCCAGTCAGAAGGCAGCCTTTTTGTCTTACTGACAGTGTCCTTTGCTTTACAGAAGCTTCTCAGTTTCAGCAGGTCCCATTTATTCCTTGTTTCTCTTACTGTCTGTGCTACTGGGGTTCTACTTAGGAAGTGGCCTCCTGTGCCTATATCTTGTAGACTACTTCCCATTTTCTCTTCTATCAGGTTCAAAGTGGACAGATTGATGTTGATATCTTTAATCCATTTGGACTTGAGTTTTGTGCATGGTGATAGATATGAATCTATTTTCATTCTTCTACAGGTTGACATCCAGTTATGCCAGCACCATTTGTTAAAGACGCTTTCTTTCTTCCATTGTATACCTTTAGCTCCCTTGTCAAAAATTAGGTGTTCATAGGTTTGAGGGTTAGTACCTGGGTCTTCTATTCGATTCCATAGGTCGACTTCTCTGTTCTTATGCCAATACCAAGCTGTTTTCAATACTGTAGCTCTGTAATAAAGTTTGAAGTCAGGGATCGTAATGCCTCCAGAAGTTCCTTTATTGTATAAGATTGTTTTGGCTATCCTGGGTTTTTTTGTTTTTCCATATAAACTTGATTATTGTTCTCTCAAGGTCTGTGAAGAAGTTTGTTGTGATTTTGATGGGGATTGCATTTTAAAAATTATTATATGATGTATATGCTATATTCATAGTTTACAACATTTTCATTAATGTTTACTAGTAATAGTGCTATAATTCATGTCTGAGTCTATGGCTCAGCAGTAAGATGCCTGGTTCACATAATAAATGCTTCAGGTTGATTTTTAGCACTTAACGCTGAAGCTGTTGTTGATGATTTATCCTTAAATTCTCAGAACTGGTGAGGTAGTAAAAGAAGCTTCTCTAGATCTTGCTATCCAATCATTCTATCTGACCCTCCTAAACTTCAGGTTTATTGTGAGACCCTAAAAAAGTAAGGGAAATGTCAAATGAAGAATATGCTCAGAATCAAGTTGTGGCCGCTACACCCATGTGGAATGACACTCTGTGATAATTAGTGTTTCCATTCATTCAAACATTTCTCTTGACATGTGTTGAGCTCATGTAGTTATTAAGAAGCAAGTCATGGAAGCTGCAGACCTAGGAAGAGCTGATTGTTATGGGAAGCAAGAGCATAACTCCTCTGACTCACAGGATACTTATTCCCACTCCAAAACTTTCATCTGCCCTTCCTACTGTAGGAACTATCATTCCTTCTACAGTCATAAGATGGCTTGGTTTAAGTGTATTAATGTGAGAAATGATATTTTTCTGTATATAATTCCAATATTTTTCTTTTTAGTTTTAACTTTGTTATTAAACTTAATACCTTGTAGATGCGATGCAAATACTATAACTCAGAGCTAACAACTAGCCTGTATCTCCCATTCTTTAAAATATCACATTTTACATCAGAAAATAATGTTTTGATTATAACATTCAAAAACAAACACCAGCCTCTTCAAGTGCTACTTGATAACCAGCTGTTATGACTGCATGTAACACAGCAGAAAAAAGTATAGGATCAATATTTTGAGCATCAATGTCCAGAATATAGAGTAGAAAGAACAAATAAAACCAAAGAAATGAAATGAGGCCAGGGGAAATAAACTTCCTTCCCCACTTGTGGCTCCCATCCACAATCCAGAGTACATTAAATAATGAAATCATCATGTACTGTGAAGTTCACAGAACAATCAGGAATCTCCCTATTTATATTCAACACAACATACTTGAATGAAATGGTAAAAAATAAGAATGTACTGTGCATATGAACAACACTTTGTCTACAATCCACTGAACCGTGGAAGGCACGGGCTACTGAGTTGTGCTCTAACTCATTGATGTTCTGATTGTCACTTTGGATCTTAGGCAGAAAGTGGATCTGGGTTGTGTTTAGAGCCTTTGTAATGGGAAGGGAAGCCCCGACTGTGAAGTCGATCATGCAAGTCTCCCAGGGCAACTGACACCTTACTTAGCCCTGTGGTCAGAGAATGCTGTGGTGACTACTGGACTGTAAACTATTAACATAGTATGAGAAAATAAGACTTTATTAAGCAAACACATAGACTCCCAGACATAGACACAGAAAGACAGACAAATAACAACAGAGACAAACCTACACAATAACATATATACTAGAACAAACAGATATATGTATGCCAACATGTTATTTGAATGTCATTCATTCCTCTGAAAATATCATATTCATTAATAATATAGCTTGATAATATTGATACATACCACTACCCTCTTTCTCCTGCATCCTACCCTGAATGGCCCTGTGTTCCCTGAGCTATGTTTTGTCCTGTGGACTGAAATCTCAGAGAGGTGACTGAAATGAGTTGTACTTGAGAAGAAAAATGCGACAGTACTTTTCATGAGAAAATGTGTCCTAACCTTTAACAGGGAGTAGTTCTGATTCAAACATAGCACTTATTAATCAAAATGAGCAATTAATGCTTGAACTGTTTCTTTTTGAATCAAAACAGCATTTATACTACCCAAGAACTCTTCCATCAAATTAATTCCCAACACTAAATGAGCAATTACTTTAAATAAATACATTTTGTTGTTCTTTTTTCAAGACATGGTTTCTCTAGCTGTATTGGAACTGGCTCTGCAGACCAGGCTGGCCTCGAACTCAAATGATCAGCCTGCCTCTGCCTCCTGAGAGTGAGAATTAAAGATGTGCACCACCACCACCAAGCAAATACATTATTTTGAGTTACGCATATGTCATTCTGTGTAGATGGTGTAGTGATCATGGAGACAAACAGGGGTCCCAGAGTCCTCTGAACTCACCTGTGGTTATGAACTGCCCTGAGTCTATGGTTTACAATCTACAGTTTCTTTAGTTTCTTTCAAATCTGATGCTGGTCATCACAGAATCAGATCCACCCTTTATGACAGTTTTCATTTGTTCATGTCTGAGTACACCCTAAATTTAAAAAAAAAAAAACCTTAAATGGGGCAATGGAAATAGCTCTGCAGTTCAGGTTCTTGTTGAAGCAGAATCCTCAACTGTGATCTTAATTATGAGCTCAAGTCTTCAAGGTTACAAAAAGCCCTGTGTGTCAGCCAACAAGTTTTCCCATTCATGGGATGTGGAGACAGCATAAGCACTGGAACTCACTAAAATTAGTCTAACCATTTGTGATCTCCAGCCAAAGATCAGGGAGTCCTTCTGTCTATGTGTTGCATTTATTGGTTAATAAATAAGGTGTTTTTGGCCAATGGCTTAACAGAATATATCCAGGCTGGAAGAGATATATATGTAACAACAGGAGGCACAGTTGGTGAGATTCCAAGTAGCTGTCATAGGAGAAAGATGTGAACTACCTGCCAGTAGAGAATGATCATAGTGGTAAAATATAAGTAAATTGAAATAGGTTAACCAAAAAATATAAGAGCTAACTCTCAACATGCTTAAGAAATTGAACAAGCAGTGATTTAAATAATATAGTTTCTGTGTGATAATTTGGGTAGTCCTGGAGACTGGGAAATGAACAAAAAGCCTCTGGCAACAAGGCTATGTGATACAGCTTGTCTTTGCAATAAGGTGCAGATTGATAGATGAATGAATCACAAAAAAAATGTACAGAAATACACACACACATGGGGGAGGCATTAGAGGGAGAGAGAGAGAGAAAGAAAGAAAGAAAGAAACAGTATAACAAATACATACATATATAAATACAATTTTATAAAATAATAATGAATAAAATAAATACAAAAACACTTATCAAACTGAAAAACTAATTTAAATAATAATTTGGACACTTCAAGGGTTGTTACACACCAAACCTATAAAGAGAATTCTGAGTGTGAATAGGAGAAGCAGCACAGACAAAGAGGTGCCTGGTCCTTTTTGCCTCTCTCAACAGGCTCGTCTGTGACCCAGAGCTCTGTGTGTTCTTACCGCCCCTGCTGGTTCTTAGGTACCTGCAGGGAGGTTTGCATCTGAGCTCACAGTAGTATTCACTAACTGTGTACTTTGCATGGTAATACATGGTTGCGTCTTCAGACCTCAGACTGCCTATTTCCAGGTACAGAGTGTTCTTGTCCCTGTCTCTGGAGATGGTGAATCAGATCTTCATGGCATCAGCACAGTAGTAGGAACTACTACCACCCTTAGTGCATGAAAAGCACTCTAGCCCCTTCTCTCATGCTTAATTCCTATTTTAAAGTGAATTTGGTTCTTTTCTTTATTTATTTTTTTATTTATTAAAAATTTCCACATCCTCTCTGCCTCCCTTTTCCCTCCCCCTCCCCACCTGCCCCTCCCTCTCTAGCCATAAGAGCAGTCAGGGTACCTTGCAACGTGGGAAGTCCAAGGTCCTCCCCCCTTCATCCAGGTCTATAAAGGTGAGCATGCAAACAAATCAGGCTCCCACAAAGTCAATCCATGCAGTAGAATAAAAATCCAGTGTCATTGTCCTTGGCTTCTCAGTCAGCCTTCAATGCCAGCCACGTTCAGAGTGTCCATTTTGATCACATGCTCCATCAGTCCCAGTCCAGCTGGCCTTGGTGAGCTCCCATTAGATCAGTCCCACTGTCTCGGTGGGTAGACACACCCCTCGTGATCCTAACTTCCTTCATGTTCTCCCTCCTTCTGCTCCTCATTTGGACCTTGGGAGATAAATCCAGTGCTCCAGCGTGGGTCTCTGTCTCTATCTGCATCTATCGCCAGATGAAGGTTCTATGGTCATATGCAAGATATTCATCAGTGTGGTTATAAGACTAGGCCAGTTCAGGCACCCTCTCCTCTGCTGCCCAGGGAAGAATCTGGGGACCTCTCCTTGGACCTGGGAACCCCTCTAGAGACAAGTCCCTAACAAACCCTAAAATGGCTCCCTTAATTAAGATATTTACTTCCCTGCTCCCATATCCACCCTTCCTCCATTCCACCCATCCCATTCCCCCAAGCTTTCCCCAATCCACCACTTGTTCCCTCTCTCTACCCATCTCCCCTTACATCCACTCCCACCCCCCAACACCTGTGCACCCAAGTTTTGCCTGGAAATCTTGTCTACTTCCAGCATCTAGGAGGATAACTATATTATTTCCTTTAGGTTCACCTCCTTATTTAGCTTCTCTAGGATCACGAATTATAAGCTCGAAGTTCTTAAATTATGGCTAGAATTCACTTATGAGTGAGTACATACCATATTCCTCTTTCTGCGTCTGGGATACCTTATTCAGTAAAGAGTTTTCTATTTCCATCCATTTGCATGCAAAATTCAAGATGTCATTGTTTTTTACTGCTGAGTAAAACTCTAATGTATATATGTTCCACACCTTCTTTAACCATTCTTCTATTGAGGGGCACCTAGGTTGTTTCCAGGTTCTGGCTATTACAATTAGTGCTGCTATGAACATAGTTGAACGACTGTTTTTGTGGTGTGATAGGGCATCTCTTGGGTATATTCCCAAGAGTGGAATTGCTGGGTCCTGAAGTAGGTTGACTCCCAGTTTCCTGAGAAACCGCCACACTGATTTCCACAGTGGCTGCACAAGTTTGCATTCCCACCAACAATGGATGAGTGTTCCCCTCACTCCACATCCTCTCCAGCATAGGCTATCATTGGTGTTTTTGAGTTTAGCTATTCTGACAGGTGTAAGATGGTATCTCATAGTTGTTTTGATTTGCATTTCCCTGATCTTTAAGGATGTTGAGCATGACCTTAAGTGTCTTTTGGCCATTCAAACTTCTTCTGTTGAGAATTCTCTGTTCAGATCTGTACCCCATTTTTAATTGGGTTAATTAGAATTTTAGTATCTAGTTTCTTGAGTTCTTTGTATATTTTGGAGATCAGACCTTTGTCTGATGAGGAGTTGGTGAAGATCTTCTCCCAATCAGTAGGTTGCCTTTTGGTCTTAATGACAGTGTCCTTTGCTTTACAGAAGCTTCTCAGTTTCAGGAGGCCCCACTTATTCATTGTTGCTCTTATTGCCTGTACTACTAGGGTTCAACCTAGGAAGTGCTCTCCTGTGCCCATGTCTTGTAGTCTACTTCCCACTTAATCTTCTATCAGGTTCAAAGTGGTCAGATTAATGTTGTGGTCTTTAATCCATTTGGACTTGAGTTTTGTGCATTGTGATAGGTATGGATCCATTTTTCATTCTTCTACAGGTTGACATCCAGTTATGCCAGCACCATTTGTTAAATATGCTTTCTTTCTTCCATTGTATAGTTGTAGCTCCTTTGTCAACATTAGGTAGTCATAGGTTTGTGGATTAATATCTGGGTTTTCGATTCAATTCCATTGGTCAACATCTCTGTTTTTGTGCCAACACCAAGCAGTTTTCATTTCTGTAGCTCTGTAATAGAGTGTGAAGTCAGGGCTGGTAATGCCTCCGGAAGTACTTTTATTGTATACGATTTTTTGGGCTTTTTTGTTTTGCCATAAAAACTTGATTATTGTTCTCTCAAGGTCTGTGAAGAATTTCGCTGGGATTTTGATGGGGATTGCATTGAATCTCTAGATTGTTTTGGTAAAATTGCCATTTTTACTATGGTGATCCTCCCAATCCAATAGCATGGGAGATTATTCCGTTTTCTAGTATCCTCCTCAATTTCTTTCTTCAAAACCTTAAAGTTCTTGTCAAATAGATCTTTTACTTCCTTGGTCAAAGTTACACCAAGATACTTTCTGCTATTTGTGGCTATCGTGATAGGTGATGTTTTTCTGATTTCCCTCTCTGTATCTTTGTTGTTTGTGTATAGGAGGGCAACTGATTTTTTAGAGTTGATCTTGTATCCTGCTACAGTACTAAAGGTGTTGATCAGCTGTAGGAGTTCTCTGGTAGAGTTTTTGGGGTCCTTATGTACACTATCATATCATCTGCAAATAATGAAACCTGAACTTCTTCCTTTCCAATTCTAATCCCCTTCATCTCTTTATACTGTCTTATTGCTATTGCTAGAACTTTAAGCACTCTATTGAAGAGGTATGAAGAGAGTGAACAATCTTGTCTTGTTCCAAATTTTAGTGGGATGGCTTTGAGTTTCTCTCCATTTAATTAAATGTTAGCTGTCGACCTGCTGTATGTTGCCTTTATTATATTTAGGAATGAACCTTGTATCCCTGATCTCTCCAATACCTTTATCATAAAAGGGGTGTTGAATTTTGTCAAATGCTTTTTCAGCATCTAATGCAATGATCATATGTTTTTTCCTTCAGTCTATTTATATGATGAATTACGCTGATAGATTTTCATATGTTGAATCAGCCCTGCCTCTCTGGGATGAAGCCTACTTGATCATAATGTATATTTTTTGGATGTGTTCTTAGATTTGGTTTGCGAGTATTTTATTGAGAATTTTTGCATCAATGTTCATGAGTGAAATTGGTCTGTAATTCTCTTTCTTGGTTAAGTCTTTATGTGGTTTTGGTATCAGGTTGACTGTAGCTTCATGAAAGGAGTTAGGCAATGACTCTTCTGTTTCTATTTTGTGAAACACATTAAGGAGTATAGGTATTAACTCTACTTGGAAGATCTGATAGAATTCTGCATTGAAACCATCTGGGCCAGGGCGTTTTTTTGGTAGAGAGGCTTCTGATGATAGCTTCTATTTCCTCAAGACTTACAGGTCTATTTAAACTTCTCACCAAGTCTTGACTTAATTTTGGTAAATTGTATTTATCTAAAGAAGTGTTCATTTCTTGTACATTTTCCAACTTTGTGGCATATAGACTTTTGCAGTAAGATCTAATGATTCTCTGAATTTCCTCTGTGTCTGTGGTTATGTCCCCCTTTTCATTTCTGATCTTGTTAATTTGCGTGTTCTCTCTCTGCCATTTGATTAGTTTGGCTAGTGGTTTGTCAATCTTGTTGATTTTCTCCAGGAACCAGCTTTTTGTTTCATTGACTCTTTGGATTGTTTTCTATGTTTCTATTTTGTTGATTTCAGCGCTCACTTTGATTATTTCCAGTCTTCTACTCCTCCTGGGTGAATCTGCTTTTTTTTTTCTCTAGAGATTTCGGGTGTGCTGTTAAGTCTCTAATGTGTGCTTTCTCCATTTTCATGTGGGAACTTAGTGCTATGAACTTTCCTCTTAGCACTGCTTTTACAGTGTCCAAATGTTTGGGTAGGTTGTGTCTTTATTTTCATTAAATTCAAGGAAGACTTTAATTTCATTCTTTATTTCTTCCTTG
This sequence comes from Myodes glareolus, assembly GCF_982192425.1. Taxonomy (NCBI): domain Eukaryota; kingdom Metazoa; phylum Chordata; class Mammalia; order Rodentia; family Cricetidae; genus Myodes; species Myodes glareolus. The sequence goes on along the minus strand of NC_142036.1, from coordinate 12,155,752 downwards.
ACCCAGGGATGGTTAAGTAGTTGACTGTTCAGCTTCCATGAGTTTGTACGCTTTCTTGGATTAGAATTGTTGTTGAATTTTAGCTTTATTCCATGGTGATCCAGTAGTACACAGGTGGTTACTACAATTTCTTTGTATTTATGGATGCTTGCTTTGTTACCAATTATGTGATAAATTTTTGAAAAGGTTCCATTTGATGCTGAGAAGAAGGTATAATCTTTTCTGTTTGGGTGGAATGTCTATAGGTCCATTTTGTTCATTACATCTTATAGTTCTCTTATTTCTGTTAAGTTTCTGTATGGTTGTTCTATCCATTTTGAGAGTGGAGTGTTGAAATCTTCTACTATTAGAATGTGTGGTTTGATATATGCTTTGAGTTCTAGTAATGTTTCTTTTACATAAGTGGGCACTTTTATATTAGGGACATGGATATTCAGGATAGAGACTTCCTCCTGATGCCCAACACTTATAACTGATTCTGTAAAGAATCTACTGAGCATGAATCTCAATAATGTTGGGGTATTGAGAATAAATAAAACCAAACAAAGAAAACAGAGGAAAGAGGGCAAGGAAGTGTAGAGGGAAATTTCTCCCTCAACTGGTGACTCCTATTCTAAGTCTGGACTCCATGGCATTTTCAAGATTACTGTGTAGTTGAACCACAGCATGTTAATCAACTCACAAACCTGAATTAAAAGGTAAAAATTAGTGCAGACTGCATATATGAGTAACAGTGTCTGCCACACTTTGAAAAAAGAAAGACAGAGGCTGTTGAACATCCTATGTCAGCACGCACCTATACACACACACACACACACACACACACACACACACACACACGGAGAGTAGAAAGAGAGAAAATATGAAAGAGAGAAAGAGAGAGTGAGAGATTAAGAGAGACAGGTAGACAGAGTTAAAGGGAAACGAGGAGAAACACTGGAATAAATAAACACACACAAACCAACAGGAAAAAGAAATTGGAATAAACATTTGGACAATCATGTTATAGTACACTCTATGCCTGTAGAGAAAATTCCTAAATGTGATATAGAGAGGCAGTGCAGACACAGAGAACTCCAGTCTTCTGTTTCTCTGAGCAGCCTCTTCTGTGACCTAGATCTCTAAGTGCTCTCAGCGCCCCCTGCTGGTCCCGTGTTCCCCACAGCGGTGTTTTTGTCTGAGCTCACAGTAGCATTCACTCACTGTGTCTCTTGCACAGTAATACGTGGCTGTGTCCTCAGATTTCAGACTGCTCATTTCCAGGTGCAAAGTGTTCTTGGCATTGTCTCTGGAGATTGTGAACCGGCCCTTCACAGCGTCGGTATAGTAGGTGCTACCACCACTACTACTAATGGATGCGACCCACTCCAGCCCCTTCCCAGCAGCCTGGCGGACCCAGCTCATTGCATTGCTACTGAAGGTGAATCCAGAGGCTGCACAGGAGAGTTTCAGGGATTTTCCAGGCTGCACTAAGCCTCCTCCAGACTCCAGCAATTGCACTTCACACTGGACACCTGTAAACACAAAGAATTCTGGTTAGAAAACTGACACGAAAGACTTTTTTTTTTCTCTTTCTCATGTCCACACAAAACACAGCGTCTCATCTTTATGAATTACCTTTTAAAATAAGGACAGAGAAAACCAGAATAAGCCCTAAGTCCATGGTGAGTGGCCTGTGTTCGGTGCTGAACCCTGACTAGGAGGATTTGGGAATCCAAGGTTGGTCTCCTCTCCCTAAGCTGCAGTAACAAGGCAGGCCTAGATTTTATGGGTAGAAAGATTTATTTGCATAACTTCCTGCTATAGCAGGCTCTGTATTTGGACCCGGGAAGAAGGCAGTACTCAGCGCAGATATAAGTCCTCATACACACTGATGACAGTTGTAGAAATTGGAGCATTAACATAGCTCTGTGTACACATTTCCTTCTTAGAAATTCAGCACACTGCACTTAGTTGCTTTTTCACCTTATGTATAGAAAATGTTGTGTTTCCACACTGTCATGTCTCTGTAGGATCAATGTGCAATTGAAAAGTTCCACACTTCTGTGTTTGTAGATATTATCTCTGTCTCTTCCTTTGTCTCTGCTGGACATAGCTTCTTCCTGAGGTGGATCTTGAGTAGGATCACATCTGCCTCGAAGTAGAACTCCTTCAATGTGACAGGAACACTTGAGACTTTTCTAGTTTCCTCAGTTCTGACGAATGCTGTCCTATGACCCCAAAAAGTTTGCAAATGAAACATCTTTGTGGTAGTTTGTCTTCCTATTAGTAATTGCTATGGAGATATGTTTATATTTGCAGCACTTAATTCTTTGCATCCTGAAATTTTCCCTATGATCACTTTTTACTTTCCACTGTGCCCTTTTCCCCACAACTAAATACCAGGCAACACATGGCTGTCTTCAATGTCTCTTACATCACTTTTTGTTTCTGCATATTTATATAGTCAGCATAATGGGGACACTTAATAAATTTTTATAGCAAAACACAGAACTTTGGCATCAGTTTGGTATTGTCAGAAGAGTCTGTTTTTATTTTCCCAAATTCTCATGCTGTCTACCCACTCATCCCCTTTCTCTCACTACACCCAACATTTCATTTCAAAACCTCTGTCTTGTCCTGTGTCATTTCCGTCTTGCCCATCACTTAAGATATCTTTTCCTTTCTTGACTTCCATTCTAGTTCTGAGCCCACAAAACAGAAATCAGAAAACAACATACACAGAGTCTCAAACACACAATCTGGATTTTCTATAAGGCAGAAACTGTTCTTCTTAATCTTCAATAAGTTGTCTGATACAAGATTTCCAGAATCATTCAAGTTCCTCCAAGGCTCAGAGAACAGTGATGAAGGGGAGATGGGAAGAATGTAAGGAGTGAAAGACAGGGAGGGGTGCTGTGAAATGCTGCCTTCTGGACATGCCATGGATATTACAATCATGGACTCATAATGGCTGATGTCTGTATAATCCTAACTAGAGCCAAGCCAGACAAAACCCTGGTATAGATGAGGCTGACAATTCCTTGGCCCTACTTCTTACTGAGGAGCAGATGGAAATGTATTTTTCTTGACAAAGGATATAGTCCCTCTTTTTTGAGGGTATGATTACTGGTATGTTTCCAATATTGCAGTCCATGGGTTCACACACATGCACAGATGGGCAACACTTACTGTACTTAAATAAGTATACGTTTGGTATAGCCCGGTGACTGCCAGATTTAGCTTGAGCTGGATGAAATAGCATCACACGTAGAGATACTAAAGAATAAATGAAAATAATATAAACTATATAAACGAGGCTCAAAACAATAAATTCAGAAAGCAAATGATTTAGGAACACTGGTAAATATCAAATAACTTAGTAGGCAACTTTATCTGGAGCTTTCTTCCCATCCAACTAAGAGCTGGTGGAGTTCTTTACTTATTTTATTTTTCTTTAATTTATTAGATTTTTTTGAAAAAATAGCAGTTGAAGTTCCACTCCCTCCCCTTTTCCCATTCCCTCCACACACCCTTCCCCCATACCACCATATATACCTCAGAGAGGGTAAGGCACATTGTCTTATGGAAGGTCCAAGGCCCTCCCTACTATATCTAGGCTGTGCAAGGTGTACATCCAAAAGGAATAGGATCCCAAAAAGCTAGTACAAGAAGTAGAGGTAATCTATGTGCCATGCCAGTGGACCCTCAGTCTGCCCCAGCCATGCAAATGTCATTTCCATTCAGAGGAACTTGTTTGGTCCTATTCTTGCTCCTTACCAGTTCAGCTGGAGTTGGTGAACTCCAATTAGCTCAGGCAAACTCTTTCAGTGGGTTAACCCATCATGGTCTTGACCTCCTTGCTCATATTCCCTTTCCTTTCACTCTTCAGCTAGACTTTGGGAGATCAGTCCAGTGCTCCATTGTGGGTCTCTGCCCCTGCCTCCATCAGTTGCTGTTCTATGGAGATAGTTAAGGAAATCATCAGTCTGACTACAAGGCAAGTCAAGTTCAGACCCCCTCTTCTCTATTGTTCAGACTGCTATGGGTGTCATTCTTTTTGATTCCTTGAAATTTCTCTAGATTCAGGTTTCTTCTAATCCTAGAATGGCTCCTTCAATCAAGACCTCTTTCCTTGCTCTCACCTTTGTCCCTCCTCCATCTCAACTATCCCACTCCTGCAAAGTTCTCCTCTACCCTCCACCTCTACGCTCCTCTTCTTCTCCCATCAACAATGGAGGCATGTTCCTTTTACCTAACATCCTTTCCAGCATAAGCTGTCATCAATGTTTTTGATCTTGGCAATTCAGATGGAATTTCAGAGTTGTATGAATTTGCATTTCTCTGACATCGAGGAATATTGAGATTTTCCTTAGGTTTCTTTCAGCCATTTTTGATTCATCTGTTGAGATATCTCTGTTCAGCTCTGTACCCTATTTTTATTTCATTATTTGTTTTCTTAAAGACCAAATTCTTATTTTGGAGATTTTCCCTCTGTCTGAGGTGTGTATGGTGACAAAATTTTCCAATTCTATAGGCTAATGCCCTTTGCTTTACAGAAGCTTTTAAGTTTTAGAACATCCTATTTATTAATTATTGCTCTGATTGTCTTTGGTTCTGGGATTATATTTAGGTAGTGGTCTCCTGTGCCAATGCATTCAAGTATACGTCTCACTTTCTTTTCTATGATATTCCCTGTGTTTGGGTATAGAATATGTGGCACATTTATACTATGGAATACTACTCAGTGGTAAAATACCTTGAAATTTGAATGCAGGACCTCTGAGGGAATAGGCTTAAGCTAGGACCTCTGTGGTTCTGGAAATTAGTCTGGAATCTCTATGGAAGAGGCAGGAACCAGATACCTTTGTGTGTTCAGGCTAGATTATGGGACCACGGAGGGAGTAGGGATCAACCAGAGAACTCTTTGGGTCCAGGTGAGAGTCTGGGAATTCCAAGGGAGTAGGGAGGATCTAGAGACCTCTGCAGGTCTGAGTTAAAATCTGGGACCAGCGAGGGTGTAGGCCTGGGCCAGGACCTTTGTGGGTCCAGGCTTGAATATGGGACCTCTGAAGATGTAGACCAGATCCTGAGGTCTTTATGGAACTATGCCAAAGCCAGGGACCTCCATGGGATCAGGCCCAGACCAGGGACATATATGGAAACAGGCCTGATCCATTGACAAATGCTGGAGCAGGACTGAGACAGCAAAGTCCACAGGAGCAGGTACAAGGGAGCAACGACTTTGAGGGAGTAGGCCAGAAGTAGAGACCTCTGCGGGTCTGGGTGCAAGACTGGGACATCGGAGGGTTTAAGCCTGAGCCAGGACTTCTGTGGGTCCAGACACTTAACTGGGACCTCCATGAGTGTAGGCAGAAATCAGAGAACTCTGGGGTTCAGGGTCGAGTCTGGAAACTCCAAGAAAATAGGCCAGAACCAGAGAACTCTGTGGGTCCTGGCACAAACCTAGAACCCCTGAGGGAGTAAGCATGAACCAGGACAACTGTGAGAACAGGTCCAAGCAACCTCATTAGAATGAGACCTGAGGTAGAAATCTTTGTGAGAATATGCCCAAACTACACCTGGTATTGCAGAGTGAATCTCAGAAGTGTTAAGCAACCTCCAGGAACATAGAGGGCCCAGTGGGGTGACTGGAACTATACCCTGGCAGTACCACGATGAGCAGCCACCTGATCTTTGGATCAACTGGCACCTGGAATATAGATCACCAGAGACAAGACCATCACAACAACATCAATCAGAGTAAAAAGAGAGGCAGGAAAGGTAAGAACACATGCAACACCACGAAGAGCAACATGAAAGCAGTAAAAACTAGTGGCCCTATAACAGCAAGACTTCAACAAGCAAATGTAGAAAGAGCAAAAGACAATGACTTCAACATAATTTTAGGAAAATGTTTGAGGTCCTTAAAAAGAAAATGAAAAACTCCTTCAATGAAGGAAAAGATAAAAAAAAGGAAGACATCAACAAATCACTTTAAGAAAACCAAGTAAAAGCTAACAAACATATGAAAGAAACTTTTCAAGACATGAAAACTGAAATAGAGACGATAAAGGAAACACAAGCCAAGGGAATTACATAAACATAAATAATAAGAAACTGACCAAGAACCACAAACGCAAGCATAAACAGCAGAGTATAAGAGGTGGAAGAGTGAATCTCAAGCACTGAAGACACCACAGAGGAAACAGACTCATTGGTTAAAGAAACTATTAAATCTAACAAAAAGCTTATATAAATTATCCAGGAAACATGTGACACCATGAAAAGAACAAACCTAAGAATAATAGATATAGGAGAAAGAAAGAAGTCCAACTTAAAAGCACAGAAAATATATTTAACAAAACCATAGAAAACTTTCCCAACCTAAAAAGAGACATGCCTATGAAGATCTAAGAAGCTTTCAGAGGACCAAATAGACTGGATCAAAAATAATTCCTCATGCTACATAATAATCAAAACACAAAACATTAAGAACAAAGAAATAATATGAATAGTTTCAAAGGAAAAAGGCCAACTATCAAATACATCCAGAGCTATCAGAATTACACCTGACTCCTCAATGACAACAATAAAATCCATAAGGTCCTGGTCAAGTATTATGCAGATATTAAGAGACAGTGAATGCCATCATAGACTACTATACCCAACCAAACTTTCAATCACCATAGAAGGACAAACAAGATATTCTGTGACAGAACCAGATTTAACTAATACTTAGTCACAAACAGAACCCTACAACAGTACTAGAAGGAAAACATCAACCCAATGAAGTTGGTTACATCCTAAAAATCCTGAAAATAGATGATCTCACAGAAACAAGTCCCAAAGAAGAGAAACACACATATAATAACATCACCAAGAATAAAAACTTAAATAAGAGGAGATAGCAATCATTGGTCATTAATACACCTTAAAATAAATTGACTCAACTCACCTATAAAGAGACACAGACTAACAGGTTTGATAACAAAATAGAATCCATCTTTCTGTCGCAAACAAGAAACACATCTCAAAGAGACAAAAAGTTGTATCTACATGACGAAATTAAAATCCTGTAAATTTTAATAATGTGTTTAAACACCTTGGTAGAGATAGGATACTTTATTTTATCCAAAAACAAATTTATTACACACCAGGAGCCTGAGAAGACCAGAATAGATCCCAAGACCTACAATTTACAATGTGACTTGACAGCATTTCCAGAAAGGGACATGAAACTCAGAAACAACTTAAGGAGTTTGTTTGCCAAAAACCTCCTGCAGACTCCTGAAGCTCAGTTGCTATCTCTAGCTGCATTAGTTCCATGGTCTGAGTACCAGAGTATAACCAGGATCAATGATGAAACTGATGTTCACTACTGGAGAATAACAGAGAGTGTAGAGGAAATCAAGGATAATGGTTTATAAGTCTATTCTGTCCTACATGATCTGTTGGCTCTTATCAAAATCCTAAATTCTGCTCTAACTGGAGAATTAACTGAAGCTCTCTTGTGAAGCTAGGGATCATAGTCTCAAAGGTCTCTTAGTTTCTTCAGGATAGATCCTGGTACCTATCCACAACATACCCAGGTCTGCCGTGTATGATGCTCTCTATCTTGTTCAGAAGAGCTTGAAAGTTGTGTAGAAAAATAAATATTGTAGTTGGAAACAGAACTTCATAAATATGCAGATGCATTAAAAGTAAATACAGACTAAGTTCTAGAAGATTAGAATGGAAAAATGTCTTTCATATACAGAGCAAGCCAATCATTCCTGTGCTTGTTCACCTACTTTGATTTAGCACCGTGAAAAGACTTGTGATAATACTGGTAAGTCTCTGTTGGCCCTTAATATTGCCTGATGGTCCTGAGGTTTCTGTAGGAAGGTTTTATACAGTTTCACCCTTGAGTTCCATAACTATGTCTCTAGTAGACTAATATATGGCTGTGTTCTCAGCTTTCAGTTGTACAGATACAAGAAAATTTGGCTCTTGAGGTTGTTCCTGCTGATGGTAACCTTGGTTTTTCGAACTGAGATACAATCAATGTTTTCATTATATCATATTATTCCCATTAACTCCAGACCCTTTCCTGGAGTCTGGAGTCTGTTGGGCCCAGTACATGAGCTAGTTAATGAGAACACAGAGACAGTGCATGTAGGAGAAAGGGTCTGGGTGTGTGATGGCTGTGCCAGGCCAGGTTCTAATTCCTTCACATGGACCTGCGACAGTGCCCCTGGTGAAAACAATATCACCATCATTCAAATATTACATACATGATGTACCTGGTTCTCTCTCCTGAAACTCTGAAACACTTACAGGTAAGAAAGGTCATGAGGTAGAGGAGCAGCACCAGGGCAGTCATGCCTTGCTGAGAGCTCTAGTAAGAAGGATATGGGTCTTCTCAGCAATGCCTTGGCTTTCATCCTTAGCCTGAGGGCTATATTGCATTTGGAAAGGTTTCTGAGAGGAAAAAAGGAAGCCAAAGTGGGTTTCCTTTCACTTTCAGGTGACTGACTTTTGCTTTTTGCTTCTTAGTAGAAATGGAAATGGATACTCAGGAACATTTTCCTGCTTCTGATTGGATTTATAATCCCTGACAAAAAGGAAATATTTTGGGTCACACTGCACAGACCTGTTAGGCAAAAGATGGGAATTTTTACGGTGAGTCCACATTCAATACTCGATGTATTCTGTAAAGGATCAATTTACAGCCAGGAAGTGGTGGTACATGCCTTTAATCCCAGCACTTGGGAGATGGAGGCAGGCAGATCTCTGTTAGATTGAAGTCAGCGTGGTGCACAAGAGATAGTTCCAGGACAGGCTCCAAATCTACAGAGAAACCCTATCTCAAGTACACAAAAACAAAAACAAAAACAAAAAATACCCAAAAGGGTCAATTTACTGAGCATAGATTTCGAGAATATTGGGGTATTGAGGATAAATCAAAACAAACAAAGAAAACAGAAGTAAGAGAACAAGGAGAAGTATGGAAACTGCACCCTCAGCCGGTGACTCCTATTCTCATTCTGGACTCCATTACCTTTTCATGACCACTGTGTAGTTGAACCACAGATTGTGCTGGAGTTTCACTACTTATGTTCAACACCACACACCTGAATGAAAAGAAAAATAAGAGCAGACTGCACATATGAGTAATAGTGTCTGTCACACACCTAAAAGACAGAGACATGTCCTCTTGAGCTGTGTTCTCTGCCTTTGACACTTTGGGAATCACTGGGATCTAAAGGAAGAATGGGAACAGGAATATCTTCACAGGCTTGCTCTGGGTAATGGAAGGCAAACCTTGCATCCCAGTGTTGCTGCTGACCTGCCCTCAGACCAGGTTTCTGTGGTGACCATGTTATGGTAACCTCTGTAATGTAAACTATTTATAGATGATGAGAAAGTATGCATCACTAAAGCAAGATACACAGATACTCAGACATATTCACACAGAAAGATAGACAACCACAGAGACAATCCTTCCCCCAAAACACACTTACAAGGGCAGATGGATACATGTATATTAACTTTATATGATATTTGAAAATATTCTTTTCCCAACTTTGTCATTCATTCTACTTAAAAACAAATAACCATGTTCATTAATAATATACTGTGATTACATTGATTCATCCCACTACCCTCTCTCCTCTTTCTCTCACTCCTTTGGACCTTCTGTCTTCTCCTACTGTCATGTCTCTTCTTTTCCCTTCTCCCTTCTTTCCTGTCTTCCTATACCAGCTCTGCTTCTTTTTCTGCTTATCAAGAAGTGATATAGCAGAGTCACATCATCTTGTGTAATTCTATGAGGAAGACCCCAGTTTTTATGTCTTAGTAGGACCACACTGTCATTTCCACAGCACAGGCATCCCTTCTACTCCATTCCCATACTATGATCTCATTCTTTCTGTCGTAAATGGCACTCATATCATTAGTTACAGGCAACTCATTCTTTTGGGTTCAAGATCCTTTTAAAATAAGGACAAAGGAAACCATTATAAGCCATAAGTACATGGTGATTGTCCTGTGTTCAATGCTGAACCCTGACTTGGAGGACTTGGAAATCCAGGGCTTGTCTCCTTCGCCAGAGCTGCAGGGTCAGGGCAGGGTTAGATTTTATGGACACAAAGAAAACTCATTTGCATATCTTTCTTCCATAACAGGCTCTGAAGTTGAACCAGGGCAGAAGGCAGTACTCAGAGCAGTTATAAGTCATCATTCACACTGATGACAGTTATAGAAAATGAAGCATTAATGTAGCTCTGTGTACACATTTTCCTTGTTAGGGACTCACCACACTATTAAGTTCTCTTTTCACAATATGCATGGAAAATGTTCTTGTTGCTGTCTGTCTTCCTCTCAGTGATTGCTGTAAGGACATATTTATATTTACAGCAATAAACTGTTTGAATCCTGAAATTCTTCCTATGATCACTTTTTAACTACCCACTCTGCCTTTCCCTTTTCCATCTGGATACCAGGCAACACATGCCTGTCTTCATGTCTTAGGTCAATTTTTATTTCTTCATATTTATATAATTAGCACAATGTGGACATTTAATGCATTTTTGTAACAAAATACAAAACTTTTGCATCAATTTTGTATTTTCAGAAGACATTCTTTTTATTTTCCCAAATTGTCGTGCTTTCTACCAACGCAGTCCCTTTATTTCATTACACCCAACTTTTCCTTTCAAAATCTCTGTGCTTCTTACCCTTCACTTAAAATGTCTTTTCCTGTATTGACTTCCATTCTAGTTCTAAACCTCCAAAACCTACAGAGTCTCAAACACACAATCTGAATTCTCTCCATAATGCAGAAACTGTCCTTCCCAATCTTCAATGTGTTGTATGATATAAGATTTCCAGTATCATTCAAGCTCCTCCAAGGCTCAGACACTACTGATGAAGAGGATGTGGGAAGAATGTGAGGGGTGAAGCACAGGGAGGGGTGCTGTGAAATGTTGTCTTCTGGACATGTCATGGATATTACAATCCTGGATTCATAATGGCTGCTGTTTTCTTTAAGAACCCAAATAGGTTCAAACCAGCCAAAACCATGGTATAGATAGCACTGATAATTCTTTGGCCCTATTTCTTGCTGAGAGGAGTTGGAAATTTATTATTCTGGACAAGGGATATAGTCACTCTCTTTTGAGGGTATGATCCCTGGTATATTTCCTATGTTGCAGTGCTTGGGTTCACACACATGCAGATATGGACAACACTAACTAAACTTAAATAAGAATAAGATTGGTAGTGCTTCATGTTTGGAAGATGAGAAGGAGCTGATTGGAAAATATCACATGTCAGGATCCCAAAAAAATAAAGAAAAATAGTAAAATCTGTATAACTGAGGCTCAGAACGATAAATTCAGAAAGCCAATTAAGGAACACTGGTAAATATCAAGTAACTTGGTAGGCAACTTTATCTGGTACCATCTTTCCAGGCAACTAAGAATTGGTGGGGTCCTTCACTTATTTCTAAAAAATGCATTATAGATAATCATATACATGATTTATAAAATATCTTTCCACATTTGGTTAGCTGTTGCTGTTCTCTATGGTGACAATATCTCATCAACAATCAGAATTAGGGAGAAAATATTTCATTCTTGCCCTACCCTTTCAGGGCTAATGCTGCAGGAACCGTTATTCTGGTGTTAGATTATACATATGTGTCTTTTAGGTACCCCCTTTTCTTTAAAATTATCTAGAATGAATCAGAGGACATACTGAAGAGAAAAGAATTTCAAGGGCATCTCTATAAACATTTGCTGCTTCTTTTCTCCCTTCCAAGTACTAACCAGGCCTGGGCCTACTTAGCTTCTGAGATAAGACGAGTTTGGGTGCATTAAGGGTGATACGACCATAAACTTTCTGCTTCTTTTCTACAATGGAGGGAAAACTTTGCCTGTGTCTATTATTTTAATAATTTATTTACCATAATATGAATATGTGAAGCCTTATCATCTATATTGATAAGGTCTCCAAAAAAGGTCTGAGTATTCTTGGTCAAAAGACCATAATGGGGACACAAACTGAAATAGCTTACCAGAGCTAATGGTAGCTCACAAATTCTATCCAGACACAGAAGGAACCAGCATAGGTACAAACTAGGCTCTCTGAAAGTGGGTGAGAGTTGTATGGCTGGAGCAGACTGCGGGGCCACTGGCAGTGTCACTTGCATTGATCTCTACCACATATACTGACATTTTGGAGACCCATTCTTTTTTTTTATTTTTATTTTTTATTTTTTTAAAGTAATTTTATTAAAGTATAAAAGTTTCCATTTACGCCCCTCTTCCTAACACCCAACCACTCCCCCCACTCCCTCTCCTCTTCCCTCTTCGTCCCTAAAGGCAGTCAGGGTTTCCTGCCCTGTGGGAAGTTCAAGTTCCTCCCCCCTCCCTCCAGGTCCAGGAAGGTGAGTATCCAAACAGACTGGATCCCCAAAATCCAGTATATGCAGAGGAAACAAGTCCCAGTGTCATTGTCAATGGCTTTTCAGAAAGACTCCGGGCCAGCCACATTCAGAGAATCCTGCCACATTCCGAGAATCTGGTTGGATCACTTCCTCATTCAGTCGCAGTCCAACTGGCCTTGGTAAACTCTCATTAGATCCGTCCCCTTGTATCAGTGGGTGATAGCATCCCTTGCAGTCCTTATTTGCTTTTTCATTTTCTTCGTCCTTCTGCTCCTCATTTGGACCTTGGGGGGCTCAGTCTGGTGTTCCAATGTGGGTCTTGGAGACCAATTCTTGATGTGAAATTCCCTTGTTCATGCTCTGAATACTATTGTTTAATAAAGAAACTGCCTAGTGCATATTTTAGGGCAAAATAGAGGTATATGGGAATAACTAAACTGAACACTGGGAGGAAGAAGGCAGACTCAAGAGTACCATATAGCTGCTGCTGGGGACAGACAAGCCAGAAACTTAACAGTAAGGCACATCAATGTGGTAATTCACAGATTAGCAAAAGTGGATTAAATAAAGATGTAATAGCTAATCAATAAAGAGCTAGAGCTAATAGGCCAAGAAATGATTTAATTAATACAGTTTTGTGTGATTATTTCAGTTCTGGCATCTGGGAACAAGCAAGTAACCTCCAACAACAGATTGGCCCACCAAAGTGACTGACTATATTCACACAAAAGCCTGAAAAGGACTTGGAAACGAATTCTAGACACACACAAAAACAAAGTTTAGCTCCATTTTTTTTGGGAGGGGGGCTGGCAGCTGGCACTGTCATACAGTTTTCTTCAGAGAAAACCCCCTGGTTCAGCTCTAGCAACAACAATAACAGCAAAATCAGCAACAACAACAACAACACACATACACATAAAGAGAGAGTTTGAAACAGTGGCTTTCTTTGCTGTGTTTAAGTATAAATTCTGACCCTTTAAGAGGGAGCATTTACATGGTGTTTGTGAACAGAGTACTAAAACTTGCTGAATGCAAACACAGACCTGCTGCAACCCAAAACTGGATCTGTGGAATAGAGAATGGCTCTCAGAGGCAATGAACAGACCTCTGACATGTTGGGCTGGTTGGAGCCAAAAGGCAAAGCAGACTTAGTTGCTGCTGACTATTTAAAAGCTCTCCAGAACAGAAAACAATAAAAGATACACAACAGGACAGATATACACATAAAAGGACTCTAAATAGGACACAGTGTGCTTAAAAAATATACATAGGCTTGGGAGAGAGAAGAAAATGAGTATAGAGGGTTATAAGTGGAAGTAATTGTTTATAAAAAATAAAGCAAATTCTTTAAAGAGGCAGAGTACTGGTAGTCATTGATTAAAGGAGTAAAGGCCCTAAAACAAATATTTAAAGTAATAGAGTAAAAACAAATAAAAATGGAATATACACAAAGAGTCTAGATTTTGTATAGTATTGTCTTTTCTTTGAATTTTTTGATGGTGACGGAACTAAGAACAGAGAGACATTTGATTGTATGGGCTGCTAAGATAAACCAACATAAAGGTATCTTGACTTCAAAATTTGGGTGTAAGGATTTGTTGCTTTGGATAGGAGGTTCTGTTTTTGTTTCCACAGAGGATTGGCGTTGGAGAATTGTCTGTATGCTGTCAGTCATGTTTTAAATAAATGCTGACTGGCCAGGAAGGAAGTATAGGCAGGGAAATCAGACAGGAAATAGAAATGATGCAATGAGAACAGGAGAATTCTGGAAAAGAGGAAGTTGATTCCTCCCACTCCTGCCCAGATCACCAAAGCATCATGGTGTATGATCTGCCAGCTGAAAAATGTACCGAGCCATATGGCAAAAATAGATAAGAATAATGGGTTAATACAAGCTACAAGAGCAAATACGTAGTCAAAGCTAATTTGCCAATCAGTTTTATAACTTATAGAGATCTCTGTGTGATTTTTCTTTGGGGCTTGCCGGCTGTGGGTTACTGGGTGGGACAGAAACCCCAACAAAAAGACCCCATTCATGCTACAGAGAATGAAAACCTATGGATTAAATCCAAACTAGTATGATCTGATGGACAAAAACATCTGAAAGGTTGCTATAAAAACCCCCTAAAATTGCTTAGCCCAAGAAAAAGCAGGAAGAAGTTTAATGAGAACTACACACAAATTCTTTTAAATGATTATTTGTATATATTTGTTTACATTAAAAGGGGGATCTGATATAGAGATTAATACTTTGCATTGGTATTGATCTTGGTCTACTGATATAAATTTAAGGTCAACTTTGCTATGTGTGGAATGCTGATTAAGGTATTGTATATTCAGTTCATTTAAAATGTAATGTATAATTAAGAAATATAGGTTAATAGAGAGCTGTCTATAATAGTCAAATTTGTAGTCATAACAGGTTATCTAGATATATAGAGATGTATTTTAAATAGGTTATCTTCAAACCTTTCAAACACCTATGGAATATAGCATTTAAAGTGTTTTAAGAACTTAGGACTTTTGATGAACGTGAGATCCATCTGCTCCTGGCAGCATCAATTACTTCAAGACAATGATGTGCATCAAAGAGACTCCTTATGGAGTTTGTTAGCCATTTGAACAAGAATCTGCTTTTGCCTCGACTGCTTAAGTAGACTTGCAGGACCAAAAAAAAAAAAAAAGATTGCTGATTTTGATAAAAGATGGTAAGACAGTCCTTCAGGTTGTCTGCTTTATGAAAGAGTCTTCAAGATGTTCTGCAGAACACAGAAAAAAGTGACTGACAAACTGCCAAAATAGACAGAACTGTCCTTGAAATTTCCTGCTTCATGAAAAAGTCTGCTGGATACTTTGGGACTGTGCGCTGAAGATTGGATGCCCAAGTGATACAGAAGAACTTTGGGTGACTGTTCAGGTAGCAAAATGGCTCGTCAATTCTAGGGTTTGGGAAGTTGCTTACAACACACTTCCTGCTTGCTTAGATAATATTATATCCTTCTGGCATCTTTGATGGAGTTAAAGAATAGGTAGTTATAGTTTTCCTTATGATTAAAGATAAAATAGATATAAATATTATAAGTATGATTCTTGCTTGATACCTGTTTTCTTATGTGTATCTTTTCCTGTGTAAAAGTTAAAACCTTCCTTTTTATTTAAACAGAAAAGTGGAGGTGATGTGGGAGACCCCTCTGTTTGCTGTGATTACAATTTAGTTAGAAACTGCCCAGGGCCTTTACAGGGTAGAATAAATGTAGGTAGAGAAAACTAAACTGCTAGGAAAAGAAGACTGAGTCAAAGACACCATGTAGCCACTACCAGGCACAGACAAGGCAGAAATTTGGTGGTAAGCCACAGCCACAGTAGTAATACACAGGTTAATAGAAATGGGTTGAATTAAGATAACAGCTTATCAGTAAGAAGCTAGAGCTAATAGGCCAAACAGTGATTTAATTAATACAGATTCTGTTTGATTATTTTGGTTCTGTGCAGCCAGAAACAAAAAAAAATGAACTCCAACAACTCATTCTCTATAAATGTATACCTTACTCACCTTTGATATAAGGCCTTGGACCTTTTTCAATGAAATATAACTTGCCTACTCTGAGGAGAGGATACTGGTAAGGTGGGGGATAAGTGGATGGAATCGGAGGAAGGGAGGGAATGTGAACTGGGATTGGTATGTAAAATGTAACAAGATAGTTTGCTTTTCTTTTTTAAAAAGAAAAAAAAAGAAAAAGGAAAACCTACTCTAAATGTGGTTGTGTCCTATAAATATTCAACACTAAAACATCCTAAAGCTCATTCATCTATAGTTCCTATATAACAGAATTACGGGTTTGCAGTTCAGGAGGAAACCTGGTTCTTGAACAATAATGTTTACAATTATTTAAAATACCATAATATTTTCCTTCAGAAGAAAAACTGAAGTATGGGAGCTTCATTTTCTGTCACTGTTCTCTAGAAATTGAGGAAGACCACAGTCTTTCCTATGTTCATTCCCACAGTTTTGGCATTTCAAATTTCCCCATTGAGAAATACCAGGATGAAAGTTTCCTATGCTATTGTAACATGAGGGGGCCTGCTTGTTGGGGTTTCTGTCCCACCCGGTACCCCACAGCTGGCATGCCCCAAAGAGAAAATCACACACAGGACTCCTTAAGATTATAAACTGATTGACCCTTAGCTCTGGCTACTTATTAGCTCTAATAACATATATTACCCCATTATTCTTATCTACATTAGTCATATGTCTTGGTACATTTTTCAGCTGTCAGCGTACTTGTTGCTTCTTTGGTGGCCTGGGCAGGAATGGCAGAGGGAGCTTCCTGCTTCCCAGAATTCTCCCATTCTCTTTGCTCCACCTCTACTTCCTGTCTGGTTTTCCCACCTATACTTCCTGCCTAGCCAATCACCATTTATTTAAAATACACGATTGACAGAATACAGATAATTCTCCCATAACATGCTATGACTTAAATTTATTTTATCCTCACACAGTTGGCTAACACTACATTGAACCTCATGTTTTAAGATTATGTAGAATTCTATGGCGTACATTGGATATCACATAACATCAGAGAGTGGCCACATCAGCAGTCTCCTACTTCATCATATATATGCATCTATCCTCAGATGTATGATCTTACTTGTACAAAAGACACCAAGGAGGAAGGAAAACTTCACAATGTAGTTAATCACTAACAGATATGTAAACCAAAAACATAAACTCTTTGACTCTTCATTTAGGTTAAGCATATATTTTATATTCTTTTGTGACATGAAACTATGTTGATTATTCCTCTATCTACTCTACTAATAGGACCATGGGAAAAGTGAGTCAGAGGGGGTTGAGATGACCCGTAGGAAGGATCAACACATTCTAGCACTGCTTTTTTTTATCATTTTTTACTTTTTATTAAAAATTTCCACCTCCTCCCATTTCTTTCCCTCTTCCTCCTTCCTCACCCTCACCATCTCCAGTCCAAAGAGCAGTCAGGGTTCCCTGCCCCATGGGAAATCCAATGTCTTCCCCCCTCCATCCAGGTCTAGGAAGGTGAGCATCCAAACAGACTAGGCTCCCACAAAGCCAGTACATGCAGTAGAATCAAAACCCAGTGCCATTGTCCTTGGCTTCTCATTCAGTCCTCATTGTCAGCCATATTCAGAGATTCTGGTTTAATCACATGCTCCATCACTCCCAGTCCAGCTGGCCTTGGTGAGCTCCCATTAGATCAGACCCACCATCACAGTGGGTGGGCACACCGCTAATGGTCCTGACTTCCTTTTTCATGTTCTCCCTCCTTCTGCTCCTCATTTGGACCTTGGGAGCTCAATCTAGTGCTCCAATGTGGGGCTCTCTCTCTATCTCCATCCATCGCCATATGAAAGTTCTATGGTGGTATGCAAGATATTCATCAGTGTGGCTATAGGATAGGGCAAGTTCAGGCACCCTCTCCTCTGCTGCTCAAGGAATATTCTGGGGACCTCTCCTTGGACACCTGGGAACCCCTAAGAGTCAAGTCTCTTGCCAACCCTAATAGGGCTCCCATAATTAAGATATCTTCATCAGGTTCATCTTCTTATTTAGCTTCTCTAGGATCACGAATAATAGGCTCAAAGACCTTTAATTATGGTTAGAATCCACTTATGAGTGAATACATACCGTGTTCCTCTTTTTGGGTCTGGCTTACCTCACTCAGTAAAGCGTTTTCTATTTCCATCCATTTGCATGCAAAATTCAAGATGTCATTGTTTTTTACCGCTGAGTAAAACTCTAATGTGTATATGTTACACACCTTTTTTAACCATTCTTCTATTGAGGGGCACCTAGGCTGTTTCCAGGTTCTGGCTATTACAAATAGTGCTGCTATGAGCATAGTAGAACAAATGCTTTTGTAGTATGTTAGGGAATCTTTAGAGTATATTCCCAAGAGTGGAATTGCTGGGTCCTGAGGGAGGTTGACTCCCAGTTTCCTGAGAAACCGCCACACTGATTTCCACAGTGGCTGCACGAGTTTGCATTCCCACCAACAATGGATGAGTGTTCCCCTCACCTCACATCCTCTCCAGCATAGGCTATCGTTGGTGTTTTTGACTTTAGCTATTCTGACAGGTGTAAGATGGTATCTCAAAGTTGTTTTGATTTGCATTTTCGACAAGGGAGCTAAAGGTATACAATGGAAGAAGGAAAGCATCTTTAACAAATGGTGCTGGCATAACTGGATGTCAACCTGTAAAAAAATGAAAGTAGATCCATATCTATCACCATGCACAAAAATCAAGTCCAAATGGATTAAAGACATCAACATTAATCCGTCCACTTTGAACCTGATAGAAGAGAAAGTGGGAAGTAGTCTACAAGATATAGGCACAGGAGGCCTCTTCCTAAGTAGGACCCCAGCAGCACAGACAATAAGAGAAACAATGAATAAATGGGATCTACTGAAACTGAGAAGCTTCTGTAAAGCAAAGGACACTGTCAGTAGGACAAAAAGGCTGCCTTCTGACTGGGAGAAGATCTTCACCACCCCCTCATCAGACAAAGGTCTGATCTCCAAAATATACAAAGAACTCAAGAAACTAGGCACTAAAACTCTAATTAACCCAATTAAAAAATGGGGTACTGAACTTAACAGAGAATTCACAACAGATGAACTTCGAATGGTCAGAAGACACTTAAGGTCATGCTCAACCTCCTTAGCGATCAGGGAAATGCAAATCAAAACCACTTTGAGATACAATCATCCATTTCTTTATAGGAGTTTTTCACATCATGTAAGGGACTCTATCACTTTCATAATGTCCATTTTTTCTACTTATTCTGGATTAGGGTGTTCAAGTCTTTCTGTTGTATGTTTGCTGAGTTCTAGTGTTATCATGTTTTTCAGATTGTTGGAGGAATTCTTGCATTGGCACCTGCCCATGTCTTCCTTCAGATGCTCTCCGATGGATCTTCTGGTACAGGATAAGGACCCCTTTCTGGCCAGGGACCTCACAGACAAAAGGCCTAGTTTGCTGCTTCAGGCTTAGTGAAACAAAGGAGTTCCCACCTGGTTGCACTCACCACCCTGTCCTAGCCCCAAAACAGGCTAAGCTGGGGGATATTTTGGCCCCTAAGAAGAGAAGGGGTGCCTGGGAGCAAGCTGGGATGGGATAGGAAGAGAGAGGCAGTAGCTGTGGAGAGAAGCCCTTGCAGAATGATCAGAAAGTTTAGGGGTTTGAGGAATGTCTGTGCTCCCTCTCACAGGCTTCTGCCATCCATCAGGAACACACTCACCCCTCCGATGGATCTTCTAGTACAGAATCAGGGCCCCTTGCTATCCAGGAACCTCGCTCACAAATTCTAGCACTGCTTTCATCAACAATTCAGCTCAGCGGCAACAGAGCCAAGACAAAATAATAATAATAGTAATAATAATAATAATAATAATAATAATAATAATAATAATAATAATGTTTGTGATGAGACTAGCAAGCCTGATTAATGAACTCTTTTTTGGAAACATGGATATTTAATAATATTTGACTTCTCTTTTCATTTATTTTGGAGTAGAAGAAGTCTTCCATAAAGTGCTCTTGGATCCTTCAGTGTCTTCCCTCTGAGGATTCACATTTACTTCATGATCATACAGGAAGTATTTGAACTGTGGGGTTCCAGGTTCTGGCTATGACAAACAATGCTGCTATGAACATAATTGAGCACATGTCCTTGTGGTACTACTGAGTATCATTTAAATATATAGTAGAAATATTTAATATAGATAACACATAGGAATAATATTCATATTGATCAGAGAAAAATGGGGTAATAAAAATGGATGCAAGTGTGTATTTGTATGTGTTTTCATGCGTACACGCGTATGCATGATATAACAAAACCTTACAGAAAGCAAGAAATTCTGATTTTTCAACACCTTATGGACTTACTTTAAGCTTATTCAGAGCAGAAATGTATAACAGGAATGATTTAAGTGTAATGATAAAATTATAACACAGTAGTAACAATAGTTCAATGATTCTTATGTATTTACTGACATATGGAAACATCAATTTATACACAGTACAATTAGTTTTGCTTCCATGTTATTAAGTTAGTTAATATATGTAACATGAGGGCCTACTTGTTGGGGTTTCTGTCCTGCTCAATTTCTACAGTCATTTAGCCCCCCAAAAATTACACAGAGATTCTGCATTAGTTATAGACTGATAGGCCCATTAGCTCAGGCTTCTTATTAACTCTTATAACTTATATTAACACATTATTCTTATCAATGTTAGCTACAGGACTCAGTACCTTTTTCTGTAGGGCAGGCCACATCTTCCTTCTTCCTTGTCTGGGCAGGACTGTGGCAGAATGGAGTTCCTCCTTCCCAGAATTCTCTTGTTCTCCTTGACCTGCCTCTACTTACTGTCTGTTGTCTCACCTATACTTTTTGCCTTGTTACTGACCAATCAGTGTTTATTTAAAACATAATTAACAGAATACAGAATTGTTCCCCACCAAATATAAACAGATGAATGTCGGGTCTATTGGTGAATAGATATATGATAAATAGATGGTAGGTAGGTTGATGGATGACTATATTACTAAATATTTGTAAATGGTAGATACATAGTTGAATCATAGATGTCAATTATATGTGATGAATGTGTGAATAGATGATATTTGTATAAATCATAGACTAGTGAATCTTTTCTTCCTTATCATGATGTGTTTCTGGAGTCATGCTCAACTTTTTGTTCATATTTCTCTTAAGAAATTGGGTGCACATATAAATTATTTTACTGAAATATTTGCTTGAAACTTAACAAACTTTGTAATGTCAGTAAGGAATCACATCTCAAGCATCAGCGGCAAACATGACTGAACACTCCAACGCATCTGTATGTGCACAAATTTTGTTAAGTTTATCCTATCTCACAGAGCTTGAACACAGTCATTACCTGCAAATATATTCTGTGTGAACAGGTCCCAAAAGATATGAGAAAAAAGACTAGAGATAATACCCTGTATTTTCTCTATGTTTGTTCTGAATTTGATTCCTTGGGTTTGTTGTCTGCTGATTGTGCCCTTCTAGTCATGAGTTCTTCTGAATTAAGTTTTGTGCCTGGGCTCACACAGAAGTTCCCTCACTGTGCATCTTTCTCAGCAATACATAACTGTGTCCTCAGTGGTCACAGACTATAGTTTCAGGAAGAATTGGTTCTTAGATGTTTCACTAATTATGAACCATCTGTTCTTGTAGGAAGGACTTTAACTGGTACCACAACCACCAACCACTGATTACATTACTCACCCACCCTAGGCCCTTCCTTGGAGCTGTCAAATCCAAGCCCAGGCTGGTAATGGAGTAACCACTGACAACGTAGCTAAGAGAAAATGAGTGTAAGAGCTTACCCAGTCTAGATCTTGTCTCCTGAAGCTTCGCCTGGGACAACACACCTAGTATAAGAAAATATAGCCACTATCAATTAACTGCTGTTAAAACCTCTATACTGACATATATGTAAAATGGTAACACTCATCTTGGGGTGTTGTCACCAGTCACAGGAGAAGACCCAATAGCTTCACTGATAGACAACACTCCTTTTTGCACTGATGTCAGGAATGTGTGTGAAACAGCTATGAGATCCCACAGCCCAGGAAAGGATATAACAGAACTAGAAGATAAATTTCCATTTAGAAAGCCAACCTTTTTTTATAAGTCAGGGGGTGAAAATTGACTTCCCACATTCCTTTCAAGAGAAAAATAACTGTCTCAACGTTATTGATGCATGAGTCTAGAAAAGAGCACGTGGTCTTTAGTGCTACTATAAAGTAACACTTTAGTGTTACTATACATCTATGACCGTATTTATCTTCCTCTTTAAAGATGCACAATCTGGTAGTTAGTCTGAATATGCTCTAGGGCAATGCCCAGGATTCTCTTGTAGTTTTGATATTACTAATTTGATTGACACCTACAGTATTACAGATTTTTTTCACATTAAAAATCCTATCATGTGTTCATATTTCCCTTAGTGCTTCTTTTTATAGGAGGTCCAGACCCACCCTGCTCCAAGTTCACTGAGTGATGCTGGTGAAAGTAGAGAGACTCCAAACATCCTATACCACCTCTATAAAGGAACCAATTCATTCTTTATACAGTGACCTAGCTCACAACCTACACAGGGCATGTGTGTGACAACATGATGGGAGGAAGTTTATGATGGGCCAACTGCAAGGACTCAGTGTGAGGAGTCTGAGATCACCTACAGAGCCCTGTGTATCTGCAGAAATGATTTCCTTACCATCATACAGTCCTGCTTCACTATTGGAGAGCTTGACTTGGAGTCAAGTCTAAACAATGCCTTCTCCAGTGAATACTGGTTTTCATTCTACTTCTCAGGGTTTCAACAGAAGTACCAAGCTTCAGATTGTGATTGGTGGTATAGAGAATGGAACGCACTAGAGTCCAGGAAAAGCATTGAAAGACAGGAAAGGAATTCACTCCTCACATCAGAGTATGAGGAATAGTATATTGAATTTACTACACTTTGCTTCAACCAATCACCCATTACCGGTTCTGGGTACCACTCATGACATATTGTATTAGGGCTCACACTGATGTCCTCTCTTTGTCGCTGTCTCTGTCTCACTCTGTCTGTCTCTCTCTCTCTCACCAAACAAATATATGTTTATGTACTCCTTCTTCACAAAATTCAACTATGGAATAATAAACTGTTACTTCATTATGTATGTTGAGATGAACATGTGACTCAGGACAGGTGGGATCTAGTCTAAGTTTCAAGCATCACTTTTGTTCCATATGTCAAGGCTCCCATCCCATTTCCTCAAGTCTGGCAAACAGTCACTAATAGAGATGAAGCTTGAGTACTCATACTCCTTACCTTTAAATGAACTTCAAGACCTGAGCATTTTTTCTTGCTTTCTGTCAGGGATAGGCGTTTACTCATAAGGAAAGACCCAAGGCTCCTCAAACAAAGCAAATTATTGACATTAACTCTAGTCTCCTACGGGAAATAGATAAAAGAAGATATTGCTGAAGACAGTTTGAGGAATCAAGTTGAAGATGGCCTAATTTACAGGAATGCATCCATAGCTGATACTCTAAACCCTCAGGTTTTGGGAGGTTACAGTTCTTAGAGAAGAACCTCCTACAGTCATCTTGATAACTAGACATATTGGAAAACATATTCTAAATATTTATGTTTAAAAACATAGTTAGTGCTGATCTCAGCCTTTATTGGATAAGCTTGTTTTGCAGTAGAAAAATGCTTAATTCTGAGACACATAACTTTTCAAATTGCTTAGAATAAGAGAATGTGTTCCGGTCTAGTGGGCATCTATGTCACCTCCTTCATGACAAAAGAATACCTTGCTAGAGAGAGTGGAGAACATATAAGACCCAGAGAATGAGGAGTAGTGCTATGCTGTTGAACTCCATGACAATGTGAGCAGATCAACAGATCCTTATTTTCATCACATTTGAGTTGACAAATGTTATCTCTTTGCTTTGAATACCCACTTGATCTTCTCCAGTGAGAACAATCAGAAGGATCCAATAATGTGATGGAGGATAGCTCACAATGCACAAGCCTTTCCCTGAATCCTACATGTGTCACAAGCTAGGACAACTTGTTATCCGAGGTTTTCTGTCCTGCCCAGTTCCTGCAGTTTTTAATTCACAAAGAAATCGCAAATGTCTACGTTAACTATAAACTAATTTTCCTAGCAGCTCAGATGTTTTGTTAACTGTTATAACTTATATTAGCCCATTATTCATTTCATGTCTATGTTAGCCACATGATTTCGTATCTTATTTGGTGAGACAGTCACATCTTGCTTCTTCTGTGGCTGGGTCACGTCTGCATATTAGGACTTCCTTCTTCCCTGAATTTTCCTCTTCTCATTGACCCACCTCTACTTTCTGTCTGGGTGTTCCACCTATACTCCCTGGCAAGCTACTTGCCAATTAGCATGTATTTAAAATATAATTGACAGGATACAGATTATTGTACCACAGCACTTCCCTTCTTTTTTTAAAAAAAAAAAAACAAAACTCTGAATTTAATAAACTTTATTTAGCTTTTTTCCACACCATTATCCAAAACAACTTGTAACCAACATTCTAAACAAAGGAATATATTCATAGTACATTTTTTGGGGAATGTGGGCATAGTTTTCCAGGCTACTTACTGCCGGTTGAGGGCACTGATAATCTTATGGGGACCTAAAGAAAATTTAAAATTATGATCAAGTCCTGACTGTAGTGTCTTGTGAGGCTTAATCATCTGTTCCTACCAGTGTTTTCTCAGTTGTTCTTTCTTGATAAAATCTGGTTTTCTTAACTCAGAATGAATCCACAGCCTCTCATTTCCTGGGGAAACAAAAACAAAACCTTTTCTCCAAAGTAACATGCTTTTTTACTTCAATTTTGAAGTCAGGGTATTTTCAAAATAGCTGTCATGGATTAATTCAGCAGCATTTATAAACAAATATCTTTTAGTAGCTATTGCTCCTTCGTCAGCATTCAAACAATTCAAGGAGAACATAATAACATACAGTATCCAGAATCTCTGTGTATTTTTCGTCTTTACATGGCTTTATTTTAACCTCTATTTCTTGTATCTTTATTTTTTAATTTTTTGCTTTTTGAGCCAGGGTTTCTCTGTGTATCATTGACTGTCCTGCAACTTCTTCTGTAGACCAAGATGTCCTTGAACTCACGGAGATCTGCCTGTCTTTGCCTCCCAAGTGCTGAGATTAAAGGTTTGTGCTGCCATACCTTAAACTCACAGAGGTCTGTCTGAGTCTGTATCCAAGTGTTGGGATTAAAGGTATGTACCACCACATCCAAATACTCTCTTTTTTTTTATTTAAGCATTTTCTTTTCTCTCCCAAGCCTGCACATATTTTTATACACACTGTAATTCATTTAGAGCTTTTCTTTGTCTTTGAATATATCTTTACTGTATCTCTCTTTTTTACTGACCACATGCATCTTTAATTTGGTAAGCAATATAGAGAGGATTAAAGCTTTGACTGCTGGATCCAGATCATTCCGTAGTTTTCTGAGATTCCAGCTTCATGGCAGAGGCACTGGCTGTAGCCACATTTAATGTCACAGCTCTGTGCAGTTTTAAGGTCCTGCCATCAAGACAGCTGCAGCAGTGTGTTCAAAAACCAAACTCAAAAAAAAAACCTCACTCAAATGCTCTGTAGCTGGACCTCCTGTCTAAAAAGCCAGAGTTAGCACAGACAGGACTGCCCAGAGAGCCAGCATTTTAAAACAGTGTGGCTTTCTTCCAGCTATGGCTGAAAACCAAAATGCATACAATCAGTTTTTCATAAAAATCACTTCAGTATTTCGTTGCAGGACCTCTTAAAATAGCTGCAAGGTTTTACAGCTAAAGCATTCTTAAATGAGAGGTCTTGCCTCTAGCAAGCAGAGCCCACTCAAGAAAGTACTGCTATCAATAAGCCATGCTTGACTCTATTATTTTATGTCTGAAATTACTTCCCAAGCTCTCTCAGTCTTTATGTAGATGCAGTTGTCCACATGTTGGGCATGTCTGAGATTTTCTGTACTGCCTGTTCCCCCAAGTCATTAAGTTCTCCCAAAAATTCATACATAAGGCGTACATTAGTTATTAACTGTTTGGCCTAGTAGTTCAAACTTCTTATTTACTAAATCTTATGACTTACATTAGCCCATTATTCTTTCATATGTATGTTAGTCACGTGGTTTGGTACCTTATTTGTCAAGACAGTCACAACTTGCTTCTTCTGTGGCTGAGTCATGATTGCAGACTAGAACTTCTTTCTTCCCAAAATTTTCCTATTCTCTTTGATCCACCTCCACTTCCTGTCTGGTTGCCCTGCCTATATTCCCTGCCTTGCTAAAGGCCAATGAGCATTTTTTAAAATGTAATTGACAGGATACAGACCATTGTCCCAAAGCAGCATCTGATATTCAGATTAAGGATCTGAGACTCAGATATCACTACAGAGACCACAATAGTTATTTGCAAGTGAATCTGTGTAACTGAGAACTCTGTGTAGGAAACAATGGAGAGAAACATTTATCTACATGAAGAAATTAAAATCCTGTAAACTTTTAAAATATGTTTAAATACCTTGGTAGATGTAGGGTATTTTATTTTGTCCAAAAACAAATTGATTACACACTAGCAATCTGAAAAGCCCAGAATAGATTCTAAGAACTACAAGCTACATTTTGATTTAACAGCATTTTCAGAAAGGGATGTGAGGCTCAGGGATACCTTAAGCAGTGTGTTAGCTAGAAACTTCCTACAGGCTCCTTAGCCTTAGCTACTGTTTCTAGCTGCATTACTTCCATGGTCTGAGTACCAGAGCATAGCCAGGATCAATGATGAAATTGATGTTCATGTTTTATGTGAAAATGATGGAGGGAGTGGAGGAAATCAAGGTTAAATACCAGGGTATTCCTACGTGATCTGTTGAATCTTAATGAAATCCTAAATTCTGCTCTAACTGTAGAATTAGCTGAAGCTCTGTTGTGAATCTAGGGACCCCACTCCCAGTAATCCTTGAGTCTCTTCAAGATTGATCTTGGTGCACACAGCACAGCCAGGTCTACCCTGTGTATGCTATCTATCTTGTTCAGATGAGATTGGAAATTACATAGAAAAATAAAATTTATAGTAGTAAACAGGACTTCAAAAATATTCTGATGTATTAAAGATTAGGACAGACTAAAGCCTAGACGAGTGCAATGAGAAACATGACTCTGATGCACATAGCAAGCCAAGTAACAGAGAAGCCATTCCTTCTTGGGCTTGTGCAGATGCTTTGATTCAGTACTCTGAAATGATTAGTGCTAGTGTGGGGGAGTCTCTGTTGGCCCTTAGTACCACTTGCTCATCCCAAGTTCTCTGGAGGAAGGTTTTGTACAGGTTCACATAAGAGTTCCATCACTGTGTCTCTGGTAGAATAATATATGGCTGTGCCCTCTGTTTTCAGACTGTTCTGTTTTAAGGAAACTTGGCACTAGAGATGTCCCTGCTAATAGTGACTTAGTATTTGAGAATTGAATTATAATCAGTGCTTTATAATCAGTGAATTATAATCACCAGGACAGTCATGCTCTGCTGGAGGCTCCATTGCAAAGAAGATGGGGCTTCTCAGATAGGCCTTGCCTTTCATTCTGAGCATGAGGCTTCTTTGAATTAGGAGAAGTTCCTGAGAACATAAAAGGATGCACAGGGTGTTTCCATTTCCTACAGGTGACTGACATTTGCCTCCTGCTTCATAGTAGAAATAGAAATGGATACTCAGGAACATTTTCCTTGTTCTGACTGGGTTTCCAATCCCTTACAAACAAGAAATATTTTGAGTTACACTGTGCAGAGATTCCAGGGAAATGATGGAAATGTTTACAGTGAGTCCATATTCAATCAATGATGGTAGAATGGGGTATCACTTACTCAATGCATTCGAATGTCTCTAAAAATACATGAAGTGGATTGATGGAATTGGGGCTCATAGTGATCATTCTTTTGGTTGCAGTAGAGTAATCTTATTCTTATCCCTCATCTAGAAGATAACTTGTGATTACTATGTGTGATCTCATTTGTTCATTGAAAAAATCACAGTGACTGACTCGGATCCTATCTTAATAGTCTCAGACTATTTAACTTTATAATTAGGCACACCAGTTTGTTTTTCCCTTTATATTTTTATATCTGTCACTTTCTATGTCCTAGGTTGTATCACTTAAGAACCGAGGTTTTATGATTGCAGTGTTGAGGGATGAGAAAGCCAACAGTTCATAACACCGCATGATAAGAAATAGCATCTAGCCAGTCTTGAGGGTTATGTGATCTGAAGTAATAAAAAGACAGAGAAACATATGTGATGACAAGACATGGAAGCCGGGTATACTTGAGCAGTGGGAACTGCTTGCTTGTGGTAAGGATGACCATAGAGGACAAGGGACTAGAGGGCTTTGTCCCCTGCCTTAGTAATGTAAATCACCAGGGAAGGGAAATGAGCTATAACCAACCTGCCCTTTCATATCATAAAGAATATCCACCATTTTCTTTATTGGTATCCCACATTTTATGTCCCTCAATTTGTTGTGCACAATATATTTACTGTGGGTGACAGTGGTGGAGCTAGAACTTAACATAGGTGAGGCAGTCATCCTTGTAAATACTGATGGGGAACCAGCACTATGAGTGCTGTATTTTCCTTATTCATGATGTTCAGTAAGTTAGAAGAATATTTTTCAGATATGTTTAGTATGTCTCATCTTGGGTTTGTCTGATATTCTCATTGCAGTTACAAAAAAGGGGAAGGAATATCTGCTAAATAGAGACATATTTCTGATACTACATTTGGAAATTTGGTATAGGTCAACTTATAATTCACATATTTTTGACCTTCTCTTTTGCAGACATAGTTTGCCTCTGTATTCTGTACTCTGTTGATCCCTAGGTTTTTTTTCTGTGAATCTGTCTAGAAGGAACTCACTAAGCAAAAGTCATTTGCAAAGGGAATGAGTTGATGGTAAAGTCACGCATTATTTATAATTATCTTCTGTTTGAGAGATGGATTCTCATTCTTAAGTGTCTCAACAGTCATATTTTTTCTCATGTCATGAACAAATGGCACTCATTTAATGGGCCACATTATTACGACTATACCAGCCTGTCCATTTGTGTTTGGTTAGAATTTCATCAACATAATAAAGATAGAGTCATCAGGGAACAAAGAATCTCAGGTAGAAAATATGCTCTCAATATATTGGTTTGTAGGCAAGATTATGGGAGTCATTTAATTGATTAATGAGTGATTTGGGAAGGAACATGATGATATTAAAGATGCCATTAATGAAATGGTTTTCCTGATTTGTATAAGAAAGCAGGCTGAGGAAACACAGAGAGAAAGCTGGTAAGCAGAGTCTATGCTTTCTGATTTGGTCCCCACCTTCACATTCCTACATTGATTTAATGTCCTGATTTTCCTCATGGTGTGTTTTAAGAGTTAACATGACAGAAACCCTTTCATTTACTTGTTGTTCATAGTGTTGATCACATTAATAGATCACAAGGTAAGACAATAGAAAATTCTTCTCGTGAAAGTAGTGAAGGAGGGGACATGTCCAACAGCAATTTTAGCCATACACAGAGTCCCCATTCCAGATACAGCTACACATTTCAACATACACAAACACAGAGAGAAGGAGAGTCCCACTTCCAGATATAGTCCCATACCCATCTTATATAACCATACTCAGAAAAACTCTCACATTCACTGATAGAGGGGATGACATTTTCTTTTTTGATAGGGTTATCTGGGTGGCCTAGACTTTGTATATAGACCAAAATATGGGAGATTTGATGTGGGAGAATTGTCTGTATTCTGTCAATCATGTTTTGAATAAATGCTGATTGGCCAGGCAGGAGGTGTAGGTAGAAAAAACAGACAGGAAGTGGAAATGGCGTAAGGAGAGCAGGCAAATTCTGGGGAGGAGGAAGTCGATTCCTCCCACTCCTACCCAGATCACCGAAGCAGCAGGATGTGATCTGCCAGCTGAAAAAGGTACTGAGCCATATGGCTAACATAGATCAGAAAAAATGGGTTAATCAAGATATGAGCGTTAGCTAATAAGTAGCCTGACCTAATGGACCAATCAGCATTATAACTTATAAAGATCTCTTGTGTGATTTTACTTTGGGACTAAACAGCTGGGGGGTGGGGCAGAACACAAAACCCAAATAACAAGCAGGCCCCACTCATGTTTCAGAGACTTTCTTGCTTTTGTCTCCCTATTGAATGGATTAAGAATATATTTCACCATGCCCAATCAACAAATGCATTTTTATCAATAATTAATGAATTTATTTTTTTGATAATCTTTCAACACAATATATTTTGATAATTATTTACTTTTTCTGTTCTTTTGCATGTCCTACCCACTTCCCCATTTCCAAAATTCCATAATGGTCACTTTTAAGGGTTATTTATGAGGACATATAAGGGTTTGGACTCAAGGCACTCAGTTTCATACAGACAGTTAATGGTTTAAAAATCCATAATTGGCAATACATTTTATCTTTTAAAAATTATTATACACTAAATATATTTGTTTTTGCATGTTTCAATACTTTTATCAACGTATAGTTATAATATCCAGGGTTCAAGTGTTGGCTCAGTGATACTATGTTTCCCTCCCAGTATTAGTATTTTAGCTCAATTCACAACACATAGATTAGAAAATGGGTGTAATGGTTAATCCTATATTCCCAGCACTGGAGGTGATGAGCCTGGACGGTCTCTAAGACCCACCATTCCAAGAATCCATCTGCACATTGTGATCCAGATTTGAGATCCTGTCTGAAAAATAAGATAGAAATCAACTAAACACACTCAATAAACACATTCAGTCTGAACTCTATCCACCAGACAACTGTGCAAACCATACAAAGTGCACACACAGTCTAGTCAGGTAGCATTTCCAGCAGTCCAAACATTATCTTTACTCTGCATGGGATCCATGCTCTGTATTATTTAGAACTGTGTCAGGGATGCTGCAGACCTTGAATGACCTGCTTGCTATGGAAGTCAAGAGATGAACTCGTGTAGACTTGCTTGTTCTTCCCAACTTCCCAACTCCATTTCCTATTCTGGGGACTTCCATTCCTTTTCCAGCAATGAGAGTGGCTCATTTAAGTGTCTGAAAGTGAGAAATGATATTTTTCATGTGTTTAATTTCTATTTTTAAGTGGGTTTGATTCTTAAATTTAAGACATTTCACATGGTCAGAAAGTACCCTACCATAGAGCTATAAGACAAGCTCAATCTTTTAAAACATAACATTTTACTAAAGAAAATAATTTTTGATGACTGCATTTTTGCACTATTAAATAAACTCCAGGAACCACAAATTATTCTTCCTTGATGCCCAGCAATTAAAACTGATTTTGTAAAGGATAAATCTTCTGTGCATGGATCTTGAGAATGTTGGGGCAGGGAGGATAAATCAAACCAAACAAAGAAAACAGAAGGAAGAAGAGAAGGAGAATTAGAGGGAAATATCACCCTCTTCTGGTGACTCCTATTCTGAGTCTGGACTCCATGACCTTTTCAAAAATACTGTATAGTTGAACCACAGCATGTGCTGGAATCCCACTACTCATGATCAACACCACACACATGAATGAAAAGTTAAAAATAAGAACAGACTTCATATATGAGTAACAATGTCTGCCACAGACCATAAATAGGAAGACAGGGCGTCTTGAGCTGTGTTCTCTGCCTCTGGTGCTTTGAGAGCCACCTAGATCTTAAAGAATAGAGCAAGTTTCTGTGGTCAGATGATGCTGTCGTAACCTCTATAATGTAAACTATATATATGATGAGAAAGTATTCATTTCTAAAGCCAGCACTCAGACTCACAGACATATGCACACAGACAGATACACAACAACAAAGACAATCCTTTCCACAAACACACTTACAAGAGCAGATGGCTATATGTATATAAGCATTCTATGCTATTTGAAAATTTTCTTTTCCCACCTATGTCATTCATTCTGTTTAAAAACAAATCACCATGCTCACTTATAAAGTGAATTCACTGATTTATCCCAATTCTATCTCTCCTTTCTCTCTCTCCTTTAACCCTTCTGTCCTCTCCTACTCTCATGTCTCTTCTTTTCTCTCCTCCTTTCCTTTTTGACTTACTGCACCAATTGTGGTTCTTTTGTCTACTCTTCCAGGAGTGAGATTGAAGGGTCACAACATCTTGTGTAATTTTCTGAGGAACCCCCAGAATTAGGTAGAACCACATTCTCATTTCAATAGCACAGGCATCCCTTCTCCTCCATTCCCATAACACTTGGTCTTCTTCTTTCCTTGGGTAAATGCATTCATACCTTTGGTTACAGGCAACTAATTCTTTTGGGTTTAGATCCATTTCTGTGGTTGTTAAAAATCTTAGCTTTACACTACCTCTTCTTCTCATATGCCCTGGTCAAGGTAAAGCATCCCAATCAGAATGTGGAGGGCAGAACAATGTGTGCTCATGAGGAAATCACCTCTCAACTCTGGGTTCCCAGTGCTATCTGTTAACTTTCTGACTCAGAACTTAAAGAAGTGAGGGAAAGGAGCTTTTCTTGGAAACAAAAATTAAACTATTCTATTGGATGACAGAAACCATAACCTTTAACAGGGTGAGCAATCAACAACAGTATTTATTATTCAATATGAGAAATATAATGATTAAAAATTACCATTTAAATCAAGGTTGCATATAAACTACACAAGAATCAGACCATTGACAAAATCACAGAATTGGATGAAAACTTTTTAAAATGTACTGTTTTAATTAGGAGTGTATGCTTCTGTGTGGATAGTGTAGTGCTCTTGGAGACAAAAAGAAGGCAAAGAGTCCTCCAGACTCACATATGGTTCTGATATAACTGCATCTTCTAGGGTTCCAATCATCTTTGGCTTCTTCAGGAACTGATGCAGGTCAAAAGACAGGATCACTTGAGCTCAGTGTGATGATCTGAATTTTGTTCAGGTAAAAGACATCCTACATTTTAAAAGTAACTATAATGGGGATGTGAACTCAGAATTCCCAGAACTCAGAACTCAGAATCCATAACTAAAAAGAATGGAAAGAAAGGAAGAAAGGAAGAAAGGAAGAAAGGAAGAAAGGAAGAAAGGAAGAAAGAAAGAAAGAAAGAAAGAAAGAAAGAAAGAAAGAAAGAAAGGGATGTGGCAGTCAACCGTCAACAAGGTATCCCATATAGGGAATGTGGAGATTGAACAATCACTGGTAATTACTGGAAAATCAGACTATTCAGTCATTGAGATCCAAGACCAGTGATAAAATTTGTCTCTAAACAAGTGTTGCAGATTGTTTGAGAAATGCTTTATATATCACCACACACACACACACACACACACACACACACACACACACACACACACAAGCACACACACCGAGAGTAGTGAGAGAGAAAGAGTGAGAGCGAGAGAGATTGAGACAGACACAGGTAAACAGAGAGATAAAGGGTAACAGGGAGAAACACTATAATAAAACAGCACACACAACACAACAGAAAACAGAAATTTGAATAAACATTTGGGCCTTCAAAGATTACTACACACTATATCTGTAGAGCAAAACCCTAAGTGTGATATGGAGAGGCCGTGCAGACAGAAATGTCCAGTCTTCCATGCTTCTCTGAGCAGGCTCTACTGTGACCCCTATTTCTAAGTGCTCTCAGCGCCCCCTGCTGGTTCTGTGTTCCCCACAGGGGCATTTGTGTCTGAGCTCACAGTAACATTCACTCACTGTGCCTTAGCACACAGTAATACATGGCTGTGTCCTCAGACCTCAGACTGCTCATTTCCAGGTACAGAGTGTTCTTGGCATTGTCTCTGGAGATTGTGAACCGGCCCTTCACAGCGTCGATATAGGTCGTGATACCACCCTCTTTACTAATGGATGCGACCCACTCCAGTCCCTTCCCGGGAGTCTGGCGGACCCAGTTCATTGGGTAACTACTAAAGGTGAATCCAGAGGCTGCACAAGTGAGTTTCAGGGACTTCCCAGGCTGCACTAAGCCTCCACCAGACTCTGACAACTGCACTTCACACTGGACACCTGTAAATACAAAAAATTCTGGTTAGAAAATTGACACAGAAGAATTTTTTTCTTCCTCGTGTACACACCATCTCATGTCTATGAATTACCCTTTAAAATAAGGACAAAGAAACCCAATATGAACTCAAAGTCCATGGTGAGTGTCCTGTGTTTAGTGCTGATCCCTGACTAGGAAGTCTTGGGAATCCACAGCTGGTCTCCTCTGCCAGAGCTGCAGCGTCAGGACAGGACTGTTTTTTTATGGGCAAAGGAAGCCTTATTTGCATACTTTTTGTCATAGCAGGCTCTGTAGTTGGACCTGAGCAGAAGGCAGTACTCAGAGCAGATATAAGACATCATGCATATTGATGACAGTTATAGAAATTGAAGTATTAATGTAGCTCTGTATACATACTTTCCTTGTTAGGGATTCACTGCATTTTATTTAGTCCCCTCTCACTATATGCATAGAAAATGCTGTGTTTCCACACTGTCATGTCTCTTTAGGGTCAATTTGAAATAGAAGAGCTCCACACATAGCTGTGTTTCTAGATATAAGCTTTGTCTGTCCCTGTCTCTGCCGGACATGGCTTCTTGCTGAGGTGAATCCTGACAGGAACACTTGAAAGTTTTCTGAATTTTACTCAGTTCTTAGAGGTGCTATCATATGCTCCATGGAATTTTGCAAATGACAGATTCCTTGTTCTGTCTTCCTTTCAGGGATTGCCATGGAGACATATTTGTGTTTGCAGCACTTAGTTGTTTGCATCCTGAAGTTCTCCCTATGATCACTTTGTATTTTTCACTTTGCCTTTCCCACCTCAGTACCAGGCAACACATGGGTGGCTTCATGTTGTCTTAGGTCACTTTTATTTCTAAATATTTATACTTTAATCATAATTGGGGCATTTAATAAGTGCCTGTAACCAAACACAATACCTTTGCATCAATTTTGTGTTTTCAGAAACCTTTGTTTTTATTTCTCAAATTCTCATGCTTTGCTTTGTACATACTCAGTCCTTTTTCTCACTACACCCAACTTTTCCTTTGAAATCTCCTGTATTACCCTGTGCTTTTTCCGTCTAGTTATTCATTTAAGATGTCTTTTCCTGTCTTGATTTCCATTCTAGTTCCAAGCCTACACAACAGAAGCCAGAACACCAAACACACAGAGTCTCAAACACACAATCTGGATTCTCTATAGGGCAGAAACTGTCCTTCCCAATCTTCAATATTTTGTATGATATAAAATTTCCAGCACCATTCAAATTCTCCCATGGTTCAGAGAACACTGATGAAGGGGAGGGCGGAAGAATGTAAGGAGTGGAGCACAGGGAGGGCTGCTGTGAAATGCTGTCTTCTGGACATGACATGGATATCACAATCATGGACTCATAATGGCTGCTCTTGTCTGTATAACCCCACCTGGGTTTAAGCCAGCCAAATCCTGTTAATACAGGGCTGATAATTCCTTGTCTCTCTGCTCACTGAGGGGAAGTTGGAAATATGTTTTTCTGGACAAGGTATATAGTCATTCTTTTTTGAGGTTATGGTCACTTGTATGTTTCCTATGTTGCAGTGCTTGAGTTCACATATGGGCATCACTAACTTTGCTTAAGTAAGTATAAGGTTGGTAAGGATGCATGTTTGGAAGATGTGGGAGGAGCTAGGGGGAAAACATCACCCATAGGGATCCTAAACAGAACGATTAAATAAAATCTGTTAAAACTGTATAGCTGAAGCTTAAAACAAAAATTCAGAAAGCAAATGATTTAGGAACATTGGTAAATATCAAATAACTTGGTATGCAACTTTATGTGGGATCATCTTTCCATCCAGCTAAGAATGAATGTAGTCTTTCACTTCTAAAAGATCTATTTTCAGATAATTCTATACATGATTTGTACAATATCTTCCCACATTCAGTTAGTTGTTACTTTACCCTAAGGTGACAATATCCCATCATCAATCAGTATTAGGAGAAAAACATATCATTCTTGCCCTACCCTTTGAAGACTCATGCTGAAGGAGCAGATATTCTCATGTTAGATTACATTTATGTGTCTTCTATGTATCCCCTTTTATTTAAAATTATCTAGAATGAATCACAGGACATACGGAATGAAAGAGAATTTCAAGGTCATGTCTATAAAAATATTATTTCTTTACTACTCTAGAGGGAAAACTTAACCTTTGCCTATATGTTTAATAATGTATTTACCTTAATGTGAATAAGGTAATTCATATTGGTAGGATCCCCATAAAGAGTTTTGGATATTCTTGGTCTAAAGTAAAAACCTGGGATTAGAATAGAGGTATTTGTTCTAATATATTTTAGGTCCAACAAACTCATTAAAATTTTACCCTATTCATCCACTTCAGGAGAAACCATGTAAGCTGATCCTCACACTGACCCTGGATAATATGACACTGGAACCTTTGAGTTCAACATAGTGTGGAATTATTTAATTCACAGTTATGTGTTCTTCTGTCAGGATTCTAAGAATGTAGTCAGTGTGATCTCTTAAGCTTCATCAAACACTATTGGTGTCCTTGCTTAAATTTCAGGAAAGGCCTCAGTCTCAGGTGAAAAGATTCTTTTTCTTTTTAAATCGGCCCCAAGTCTATGATCCATTAACATGGAGCCCACAGCCAAACGGCTTCTTGGAAGATACTTGTATAACTCACACATGAGACACCTACTCTTCATGTCACCAACAACAGAGAGTGTAGAGAAGTAATTTTGGGAGTTACAAAAGCACAACAAAAGCACAAACTCTGAAAATCATAGAACTCAGGTGTCTATGGGAAGGACTGGAGAGAGATGGAGCAGAAACTGGAGCTGATGTCTGCTGGGATGTACATATATGTGGCTGAGAAATTTGTGGTCTGAGTTACAAATGAGCCTATAGAGGAATCATTTGCTTGGATTTTGAAATGCAAACTAATTTTTATCAAATGCTAATGTTCAAAACTAGAATTTTGCAACAATTATAACAACTGTACACTTTTATAAGGTCCTATTTGTTTAAAAGTAAAAAAAAACTGTGATGGTTCATTTTCTGAAGTAACTTTGGAAATTAACATCAATTCAGGGCAGTTGTGGTTTCTCTATCACAAGTTTAGAAATAAAGAGGATGAATGAAAGATTATTCAAAATTTCTAAACTGTATTACAAAATTGGCAATCAGCAAATTTTGCAATTTCATACTCCTGATTTTATATATGTGTGTGTGTGTATGTGTGTGTGTATATTTTTATAAATATATGTATATATGGGATATATAAAATTAATGTGCTGTTTTGTCTAACAAGAAGCAATTAACCATCTTAGTGGATTGTGGTTGAACCCAGATGTATTAGTGTTTAATTTAAAAGAAAGATTAATAGGTTATGACAAATAAGGGGTATTCTAGAAGATTTCCTTGTGTAAAAGAAGAAAAAAACAAAGATTATAGCATCACGCAGCTATAAATGAAGCATATTCCAGGACTTCCTAGTTTCTTAAGTTACCACCTTTCTTTATGGGAATACCTGTTGGTCCTCCATATCCCATGCTTGCTGCGGGAGCTACTTCTGCTCCTTCATCCAATAGCCTTTAAAATACCAGCATACTTTGGCATGGTCCCTTTTGTTTTCAAAAGCAGCAGTAGCTGTGTGCTTGCTCTCTTGCTTCCGGTTCTGCTTCTGGCTACTAGACTCCTTTCCTGATCACTCAGATGGCTGTTGTCTGGAATGGAAATCTGTAAGTTTTTTCCCTTTAAATAAATAACCATTTTATTAATCATAATTCCAAACTGGTGTGGGATTGTTTGTGACTTATGCCTTCATCTGGTGCCCAACCTTTGATTTTAGAACCCCACCCCCATTCCCGGCTCTGCTGCCTGCCACCAGCTTGGCTTGGCACGAGTCTCCCTCAGCTGTGGCCTGTGCATGGAGCCCACAATTCAATATAGACGATCGCGCAGTGCCTTTTCTTGGTGCAATTCTTTATATTTTCTCTTCACATGCCTTGGATTGGCTTAAGTCCCCACACATCCTATTATTTGCCTCTACATGTGGATTTAAACTTCGAGGCTCCACAGGCTCAGACAGCATCTGCGTGCCTGGTTTGCTCTTTTCTGAGTGGTGTTTAAATCCCCCTTGCAGCACAGCGCTTAAGTAGTGCAAGTCAGAGTGCAAGGGGTTGTTGAATGCTGCAACCCCTTGGGGCAACTCTTTGTCACACGGAGGCATGTGCAGCTTCCAGGTTGCTGTTCTCTACCCCTGGATTCTGGGTTTCGGGTTCCATGTATAGGATTGATTTAATTACATTTACTTTATTGAGCAACTCATATTTCCTAGTTTTTAACAAATACTAAGGTGGACACTGAAGCAGGACCACATTTCTGTCACCTTTGCATTGGTTCTAGTCATGACTTGGCAATATTGCCACCTGCTGGATAATAGTTAATATGGTACTTTTCATTTCCTTTGCAACTTCTACTGCTTTCTTTTCTAATACAATGGATTATATCATGTGAGGTTTATATGACTATGGGGATACCTCAATTTACTGGCTACTAGGTTTCAGTTTTCTTCTCCATATTCTATCATTAAGGAAGAATATGGCACTCCTAAGAATGATACAATCTTTATGGACTAATAATGAACACCCAATTGAAAGGATTAAAATTATTGAAAATCAGAGGTTATCTTAACAAGTGGATACTATTATAGTCAAAATTTACTCCATATCCAAGGGTACTAGGAACTTATCTGAAAGGATTCATACTGTTGAATTTGATGTTAAGAAGTTATCACAAAATTTTGAAAAGGTAACAGACAGAATGTACCTCCAAGATGGCAATCTACATGATATCCAAAATAAGTTCAAGGAGGACATGTTATCTTTGAAGGGAAATGTTAAAACCTTGGAATCACAGGTGCAGAATGGGGACCAAAACTGATACCTTAGTGAAATCACTAGAAACATATGCATGTCAGGAGATTCAGACTTTAAGAGAGACAATGATAAAAAGACTTGAAATGATTGAGGAAATTATTGGAGCTGGTGAACAGAGTAAGAAAACGGTACAAGGAGGGGCTACAATGTCACCACTGGTAGTCAGAACTGGTTTACCCAGGGTTTTAGTGTCATACCCTGCAATATACTCTGACAAAGTATCAATTTCTAAAGGCTCAAAGGGAGCCAAAGAAGGTAGATGGATGCTAATGGGAATGAATGATCTAAAAAAAATTAAGCAAGCTGTCATTAATTATGGCTTGCACTCTACATTTGTTATGGAAATGATAAGGACATGGGCTTCAAATGTCACAGCTACCCACCATGATTTCTCTCAGTTAGTGTCCACAGTATTGGATGAGAGACCTTCCTTGATGTTTGAAATTTATTTCAGAGAAGAATCCAAACATATGGAACAGCAAGAAAGAGCAAAAGTTGTAGCAGTTTCCCAAGATCAAATTTTTGGCATAGGAGCATATGCTGATCCACAGATCCAAGCTCTTTATGATAAAACAGTATTGTCCCTATGCCACAAAGCAACCTTGAATGCTTCAGATAGAATACAAGAACTAGGGAAAAGGAAAAATCATATACCAGGGTTAGGCAGGGACAGAGAGAACCCTATACTGACTTTTGCAAAGATTAATTTAGGCTCTGCAAATAGTAGTAACAGACCCAGAAGCTAGACAAATAATTCTTAAATCTCTGGCTTTTGAAAATGCAAACTTCGAATGTAAAAAGATAATTGGGCCTTTAATGTCTAGATCAGCACCTATGGATGAATGAATTCAGCAAATGATGAATGTTGAGACATTCAAATATAATGATGCATCTTGGGTAGGAGAA
This sequence comes from Myodes glareolus, assembly GCF_982192425.1. Taxonomy (NCBI): domain Eukaryota; kingdom Metazoa; phylum Chordata; class Mammalia; order Rodentia; family Cricetidae; genus Myodes; species Myodes glareolus. The sequence goes on along the minus strand of NC_142036.1, from coordinate 12,115,839 downwards.
GCGATTTCCAAAGCAATGAGGAGGCATCAACCTGCCAAATGTTTCAATTGTGGTATATTAGGACATCTGAAAAGGGATTGCATGCAAGGAATTTCTAGGAATAATATATCCTCTGGGAATGACAAAAATAGGAGACCTCAGTTTTCAGGTATATGTAGGAAATGTGGTAAAGGCCAACACTGGACCAACGAATGCAGGTCAACAACAGACAGACAAGGCAACCTGATATCATTGGGAAACCCTTTGAGGGGCCTCTAGTAGGCCTCCAAGCCAAAAGTGGCCCAGTCATTCCCAGTTACAGTGGAGAATGTGTCTCACCAAGAAAATTTTAAAAATCCAGTGCTTCTTGTAAAAAGCAATAGTAGTCTAAGTGATGGATTAAATGTGGAGGATGAGTCAAAAAATCCAGTAGGACAGAGTAAACGGATATTTTGGCAGACTTCTATTAATGATCAAAGATCAAAGTTAAGAGTCTGTATAAATGGCATTTTTATTGCAGGCTTATTAAACATGGGTGTGGATGTAATTATCATTACTCCAGAAACTTGACATGTAAATTGGCCTCTTCAAGAGGTAGATGTTCAGTTCCTGGGAATTGGAACTCTATCTCGTGTAAAACAAAGCACGAGATAGGTTGAATGCATAGGGCCTGAAGGGAAAATAGGTAGACTAAGGCCATATATAGTCAATATTGCAATAAATTTATGAGGCCATGACCTGCTACAGCAATAGAATACCCAGATTAACATTTTTGTAGTCTCTGGAACTCATTATTCTGGGAAGGATATAATAAGGCATTAAGGAAAATGGTCACCAGTCTTTCAGGCTGTACAAGAAAATGCAGCAACTAGCAAACATTTAGAGGTACCAACAGCCCTACTTTTAAAATGGTTAACTGAAAAGCCAATATGGATTAAGCAGTGGCCTCTAGCTAGAGATAAACTACAGGTTTTAGAATAGCTGGTAGAATAGCAACTTGATGCTCACCATATTGAAGAATCAACCAGCCCTTGGAATTCTCCTGTGTTTGTTGTAAAAAAAGAAATCTGGTAAATGGAGAATGATGATAGATCTAAGAGATATCAATACAGTAATTCAACGTATGGGTCCTCTACAATCTGGAATTCCTCTACCTTCTCTGTTATCAAAAGGATGGCCTCTTAATAGTTATTGATTTGAAAGATTGTTTTTTCATTGTACCTTTACAAGAAAAGGATAGAAAAATTTGTCCTCACAGTGCCTACTTGTAATAATTCTCAGCCTACTTGGAAATATCACTGGACTATCCTTCCACAGGGGATGCTCAGTAGTACCACATTGTGCCAATATTTTGTAAGTCAGCCATTGGAAATAATTCATAAGCAATTTCCTAAGTCTATAATTTACCATTACATGGATAATATATTGTTATCTGATTCAAATAAAGATACTTTAGAAAGGATGTTTGAAGAAGTAGAGTTCTTGCCTTAATGGCTCAGCCTACATATAGTAGATAGAGTCTTAAACCTTCCCCAAGGCAATGTAACTTAGCCTCTCTAAGGAGTGGATGGGGATGGGGTGGGAGTATAAGTTCAGGTATTGGTAGGAGCGGAGGAAGTGATAACTTGAATTGGTATATAAAATGTAAAAAGATAATTTCCTTTACCTTTTTTTAAAAAAAATGAAAACCTACTCTTAATGTGGTTGTGTCCTGTAAATATTCGAAACTCAAACATTCCAAGGCTCATTTATATATTATTTTTATATAACAGAGTTATATGTTTTCAATTCAACAAGGTAGTCTGGTTTGATGTCTCAGGGCGATTGGTAATGAAAAGTCCCCAGACTATCTTAATACAAAATATACAGCTTTAATAAACAGAAGTAAGACTTACAACAGCTTAAACCAGAATCCAAATGATCCGTCCAGGCGCAGGAGCCAGGCGAAAGAGAGAGCTAGCGGGAGCATGCTTGCTAGTTTTATAGGCAAGCTTTAGCATAAGGGCGGCATGCCCCTAAAACAGAATGTGATTGGCTGAACTCCCCTATCACTGGTTCACAGAAAAACATGTTTACAATTATTGAAAGCACCATAATAGGCCAGGAGTGGTGCTGCACACCTTTAATGCAGCTCTCAGGAGGCAGAGGCAGGCAGATCTTTGTGAGGCCAGCCTGGTCTACAAGAGCTAGTTCCAGGACAGGCTCCAAAGCTACAGAGAAACAAACAAACAAACAAACAAAAAACCAAACAAACAAAGAAAGCAGCATGATATTATTTTTCTTCAGAAGAATATCTGAGGCATAGTAGCATCATTTTCAGTAACTTTTCTTTTCAAAATGAGGAAGGTCACATACTTTCCTGTGTTCCTTCCCACAGTTTTGGCATTTCAAATTGTACTGTTGAGAAATATCAAAGTGAAATTGTCCCAGGCCATGTCTTTAATTTATTATATCCTCACATAGTTTGCTAACACAGTATTGAACCTGGTGTTTTCACACCATGTAGACCATGTAGAGTTCTATGGTGCACCTTGTGGATCACATGGCCTCATATTATGGCCCTCTCACCAGCAATGCAGAAGTGTTCCCTTTACCCCACAAGCTCTCCAGCATAAATTATCATCGGTGTTTCTGATTTTGGCCATTATTAAAGGTGTAAGATGGAATCTCAGAGTTGTTTTGATTTGTATTTCTCTGATAACTGAGGATGACTAGCATTATATGCCCCTCAGCTGAAGAATGGATAAGGAAAATGTGGTACATTTAAACAATGGAATACTACACAGCAGAATAAAATGATGACATCTTGAAGTCTGCAGGCAAATGGATGGATCCAGAAAACATTATATTGAGTGAGGTTACCCTTACCAACAAAGACAATTATCATATGTACTCACTCAGAAGTGTTTTTTAAACATAAAGCAAAGGAAACCAGTCCACAAACCACAATACCAGAAAACCTAGACAACAATGAGAATCCTAAGAGAGACATACATGGATCTAATCTTCATGGGATGTAGTAAAAGACAAGATTTCCTAAGAAAATTGGGAGCATGAGAACCCTGGGGGACGGTTGAATGGGAAGGTAGAAGAAGCAAGGGTTCAAAGAAAAATGTGTAGTTCAATAAAATCAGTATTATAAAGAGAAAAGAACTGTGGTGTTTATTTCTTTGAATAAATCCATTATCAAAGGTTTTATAAAGAGTTAACCAAGGTCTGATGGAAATAAGAGGCAATCACTACAATGGCCTGTCTCAGGCATCAGTCCAGCCTTTTATGTATTGCTGGACAGGTCTTACCTGACCCAGTGTGCTCTCTGCGCCCCCTGCTGGTCATAAGCTCCCTGCATGGAGGTTTTGTGTCTGAGTTCACAGTAACTTTGCATCACTGTGAATACAGTGCAGTAATACATGGCTGTGTCCTCAAGCCTCAGACTGCTCATTTCCAGGTACACGTTGTTCTTGGCATTGTCTCTGGAGATGGTGAATCGGCCTTTCACGGCATCAGCATATTCGATGTTACTACTATCACCACTAATATCTGCGACCCATTCCAAGCCTTTCCCTGGAGCCTGGCGGATCCAGCTCATGTAGTAATCACTGAAGGTAAATCCAGAGGCAGCACAGGAGATTTTCAGGGACTTTCCAGGCTGCACCAAGCCTCCTCCAGACTCCACCAGCTGCACCTCACACTGGCCACCTAGAAACACAGAGAATGCTGGTCAGAAGACTGTTACTGAAGCTATTTTTCTTTCTCATTTCCACAGAACACACAGACAGCATCTCCTCTCCATTAATTACCACTTAAAATAGCAGCAAGGAAAAGCCAAAGGAGCCACAATTCCATGGTAAGTGATCTTTGCTCAGTGCTGATCATTGAATGGGAGGACCTGGGAATCCAGGACTGGGCTCCTCTGCCAGAGCTGCAGGGTCAGGGCAGGGCTGGTTTTCATGGGCACAGAGAAGCCTTATTTGCATGACTTCCTCCTGTAGCAAGCTTTGGTGTTGGGCCCTTGGGGGAAGGCAGTGCTCAGAGCAGATATAAGGCATCAAAGACCATGATGACAGTTACAGAAACTGACATAATAAAGAACCTCCATGTGACCTTTTCCTTGCTAAGGATTCACCACACTTCACTTAGTTCTCTTTCTTGTAGGTGCTCAGAACATACTGTGTTTCCACACTGTTGTGTCTCCTTAGTATATGTATGTAATTTAAAAGAGCCACAAGCTGTTGTTTTTCTATATAGGAGCTCTGTCTTTCCCAGTCTCTGGACTAGACATGGCTTCTCCAAAATATGGATCTTGGACAGGGTCGCATCTACCAGGAGAGGTTAGCAGAACTCATTCCTTGTGTCAGGAGCACCTTGGAATTTTCTGAATTTTACATATTTATGAGACCATGATGTGCTCAGGCCATAAAAGGTTACAAATGAAACAACATTTGTCGCTACTGCTCTGCTTTTGCTCATGGTGTTGAACACATCAGTAGATAACAGATGGGGACAATTTAAAACTGTAAATTGTTCTAATGAAAAATGAATGGTTGGATGTGGGGAAGTCTACACAACTGCTACCACAGTCACACACATACAATTACACTTTTAGATACAGCCATACACCAACACACACATACACACAGACACACACACACACACATCATCATCATCATCATCATCATCATCATCATCATCATCTACATTCACATGTAGAAACAAGTACTTGCAGCAGAGGGACTGAATTTCTTTCTTCCTGTGTTTTGACACGATCACTCTGGTGGGAGTGAACTTATTATGTAGACCATGCTGATGTTGAACCATGAGAGATTTTCTTGCTCCTGTTTCCCTGACAACTGGGCTTAAAGTGTGAACTACATTTTCTTGACCATCTCATACAGATTTTGTAAAAATTTGAAGCATTTTTAATAGAAAGATTTCTTACCATTATTTCCTTCCTTCTTATGTCCTTCCTCTTTTCCAACTTGTCCAGCTCCATAACTTGCAGAGTTTTACAGTGATTAAGGGGTTAACCTCATGGCTTTCATTTTCATATATATAATAAATGGTTTAAAAACTAATAATTGACAATATATTTTATCTTAGAAAACTCATCTTATAATACATGTATTTGTTATAGTTTTAAATGTTTTTATTAGTGTATATAATGTATAGCAACAAAATACGGGACTGATAAGATAGCTCAGGGGTAAGGAGCCTGCCTCTCTGTATGAGTACCTCAGTTGTGTTCTCAGCACTTCACTATGAAGCTGAGTGTGATGGTTTATCCTTTATTCCCAGCACTGGGAAGATGAGAACAGGAAACTCTCTGGGACTTTCCATCCCATCATTCTATCTGAACCTCAGGGCTCCAGGTTCAGGGTGAGACCCTCTCTCAACAAATAAGGTAGATGTCAACTCAGGAATACACCCAGGATCAATTTCTGACAATCATGTGCAAACATACATTGTGACAATTAGTGTTTCCATTCATTCAAACATTTACTTTCCCCTATGTTGAACTTTGTCACTGTTTAGAAGCAAGTCATGGACGCTGTAGACCTAGACTGACTTGCTTGTTATTACGGGAAGCAAGAACAGGACTCTTGTGACTCAGTGTATACTTTTCCTTCTCCAAAACTTTCAACTGTCCTTCTGACACTAGCCATTGCCATTCCTTTTCCAGTCAAAAGATTACGTATTTTAACTTTATTAATGTGAGAAATGGTATTTGTTCTGTATGGAGTTCTGGTCTTTTTTTTTTTAAGTTGGGCTAAGTTCTTGAATTTAAGACTTTGTGCATAAAAAACAAGCACTATAACCCAGAGCTATAGATCTAGCCCATCTATCTTTTAGAATATCACATTTCACATTTTCCTACAGAAAATTGCAATTTTATTACAGAATTGGGTTATCCAATTCTAAAATAAACATCAGCCTCCCCAAGTTCTTCTTGATGTCTGCACTTATGCCTGTATGTAAGAGAGAAGAAAATTGTAGGATCAATGTTCTGTGCATCAATCTCCAGATGGTAGTGTATGAAGGATAAAGGAAAATGAAGAAGAGAGAGAGAGAGAGAGAGAGAGAGAGAGAGAGAGAGAGAGAGAGAGAGGGAGACTTCATTCCCAGTTTGTGGCTTCTATCCAGAATCTGGACTACATGAAATGATAACATTATTATCTACTGGAAAGATTCATAGCCTTTGCTAGAATCTTATTATTCAGGTTGAAGAACACACACCTCAATTATTGTGTCAATGAGCAAAATGGTATCTGCCACACACTGAAATGAGGAAGGCAGGGGCTGCTGAGCTGGGTTCTCAGTCACTGGTGTTCTGAATGTAACTTTGGCCCTTAGGCAGGAAGTGGAGCTGGACTGTGTTTAGAGCCTTTATAATTGAAAGGAAGATCCTGACCCTGAAATCAAACTCCAAATCCCAGTTTCCCAGGATACCTGACACCTGAGCAGGACTCTGTGAACAGAGGATGTTGTGGTAACCTCTGCAAGATAAACTATGAACATAGTATGAGAAAATATGCCTCTGTAAAGCAAACGTGGTAACTTCAAGACATAGATACAGACAAACCAACATATAACAACAGAGATAAAACTACACAAAAACACACGCGCTGAACAAATAAATATATTTATGCTAACATCTTAAGTTATTTGAAAATATTGCTTTTCAGCCTATGTCATTCATTCTACTTAAAAACAAAACATCAAGCTCATTCACAATATACCTTGATAATATTGATGTATCCTAGTACCCTTTCTCATTTGATCTCACTCCAGGTGGCCCTTTGTTCCCTGAGTTCTGTGTTGTCCTGTGGAATCAAACCTCAATGAGTGATAGAAAAGAGTCGTTTCTGAGATGAAAAATGAGTCTCTTCTTTTGATGAGAAAAAAATGTCCTAACTTTTAACAGGGAGTAGGGACAATTCAAATACAGTATTTATTAGTGAAAATGAGGAATGCATAATTGAAATGGTACTTTTTGAATCAAAGTTTCATTTACATTAAACCAGAACTCTCCCATTAAGCTAACTCCCAGAAATGAATAAGAAACTTTTAAATAAATGATTTATTTTTAATTGTGAGTATATGCTTCTGTATGGATGCTGTTGTGATCATGGAGAAATGTAGAGGTCACAGGGTCCTCAAAACTTACAAGTGGTTATGAGATACCCTGAGTCTAGGATTTACAGTCTCCAGGTTCTTCAGCTTCTCTGAGATTTTATGCTGATCATCACAGAATCACTTCTGCCTTGTGTGATGATCTGCATTTTGTTGATATCCAATTGTATCCTAAATTTAAAAAACAACGTTAATGGAGCTGTGAAAATAGCTCTGCGCTTTAGGTTCTCGCCATAGCAGAACCATTGACAGGGATCTAGACTCCGATTACAGGTCTCCAAGACTGCAAGAAGAGCTGCGTGTCAGCAAACAAGTCATTACTTCTGTGGGATGTGCAGACTGAATAATCACTGGGGCTCACTGGTCCACCACTCTAACCATTTGTGAGATCCAGGCCAGGTGATAGAGGTTGTCTTTATAAATATGGTACAGGTTGATAGATGAACGAATCACATCAACATGTACACAAATACACACATACACAGAGGGGGGAGAGGGAGAGAGGGAGAAAGAGGGGAAGAAAACAGTTTAATAAATATATTCCAAAACACACATATCACACTAGAAAACAGCAATTTGAATAAACATTTAGAAACTTGAAATCACTCTACATTACACCCGTAGAGAGGATCCCTCAATGTGGTGTGGAGAGGGAGCCCAGAAACAGAGGATTCCAGACTTTTATGCCTCTTTGAAAAGACTCTTCTGTGAACCAGAGCTCTGTGAGTGTTAGCACCCCCTGCTGGTCCTTAGGATCCTGCAGTGAGGTTTCTGTTTGAACTCCCAGTAGTATTCAATCATTGTGTGTTTTGCAGAGTGATTAACGGCTGTGTTCTCCGACCTCAGATTGCTCATTTCCAGGTACAGTGTGTCCTAGGCATTGTCTCTGGACAGGATGAATTGGCCCTTCATGGCATCAGCATAGTCGATTGAACTACTACAACCATTAATGCATGTAAATCACTCCAGCCCCAACCTTGGGGCATGGCCGACCCAGTTAATCCACTAGTCACTGAAGGTGAATCTAGAGTCTGCATAGGAGAGTCCCAGGAACTTTCAAGGCTGTACTAAATCTACCCCAGGCTCCACCAGTGACACCTCACACTGGACACCTGAAAGCAAAGAGAAATCTGGTGATGAAACTGTCCAGGAGGCATTTATTTCGTTCTCAAGGTCACACAACATGCAACAACTCATTTCTATGAATTATCTTTTAACATAATGACAAAGAAAAAACAATGTAAGTGCTCTGTGTTCAGTGGTGATCACTGAATTGGAGGACTTGGGAATCTAGGACTAGTGTCCTCTGTCAGTAGAGCTTCAGGGTCAGCAGGCCTAATTTTCATGGTCACAGAAAAGCTTTATTTGCATGTCTCCCTGCTATACTAAACCATGGAGTTGGATCTCAGGCGAAGACATTTCTCAAAGCAGATAAAAGTCATCAAAGACAATGATGACAAGTATAGAAATTGACACAGTATTGTGGTTTGGTATTCACCCTTTCCTGGTTAAGGATTCACTGCCCTTTGTTTTGCTCTCCTTTGTGCATATGAACAAAATTTGCTTTCTTTCCATGATGTCATGTCTCCTTTGTATAAATGTATAATTAAGTAGATTCACTCATGTCTGTGTGACAGGAGTTCAGTCTGTACCTCTGTATGGTCTGGACATGGCTTGTCCCTGGTGTGTCATCTGGATAGGATCTGACCCACCAGGTAATGTTTGAAGAACTCCATGACTGTGATGGGAACAGTTTGGAATATTCTGAATTTTCTCATTTCTGCGACAATGCTGTCCTTAGGCAACAGGGCACTTACAAATAAGACATGTCTTGTCATTGTCTCTCTACTACATTGTGGTTAGTATGTAGACATATTTCTGTTTTCATCAAACATTTATCCTCCTCCTGATATATTATATAACAATGTCCACCCAAGTGCAACAAAGGACAATGACCAGTGAGAAATGCAGCACACTCATTAAGTGAGGATAACTGTTGTAAATAAAAATGCCCTGGAGTTGGATCTCAGGCGAATGCATTTCTCAGAGTAGATAAAAGTCATCAAAGACAATGATGACATTTATAGAAATTGACACAGTATTGTGGTTTGGTATTCACCGTTTCCTGGTTGAGGATTCATCACCCTTTGTGTTGTTATCTTTTGTGTATATGCACAGAATTTGTTATCTTTCCATGATGTCATGTCTTCTTTGTATACATGTATAATTAAGTAGTTCCACTCATGTCTCGTGGACATGAGTTCAGTCTTTCCCCCTTTGTGGTCTAGATATGGCTTGTCCCTGGTGTGTCTTCTAGATAGGGTCTGACCCTCCAGGTAATGCTTACAGAACTCCATGTCTGTGATGGGAACAGTTTGGAATTTTATGATTTTTTTTTACTTCTGAGACAATGCTGTCTTTAGGAAACAGGACATTTATAAGTAAGACATGCCATGTAACTGTCTCTTTACCACATTGTGGTTAGTATGTAGACATATTTTTGTTTTCGTCATACTCATTTATCTGCCTCCTGATGTATTATATAACAATGTCTGTCCAAGTAAAACAAAGACCAATGGCCAGTGAGCAATGCAGCGAACTCATCAAGTGAGCATAACTGTTGTAAATAAAAATGTCCCATGTTCCCTAAAATAATCATAAGAGGCAACCGTGAAAGGGGCTTCAAGGGAACAATGAATATTTTTTCCTGTATTACAGTATAATATTTTATAGCTGTTTTCTCACTTAAAAACTTTTCAGGATGCTGATATTTGAATATCCAAATTATTGTATGGCCATATTAATTCAATAAATTATTTTACAAAAATATAACCAATGTAACTTCTATGCCCACTTTTATTTATTGGCAATTGCTGTACTGAAAACAATTAAATGAAAATTATAGGGATGCAATAACTAAAATAACAATTAATTGTGGGTGTCTCTGTGAGATTTGATACCACAGGCTTCACTTATACAGATCCAGCAGTGGGAGATAGTATAACAGTGGGATATGGAAATAATCATTGAAATGCAATCATCTATTTTAATTGAAAATGTCAATTTCTTTGGATCCACACATAGAAGTGAGAACATGTGTTCTTGTATATAAAATTTTGTGGTTTGCCCAAACTCTTTTACAGTAACATAACAGAACCATGTTTCCTTTTACAAGGCACAGGGCCCATTTCTCTCCATCCTCATAGCACTGTGATTTCTTTCTTTCCTTTAGTAAATGGGTCTTGTATTATTGGATACAAGCAACGTATCCCTTTGGCTTTAATTTTCATTTTTATGTTGATCAAAGTTGTTTGTTCTATGCAACCTACTCTGCCCACATGCATTGGCCAAGATGAAAGAACCAAAAGAGAGGATGGCGTACAGGAAAATGTCTGTTCATGAGGGCATTAGAGCTATGTGCTATCCTGAGACTCAAATTTCAGACAAGTACTAGAAATGAGTTATATTTGAGAAGAAAAATGAGACTGATCTCCTGGATTAGAAAAAAAGGTTAGGAGTTAAAGATCCTAACCTTTTACAAAGAGTAGTGGTATTTCAAAAAAAAATATTCATTAATCCACATGAGGAATACATTTTGAAATTTTCTATATGTATCAAAGCTTCATATAAACTGTGGAGCACTCACATTGGGTGAACTCTCAACAGTGGATGAGAAAATGAAATGTTTTGTTTTTAATTATGTGTGTATGTTTCTGTGTGAGTAGTGTAGTGTGCATGGGGACAAATCGAGTCCATGGGCTCTCCAGACTTACAGGTAGGTATGACTTAGAATTGAGAGTGAAGGAAATTGTAACTGTTTCCCTGCAAGAACAGTATGCACTCTGAACTTCTGAGCTGCTTCCCAAATGCACAGATGAGCAGTGGCAACCTTCCCTTTTATGTTTGCTACAGCCCAGTTCTCAACAGTTGAAATATCAAACCAATCTGCATGAACATGGAGGGCCTTGTATCTGAACAGCCAGGCATCAAGAGCACAAAATGACAACTCACCCTGTGCAACTAAAAAAGCTCATCTTAGGAAAAGTAAAATTAGGGAAGTCTGATTGTGGTTTGGACAGTGTAGAGTGAGAAGATTAATCAGTTAGTTGGAAAGGAATATCCCAAATAATGAGTTATATGGAAGTTGATCAGAGTTAATAAGAACACATCCTGTTTTCATATCCGGATAAAGTCAGTTTTAACGTTAGACAGACCACCAAACAATAACTATTTGTTTACCTGAGAAACCAGTGCTTATAAGTCTGATTTACCAAGATGCAAATGCATAAAATGGGATCTATCAAAAGCAATAATCAATTCTTTCCTTTATGGGACCTTCCTGTTGAAGAAAGAAACTGTGGGTATTTCAGTTTGCAGGGTATTGTGAGAAAATATCTTTAAATTAGGGAAGCTGTGGTTTCTCTATCACAGGTGCAAAACAAAGAGGACAAATTACAGCTCTTTTAAAGTTCTCTAGATTATAGCTGAACCTAACATCCATCAAGTTTCATAACTGCTTACTCCTTTAAAATATCTGCATTTATAAGAAAATGTGTAAACATGTACATATATATGTGTGTGTATGTAAAGCATATAAAGTTATATGTCATTCTATCTAATAACAACAAGGAGATTGCTAGTTTTCAGGGCTTGTGGGAAAAACTATTTGTTATAGTATTTGAACAAAAAGGAAGTTTATTACACTATGAAAGTGAAGAGACGCCTCTAGAGAATTTTTTGTTCTTATGTTTAGAAGAGGAAAACACAGACTCTAATATTTAAACATATTCTCTTGCAGCATAGTCTAGAACTTCTTATCTTATTAAGCAACCATATACTGGTCTTGTGAGACACTGTTGGTCCCCAACACCCCCTGCTGGCCTTGAGTGTCTCCATTTGGAGGTTTTTGTGCAGGCTCACACTGGAGTTCTCTCACTGTGCTTTTGGCACAGTAATATATGGCTGTGTCCTCAGTTTTCAGACTGCTCAGTTTTAAGAAAACTTGGCTCTTGGAGGTGTCTCTGGTGATGGTGATTCGGGACTGGAGAGCTGAATTATAATTTGTGCTTCCACCACCCCATATTACTCCCATCCATTCCAGGCCCTTTTCTGGAAGTTGGCGGATCCAGAATACACCATAGTCAGTTAATGAGAACCCAGAGACAGTGCAGGTGAGCGACAGGGTCTGTGATGGCTGGACTAGGCCAGGTCCTGACTCCTTCAGCTGTATCTGGGACAGGGCATCTAGGGACAAGCAACAACAACACCAGTCATATAACCCATAGATGAAAATCCTGGATCCTTTTCCTAAAGCCCTGAAGTACTTACAGCTTGGAAATGTCACCAGGCAGAGGAGCAGCACCAGGACAGCCATGCTGTGTTGGAGGCTCTAGTCAGAAGGAGATGGGGCCTCTCAGCTTGGCCTGGGATTTCATCCTGAGCTTGAGGACTGCTTTGCATTGGGGGAGGTTCCAGAGAGCATAAAAGGAAGCACAGGCAATGATTCCAATTTCTCCTTCAGGAAACTGAGGTTTGCTTTGTGCATCTTAGTGGTACTCAATATTCAACATCAGGAATATTGCTATGATACTGTCTGGATTTCCAATTTCAGAGAAATAGGAAATATTATGAGTCATACAGTACATGACTTAGAAGCAAAACATGGAAGTGTTTACATTAACTAAGTTCACATTCATTCAAAGCAGGCAGAAGAGGAGACAAGGTTCTCAATGGAATTATGTATCTTTGTAACTTCCAGTAGAGAATTTAAAAGATATTATTACTTTTGGTGATAAGAATTCCTGTTTAAGGAACTACTTGTAATTCTGTCTCTTGGTGTTTGTGGAGTTGTCTCATTCTTATAACTTCTTAGGAAATAACTTGTGAGGAAGCAGCTCACACGCATTTCATACATGGTATTTCACATGTTTATCTGATAGAAAATCTGTGAGACTGATTTGGGTCCCATCTTATTAGGCTCAGATTTCATCTTCTCACTTAGGAACATCCTACCTGAACATTAGTTTTTATTTCTCTTGATTTATGTCAGTAAATCCATGTAATTTTACATCTTTCTCTGTCACTTTCCACAGCTTGTAGCCAATCACAGGTTCCTAAATGTGATTGTTGCTTTGGCAAGTTATGGGAAGCTCAGCTACTTCATAACAATTCATAAAAAGGAAAAGCATGGAGCCAGGTTTGATGGTTATGTTCACTGAAGTAATAACAAGACAGAGAACATTAAGTGGTGACAGGAAGTGTACTGGAATCAGATATGAACATGGGGAACCCTGTGACTTGTTAATATAAATCACGAGGGAAGAGAAGTGCGGAGCTGGAACTACCCTGTTCATTCAAGACTCAGGAAATATCTAACTGGGCCTTAGAGATGTCACAATTTGTGTCCATTATTTCTGTATGCACAGTCTTTTCAGTTTTACTGTGAGTTGCTGTGGTAGAAACTGCTCTTGACTTTACGAAGACAGCCATCCTGTGAAAGCACTGATCAACATGTATGGTATGAGTTTAATCTTCCCTGCATTTTTGAGTGCTTGCGGATCATAAAATGATTTCTTAAGATATGATGCTTAGTATGGTTCATTTTGGATTTCTTCGATATTTTCATTGTAGTTACAATAATCTGGAAAAGAGTATCTCAGAAATAAATGCACATTTCTTATACTATATTGGGTAACTAGGTATAAATTCACTTATTCAAATATTTTTTTGTTCTTAGTTACTTCAGAGATTTTGTCTTAGATTTCCACTTCCGTGAAAAGACACTATGACCACAACTGTTATAAGGAAACTGTATAATTTAGGGGCCTTTCCTTTAGATCCAGAAGTTCAGATCATTCTCATCATGGAAGGAAGAATGGCAGCGTGCAGGGAGTCATGGTACTGGAAGAATAGCTGAGAGTTCAATATATTCCAAGGAACCAGCAATTAACTACATACTGGGCAGCACCCTGAGCATAGAAAACCTCAAAGCCTACCCTCCACAGTGACACATTTCCTCCAACAAGGCTGTGCCCACTACAGCAATGCCACACATCTTAAAAGTGTCACTCCTTTGAGATTATGTGGGACAATTTCACTCAAACACCCACAGAGAGTTTGTGTCCATATTCCATACTCTCTCTTCCTTGGGCTTCTCTTTTCTCATGAAACTCTGGAGGAGGAAGCCACTGGGAAAACATCATTTGCAAAGGGAACTCATTCATGGTAAAGTTACACATTATTTATTATTATCTTCTATTTGAGAGGTGTATCCTTATTCTGAAGGGTTTATCCAGTCATTTGTTTAATTATGTAAAGTAGAAAGGTGGATACTCACTTAATGGGCCATATAGAATTAACAGTACCAGCCTGTTATCTTGTGTGGTGGTCAGAATCTTTTTATATGATATAAAATAGGGTCATCATAGAAAAAAGGAATCTTATTTGGAAATAATACCTACAATATATTGGTATGCAGGCAAGACTGTGATGTCATTGTCTTAATTAATTAATCTTACTGATGTAAGAGGGCCCAAACAGATGTAGACATTGCCATGCATGGGTAGGTGTTTGTGCATTGTATAAGGAAGTAGGCTGCACAACCATGGAGAACAAGTCTATGAATTGAGATTATTTGTGGTCTCTGATTTAGGTCCCACTTTCATGTTTCTGTCTGGATATCACATCCTAATTTTCCTCCATGGTGGTCTTTAATAGTTAAGATTACACAAACCCTTTCCTTTCCATGTTGCTGACCACATCAATAGGTAGCAGAATGGGACAGTTTAAATTTTTTCTGATGAGAGAATGGGTTAAGAATGGTGACAGTGTGTAGAACTGCAACTACATGCACAAATACAGTTACACCTTTAGATACAGCCACACTCTGCAACACACACATTCACACTCACCAGAATCACACTTACAGATATGTTCACAAATATAATTACACATCCAAACACGGACACAGATGTATACACACACATGTGCACACACACACACACACACACACACACACATACACACACACCACATCTACCACCACCACCATCACCTCCACCAGTACCACATTCACATGTAGAAATACTTATTCATAGGCAGAGGGGCTGAATTTCTTTCTTCCTGTCTTTTTCACATGGCCATTCTGGTTGGCTTGTTCTCACTATGTATGCCAAGCTGATATTGAACCATGTTGCAGTCTCCCTGGTGACTGAATCAAAGATGTGAAACTTCACTACCAACCATCTCATATAGACTTCTTAAAACTTTGAAATAATTTTTTCATATAATAAATTCTGATCATTTTTTCCCTTGTCTCTTTTCATGTCTTTTCTCTTTCACAACTTGCACATCTACATAACAGGCATAGTTTTACAGTCAGTTTCGGGACTAGACTCGTAACATTCACTTTCATATTGACAATATATGGTTGAAAATACAGAATTGACAATGCTTTTTATTCTAAAAATTATTATATGATGTATATGCTATTTTCATAGTTTACAACATTTTTATTGATGTTTACAATACAATTCAGGGCTGAGGAGATGGGTCAGTAGTAAGGTGCCTGCCTCACAGAATGAGTGTTTCAGATTGATTTTTAGCAATTAACTCTGAAGCTTGTGTTGATGATTTATCCTTATATTCTCAGAATTGGTGATGTAGTAAAAGGAGCTTCTCTGGATCTTGCTATTCAACCATTCTATCTGACCCTCCTGAACTTCAGGTTTAGTGTGAGATCCTCAAAAAATAAGGTAGATGTCGACTGATGAATACACTCAGAATCAACTTGTGGCCTCTAAACCCATGTGCAAACATTCACTGTGATAATTAGTGTTTCCATTAATTCAAACATTTCCCTTGACATGTGTTGAGCTCATAGTTTATAGTTACTCAGAAGCAAGTCATGGAAGCTGCAGACCTAGGTACAGCTGATTGTTATGGGAAGCAAGAGCAGAACTCCTCTCACTCACTGTATACTTATTATCACTTCAAAACTTTCATCTGCCCTTCCTACTCTAGGAACTATCATTCCTTCTTCAATCATAAGATTGCTTGTTTTATGTGTATTAATGTGATAAATAATGTTTTCTGTATATAATTCTGATTTTTTCTTTTTAATTTGAACTTGGTTCTTTAACTTAATACCTTGTAGATGGAATGTAAATACTATAACTCTGAGCTAGCCTACACCTCCCATTCTTTAAAACATCACATTTTACATCAGAAAATGTTTTGATTATAACATTCAAAAACAAATACCAACCTCTCCACATTCTACTTGATAATGAACACTTATGACTGCAAGTAGCACAGCACAAAAAAAGTATAGGATCAATATTTTGAGCATCAAAGTCCAGAATATAGAGTAGGAAGAGCAAATAAATCCAAAGAAATAAAATGAGGTCAGGGTAAAGAAGCTTTGTTTCCAGCTTGTAGCTCCCATACACAATCTAGAGTATGTTAAATATGTACTGTGAAGATTTATATAACATGCAGGAACCTACCTATTTATATTCAACACACATAGTTGAATGAAATGGTAAAAAATAAAGTTGTACTATACACATGAACAACACATTGTCTGCAACCCACTGAACTGAGGATGGCAGGGGCTACTGAGTTGTGCTCTCATTCATTGATGTTCTGATTGTCACTTTTGATCTTTAGCAGAAAATGGATGTGGGTTGTGTTTAGAGCTTTTGTAATGGGAAGGGAGGCCCAACTGTGAAGTCAATCCCCCAAGTCTCCCAGGGTACCTGACACATTATCTTGTCCCTGTGGTCAGAGGATGGTGTGGTAACCACTGTAATGCAAACTACTAACATGGTATGGGAAAATATGCCTCTCATAAGCAAACACAGAAGCTCCCAGACATAGACACAGACAGACATGTAGCAACAGAGACAAACCTGCACAAAGACATATAAACTAGAGCAAACAGATATATGTATGTCAACATGCTATTTGGATGTCATTCATTCTACTGAAAATATCATGTTCATTCATAATATAGCTTGATAATATTGATACATCCCAGTTCCCTCTCATTCCTGCATCCACTATGAATGACCCTGTGTTCCCTGTGCTATGTGTTGTCCTGTGGACTGAAATCTCAGAGAAGTGACTGAAATATGTTGTTCTTGAGAAGAATAATGAGACAGTACTTTCCATGAGAAAAAGTTTTTTAACCTTTAACAGGGAGTAGTGATGATTCAAACAAAGCATTTATTAATCAAAATGAGGAATTAATACTTGAAATGTTTCTTTTTGAATTAAAACAGCATTTATACTACCCAAGAATTCTTCCATCAAATTAACTCCCAACACTTGATGAGTATTTTTAAATGAATATTTTTTTTTTCAAGAAAGCGTTTCTCTAGCTGTCCTGGAACTGGCTCTGCAGACCAGGCTGGCCTTGAACTCAAATGATCGGCCTGCCTCTGTCTCCTGAGTGCAGAATTTAAAGATGTGAGCCACCGCCATGAGGCAAATACATTATTTTGAATTATGGATATGTGATTCTGTGTGGATGGTGTAGTGAACATGGACATATACGGAGATCACAGGGTCCTCTGAATCACATGTGGTTTTGAACTGCACTGAGTCTAGAATTTAAAAACTCCAGTTTCTTTCAAATCTGATGCAGGTCACCAAGGAATCAGTTTCACCCTTTATAACAGTTTTCATTTTGTTCATATCTGAATACACCTTAAATTTAAAATGCAACTTAAATGGGGCAATGGAAAGAGCTCTGCACTTTAGGTTCTTGTTGAAGCATAATCTTCAACTGGAATCTAAATTATGAGCTCAAGTCTTCAAGGCTATAAAAAGAGCTGTGTGTCAGCCAACCCGTCTTCCCATTCATGGGATATGGAGACAGTATAATTACTGGAACTCACTAAAACTAGTCTACCCATTTGTGGTCTCCAGGCCATGGTGCAGGAAGTCCTTCTGTCTATGTGTTGCTTTTGATGGTTAATAAAAGAGGTGCTTTTGGCCAATGGTTTAACAGAATATAGCCAGGCTGGAAGAGATATATATGTAGCGACAGTAGGCAGAGTCAGTGAGACTCCACATAGCTGTCAGAGGAGAAAGATGTGAGAAACCTGCCAGAATCTTGCCAGTAGGGAATGAGCATCATGGTAAAATATAAAGTAAATAGAGATAGGTTCACCAAAGATATAAGAGCAAACTGTCAACATGCTTAAGTGATTGGCCAACCAGTGATTTGAAGAATATAGTTTCTGTGTGATTATTTTGGGAGTCTGGGAAATTGGGAAATGAACAAACAGCTTCTGGCAACAAGGCTATGTGATACAGCTTGTCTTTAAAATAAGGTGCAGATTGATAGATGAATGACTCACATATCAAAGTGTACAAAAATGCACACATACACAGTGGTGTCTTTAGAGGGAGAGAGAGAGAGGAAGCAAAAACAGTGTAACAAATTCATACATATATAAATACAATTTCATAAAGTAAAAATGAATAAAACAAATACAAAAACACTTATCAAACGGAAAAACAGAAATTTAAATAAACATTTGGGCACTTCAAGGATTACTACACACCAAACCTGTAGAGAGAATCCTAAGTGTGAATTGGAGAAGCAGCACAAAGAGGAGTCTGGTCCTTTTGGCCTCTCTCAACAGGCTCTTCTATGTCCCAGAGTTCTGTGTGCTCTTAGCTCCCCCTGTTGGTTCTTAGGTACCTGCAGGGAGGTTATCATCTGAGCTCACAGTAGTATTCACTGTGTACTTTGCACAGTAATACATGACTGTGTCCTCAGACCTCAGACTACCAATTTCCAGGTACAGAGTGTTCTTGTCCCTGTCTCTGGATATGTTGAATCAGATTTTCATGGCATCAGCACAGTTGGAACTACTACCACCCTTAATGCATGAAAACAACTCCAGCCCCTTCCCTCATCCTGGGCAGACTCAGTTCATGTTATAATTACTGAAGGTGCATACACAGAGTCTCAGGAATCCCCAAGACTCCACAAACTGTACCTCTCACTAGACACTTGATAGTACAGTGAAATCTGATCATAAAACTGACCAAAATCCATTTTTTATCTCATGCATACATGTAACACGCCATCTCATTTCTATAAATTACCTTTTAAAATAACGACAAGAAAAAGTGAACTAATCCTCAAGTCCATGGTGAGTGGCCTGTTTTTAGTGCTAATCACTGAATGGGAGGACCTGTAATTCAGGGCTGGGCTCCTTTGCCAGAGCTGCAGGATCAGGGTAGTGCTTGTGTCCATGGGCACAGAGAAGACTTATTTGCATGTCTTCCTGCTATAGAAAGCACTGGAGATGAATCTCAGCAGAAGGCTTTTCTCAGAGCTATAATAGACATCAAAGAAAATGAGGACATTTCTAGAAATTGACACAATATTTTAGTTCAATATTCATCCTTTCCTGGTTAAAATTCATTATCTTCTCTTCTCTTTTGTGCAATTTCACAGAACATGCTTTCATCCCAAGACATATGTCTCCATTGTATAAATGTATAACTAAAGAGTTCCACACATATCTCTGTTTCTATACCCAAGCTCATTCTTTCCCTTTGTCTAGACTGGACTGTTCTGATGTTCTTTTAGTATGATTTTTATTTCGTCCAATTGATATAATTAGTATATTCTGGGATTTTGACTAAGTTTTAGGATGACCTTGACTTTTTTAGGTTTTAACATTTTTTTCATTCTCTTATTTCCTCCCTACTCATCCCCTTTCTCTCAGCACACCTCACTTTTGCTTTTACATCATCAGTATAACTCTGCCTTTGATACTCTTTGTTTCTCACATAAGATGTCTTCCCTTCCTAGGGTTTCCATTCTAGTTCCAAAATCTACAAAACAGAAACAATAACACCAAACACATAATCTAGGTTCGAAAAAGTGATCAAAACAGGCAGTGTTTTTCCCCTACCAATCTTTATTCTACTGTTTGACACATGAATTTATAGTGTCATTCTTGTTCCTCCTAGGCTAGATGAACACAGAGGAAGAATAGGCAGAAATAATATAAAAGGTGGAGTATGGGGAGCAGTGCTGTGAAATCCTGTGTACTGGATGTGACATGGTAATCACATTCATGAACTCATAATGGATCCTGTTTTGTGTGTAAGCCCTACTAAGACCAAGTCTGCCAAAACCCTAGTGGATATCATTTTCAGACAGTACCTCTTACTGAGGAACTGTTGGATATAGATCATTTCTGAAGAGGAAGAATGATTCTTATTAGAGAATCTGGTCGTCGGAAGTTTCCTATGTTACAGTGCTTATCTTTCCAAATATACATAAATGGGCAACATTAACTGACCTTCTAAATGTCATGAAGTGGTGCGACACATTGGGGAGGGTATTAAAGGGAGTTGAAGAGGAAATAGTATAGGGATTTGATCCTATTTAATGTATACATGAAGACTATACAATTCTTTCAAATAAAGGAAAATAAGTACGTATTCGATGACTGAATGGTTTAAAGATAAAAAACATCTTCAAAGAATATTCTTAAGTAAGTCTCTGCTAAATGCAATGCACAGGAGGTAGCAAGGCAACTCTCAGTAAAATGAATGATGATGAATGTTTACCACACTTTATTTCAGGTGCTATAGTGCAGTACCTGATAGTAAAATCAGCTTGGTACTGGCACAATAAGAGTCTGGGAGAACAGCTTGAGACCAGTTGGGGTGGATGATGTTTAAGGAAATGGTAAGAGTACAATGAACATAGCTAGGACACTAAATGGGTTAGATTAGTCATCTAAGGGCAGCTGACATGCTGAAGCAGGACAATGGGAATATTTGAAATGTAGAAAACCAGAAGATGGGTAGGGATGATGGCTGAACATCACAGGGGCCTGGAGGAAATGAAAATTTATCACTTATACTTCTTTGACACACGGGGAAACAGAAGGATCAATAACTCGTGAAAATGTAACTGTAGAGAATCTTCACAGAGAGGACCTAAGACAGAATATTGGGGCATTGGCAAGGGAGACTTTACGATGTTCCTTAATGGAAATGTTCACAGAGTAAAAGTTGTAAGATCATTCATTGTATTGTTCTGCTGGCTTAGTGAGAAAAGTAGAGGGCCCTTGATAGTCTGCATTTGTAATTTGGGGATGCCTCAATAAAGAGAGAGCAGGAAGAGAAATATAATTGTTGGACAGTGAACAGGGATTTGGGAATTCCCTGTTTGTAAGAGTGATTAGGAGATTCAGGTGTATTCATGGGGCCTCACAGGCTTATGAGATAATTGTAGGATCTCTGGAGGGAGAAAATGACAATAACCGTAAACTTTTATGTTTCATGAATTTGTAAAAAGCACATTTAATTAAAATTTCTTTAATATCTGCTGAGTGTCAAAATCGTGGGAAGCAATGATGCTTCATAACATAGATTCAACACCATTGAAGACTTGGGTATTTGATCAGAAAGACTGAAGACAAACAATCTATGAGATTAGAAAATTATAAAAAATATAAAATCCATTATAAAATTTTCTAAGGGTGAAAAAAACTGGAAAACTCATCCAGAAAGTATAAACATTTCAATATATAAGCTTCAAAGTGCCCAAAATATTGTATGATGTAATATTGATGTGAACTTCAGGAGAGAAATTAATGTTTTGTCAGTGTTTACTCACAAGACAATTCTTGTAATGTATAGCAAGATGTACATTAGTAAGCAGAGATGGTAGTATGCTGAAAATACCTCAGTAAATATCTTTTTAAAATTCTGACTAATGTAACTTCAGTTCCTGCCATGCCACCTTCTGGGATGTCTGTGTAGTCACTCACGTAAGATGTGGCACAGTCTTCAAGAAAGAGTGACCACAGAGAAGGTGTGCATGTGCTGTCATTCCTGCATTGGAGCCCTTGAAGTTTGCACATTACCTGCTTATGTTCTAAGGAATACAGTCTGATTTCTTCTGGAAGGAAGGATAGTATGTTTATGTTTCTAGAATCTATTGATGAGCCATTGCCCTATATAGGACTATATAATGCTAATGGAAGACAATGGGTTAACATTCAAGAAAAAAGGTTCCAGGTTTAATGTGGTACTTAGTAAATAAAGAACAAATGGCAAACTTAACTAAGGAATTGAGATAGATTCAGCAAAGAAGGAATAAGTATAAGAATAGAGAGATAACGTCTTAAAATTGGTTTGGGGGAAGGTTTGAAAAGATGTCAGAAACATGGAGGGGAGGAAAAGAAGTTCTTCTGCATATATTGCAGAAATTTAAAAAGACCGTAGACTATTTGACTATTAACCCTGACTGTGTGCCCTTAGCTCAAAATGCAATGAGTTCATAACCTAGATAAAGATTTATATCGAAACAAATGCCAAGCCAATCGCAGACTCATACCAGGGACATCTGTCTGATGAAAATTTATTCTCATGTATCTGATATAATGATTCTAAGAATAATCTGTTTCACATGAAAAACAATACTTTCTGTCAAGCATTTTTTTTTCTGTAAAAACGTTGAGCCTCATGCCTAGTAAAAATAAATACATTCATATGCAATTCCTTTGAGTCTTGGATTTGTCATTCCCTGACTCTTATCCACCTATTCCTGAGAGCCTGTCCCATTGATTCTAGTGCCCTGGTTGAGCGAATATGTTGCAAGTACAGACTTTCATTAAGGAAATACTTCATGCTAAAGACACATGGTATAGGCTCTGTGGGAATGTAGGAGGTAGAACCACCATTCATTGATGGGGTCTTTATGGGACTTTATGCGGTTCAGACTTTCAGACAGAGAATCCAGATGGAGAGATAGTGTAACGGTGGTATCAAGAAATGAACATGGAAATGCAAAAAATAATTCTATTCCAAATGAAAATCCCACTCAATTTCCACACAACTAATATGTTGCTGGTCACATGACTTTTGTTTCTAATTCTCTGAAGATCCTACACATTATTAACCAATGTCTAGCAGAACCATGATCCCACTGAAGGTGCAGTGGCGTTTCATTTGTACTTTAATAACTATGCCTTACTCAAGGATCGGAAAAGTAAAACAAACACAATGGCCAGGTTTACAGATTAGTTAGCAATGACACACACCTTTAATCCCAGTAGCCTCACTACCTTACCTTAGAAGCCAGGCAGTAGTGGTACATGCCCTTAATCCCAAAACTAGAGAGGATTATAAAGTGTGAAGAAATTTGGGGTACAAATTCAACATGAAGCCATGTGTCAGAGGCTTTTTAGACATCAGGCCAGAGCAGAAATTAAAATTCCAGCTCTAGGAATTAGAACGTAAACTTGCCATCAGGGTTCGGGGGAGGCACTAGCACTCCCAGATATAATCTGTCCCCAATTAACATCCTCTCTTGCTGCACCTACCTATGCTGTCACCCATGTGCCATCCACATGGTTCCCTATACTGTCCCAGAGCTTCTTGTGGTTCCCAGATTGCCATGGCTTACTCCCAATCCCACATACATGAAACTCCCATGTGGCCACCACAGCTTCCCCTGACTCCTGTGTCCCATACACCACTGTTAGATGGCTTTCCTGACTGGTATCTAACAAAATTATATTCAGTTTGGTTTTGAGTTCTACAAGGAAAATCCACAGATTTTCCTGACCCATATCATTATTACACCTTAAAATTATCAACTACATCAGGCTATTAACAGAGGTAAGCCATCTGCTAACTATTTTTTTTAATTTTTTTGCAATTTGTAAATCATTCCTAAGGTAATGTCAGATAATATCCCCATCTAGGAATTTTTTGTTTTGTCTTATTTTTTTTTTTGAGATAGAATTTCTCTGTGTATCAGCCCTTGTTGTCCTTAACATAGGTCTAATAGACCAGTCTGACCCAAAACTCACAGAGATCCACCAATGTCTGCCTCCTAAATTCTGAGATTAAAGGAATACACTACCACCATGTGGGTCTCCATCCAGGACTTTAGTAACCTTTTCACTTATATTACTGATTGAATTCTAGGAGAGTATATGACCTGCATGGGACACATATATTCTTCCCCATAGCTGCTATCAGTTTGATAATTCATATTATATATTTTAAGAAATCATTTGAAAATGGAGTCAATAATGTGAAATTTTATAAATAGTACAGTCTTTAGAAACTGATAATGAGAAGGCAGCCAAAAGGATTCATACCATTGAAAATGGCAACCTTAATTTGTCTGACAAAATTCAATTCACGTTAATGGATTACACACTTTTAGAAAATGAGAGAATGTCTGAAAGAATCCATAGTTTTGAAACTGACAATCAAAATCTGTTAAAAAGTTATTGCAAGCTAGCAGAAGGAACATCACTTCTGAAAGGATATTTCTATATCATCCAAATTATCTCTAAGGAAAAGAAAATATTTTTAATGGAAAAATTTTAAAAAATCTTGTCATGTGTACAAGATGAGAAACAGAAATTAATTGATTTGAGGAAATCATTAGAAATATTTACAGATCAAGAGCTTCAGACTTTACAAAAGACCGGGATCTGAACCAACTTAGGAATTTGTTGGAACTGATAAGGAGAAGAAGTACAGGCAAAAGATGACGTAAAGATTTAGTAATGCCAGTCCCTTTAAAGTCAGAGATGACTTACCAAGTGTTGTAGATACTTATCCCGTTGACACCTCTGAAAAGCCATCAAATATCACATACCCAAAGGGCATACAGAATGTAAAAAATGGGAACCTATATATTAATATGATCTAAAAGATATTAAGCCAGAAGTAGTATCGTATGGCATACATTAAAAATATGTGAGTGAATTGGTAAAGACATGGGCTACAAGAAATAAGATCACTCAATATGATTGGCTTCAACTAGTCTCAGTTTCACTAGACTATGGCCCACAACTTCAGGAGAAGTGTTATTTGAGAGAGGAAGATAAGGTCATTGAACATCATAGAGTCAGAAGATTTGAGACTTCATAAGATCAAATTCTTAGTGATGGCCCTAATTCTGATCCAGATAGCCAAAGTGCAAAGAATGCATACATATTGTTCCTATGCCATACAACAATCTTGACTGCTTGGGACAAGATTCAGGAATGAAGACAAAGAATTGAATCATGTATTAATGTTATACAAGGCCTAAGAGAAAGCTTTAGTAACTATTTGCAAAGATTAATGAAGGTTGTACAAATAGGGGTAGCAGATCCAGAAGCTAGATGAGTACTCATTGATTCTTTGGCTTTGAAAAATGACAATTTACAATGCAAAAAAGATACCTGGATCCTTGAAGTTAAAATCAGCACCAATGTACAAATGGATCCTACACATAGGCAAGGTTGAATCCTTTAACTTTAACACTGAGGCTTAGGTAGAATGAGTGATTTCCAAAATTATAATGACATATCAAAATCCCAAATGTTTTAACTGTGGTAGAACAGGCCATCTGAGAAGGGATTGTAAACACTACAAGCCTATAATCAATGTTTTGTCTTGGAATCACCCAAATAGTAGGCCCCAAACTTCTGTGTTATGTAAACAATATGGAAAAGGCTCAAATGAACCAATGAGTGTAGAGCAAAAACAGAAAAACAAGGCAACCTATTATCATTGAAAAACTCCTTGAGGGGTTTCTTGCAGGCTCCCAGGGCAAATGTGGTCTTGTCATTCCCAGTCACTGTGGAGAATAGGACTCCCAAGGAAAATCAGAAAATACATTTCCTGTTACTAGAAGAATGTACTTTTCTAAATGATAGAATAATTATGGAAGAAAAATCAAAAATGTTAACAGGAAATTGAAAAAGTATATTTTGGCAGACTTTTATAAATGATCACAGACAAAAGCTAAGAATACATAAATAACTTTGTATTTGAAGCATTATTAGATACAGGTGCAGATGCGACTATAATTACTACAGAATCTTGGTATCTAAATTAGCCTCTATAGAAGGCAGAGTTCAGTTCTTAAGAATTGGAAACCTTTCTCAGATAAATTCAACATGAGTTAGGCTGAGTGCACAGGGCCAGGAGGACAGAGAGAAAGGCTAAGGCCATATTTGTCTAATAGAGTATAGATGCTAAGGCATTTTGATCTTTCACAACAATGGAATACCCAGATAAACAATTATGTGATCTCAGAACAGATCCAACATAAACCAACTTACATTTTTTGGAAGGACATTATAAGTTACTATAAAAAACAGACACCAAACATTCATGCTTTCCAAACAAACAGAACAACTGGCATACTCTCCTAGAAAATAATGGCTCTAACTTTAAAATGGTTAATGAAGAAAGCTATATATGGCTTTTAAAAATAGAGAAACTACAGGCTTTAAGACATCTGGTATAAGAGTAACAAGATTTTCAGCATATCAAGGAATCAACTAGCCCTTGGAATTCTCCTGTATGTTTTGTTAAAAAGAAATTTGGAAAATGAAGAATGATAACAGATCTAAGATCTCTTAATAAAATGTTATTCTGCCAATGGCCTCTCTTCAATCTGGAATTCCTTTGCCTTCCCTGTTGCATAAAGGATGGCCTCTAATAGTCATTGATTTAAAAGTTTGGTTTTTTTCACTATATCTTTACAGGAAAAAACCAGAAAAATATTTGCCTTAACTGTGCCTACTCTTATTCATTCTCAGACTGTTAAAAGATATCAGTGGTAGATTCTCCTACAGGGAATGTTAAGTAGCCCTATCCCAAGCTAATATTTTGTAAGTCAGTCACTGGAAAACATATGTAAACTATTCCCTAAATCTTAAGGTTATCGCTACATTGAAGACATTTTGCTATCTGATTCAAATATGGGTACTTTAGAAACAATGTTTGAAGAAGTAAAGAAAATTTTGCCTTGTTGGTCCTGAAAAAATAAAAAGAGGAGATTATTTAATTATTATTTGGGTTATAAAATAGGTTTACAGGAAAATAGACCACAAAAGCTGTAATTTACGAAAGATCAATTGTAGACTCTTTATTACTTGCCAAAATTCTAGGAGACATTTCCAATCTGGGGACCACTATTGGAATAAAACCTAATGAACTGACTAATTTAAACAAAGCTTTGGATGGTGACAAAGACTTAAGAGTCCCAGACACTTATCATTTTAAGATGAGAGGAAATGACTATGATTGATGAGAATTTAAAAACGAATTTATGGACCATGTGGATCTGAATCTTAAGAACATTCTTGTCACATTATTCTCCAAATACTACCTACCCTACATCAATTTTAACACAGAGGGAAGATATTATCTTTAAATGGATCTTTGTGTTATATAAACCTAGGAAAAAATTAAAATTTAAGTGAAAAATGCTGTGAATTACTTATAAGGAAAACAGTGAACCCGAGCAAAGAGCCTTTACTAATTTTTGGGAAGAGATTCAAAACAACTAAGTCAAACATGAGAAAATTTGTCTTTTAAAGAGAGCTAACTGGATCCTTCCTTGCATTGTGTATAACACAGGATAACTAGATCCCCTACGTTCTACATTGGTGCAAATAAATCAGAATAGGCAGGTAATAAATCAGAAAATATAAGTAAAGTGGAACAAAGCTCTTATGATTCTGTGCAAATGTTATAATTATATGTTACTCTCACGGTGCTAGGAGATTTTAAAGAAACTTTCAGCATAGTTACCCATCCAAAATACACAGAAAGAGATGTTTTACATATTGAAACCCCCAAATTTTATCAAATGATACAAAATTTTCTTTAGTATGAATCCAGACTTAAGATTTAATGAGAAAAGCACTTCATTACATATATATCTCACACATCTAACTATACATGGATCTGCCAGGTACTGTAGCACAAGGTAATGCAGAAATTGATCAACTATTGATTGGAAATGTGATAAAAACCTCAGAATTTCACAAAAAAATCATTTCTAGAGCAAAGCTTTAAAAAAGGACTTTTTCATTACAAGGCAAAAAGACAAGGGAATTTTAAGGAGATGCTGTACTTGTTCTTTATAAAACCAAACACCACTCCTTGCAGGAAGTAACCCAAAGAGTATTCAAAGGGATAAAATTTGGCAGGTGGGTGTGTTCTATTTTTTAGAATTTGAAAAATTAAAATACAGTACACCACATTGATACCTATTCACGTTTTCAATGGACAAATGCCTGGAGTTCGGGAAAGGCTGATTCAGTATCACACGTTTGCTAGAATTTATGTCCATCAAGTGTATACCAGCACAAATAAAGACAGAAAATGCTCCAGTACATGTCTCCAAGAATATGAAACAGATTTTTTCTTATTATAATATAGCAGATATTACAGGTATAGCACACAATCCTACCTGTCAGGCAGTCACAGAAAGACCAAATTGAACTATAAAGAATATGTCAAACTGACAAAGTAATGATAAAGACTGCGAAAATAGATTGCATAATACTCTATTAACCTTGAATTTTTAATGCTAATGAGAATAGAACAGCAGCTGCGTGAAGACACTGGATAACAGAGAAAACTTCTGAGTTAAATCTGTCAGAATAGTCTAAGTATGACCTGATCTCAGAATGAAAACCAACAGATGCGATATGTTTTGGGAAGGAAAAACTTCTTGATAAACATGATAAACATAAAGGAGAGCTCATTCACAGAGATGACAATACTACAAGTTGTAAGAAAAGCTCGTAAGTGTGGGGGCAGGGTTTTTTTTCTTGTCTTTGCGGAAAATGACCATCTTTGTAAAATCAAGAGATCTCAGACATCTAGATGCCTAAAGAAGAAAAGATAGCTATTCAGAAAGAATCACCAAGCAAAAAGATATCTGACTTATGATGACAATATCCTCTGCAGGGTAAAATGTGTCTACCTAAAAATACATATCTCCTTACTTCTTTGTGTACTGGTATACTGGTATACCAGTCACAGGAGAAGGCCCAACAGTCTCATCAATAGACAACAATCCTTTTTGAATTTAGGTTAGTAATTTCTGTGAGAGATCTATGAGATCCCACAGCCCAGGAAAGAATATAACAGAACTGGAAGATAAATTTTCATACAGGATATCAGCATTTTCTTTTTAAGTTAGTGGGTGAAATTTGACTACCCAAGTTCTTTTAGGATGAAATAACTGTCACAATATTTTTGATGCATGAATCTAGAAGAGAGCATGTGGTCTTTAGTGTTACTATAAAGATATTTATGACTGTAATTATCTTCCTTTTTATTGAACAACCATCTACTGCCAGTCTGTGTATGCACTAGTACAGTGCCCATGATTCTCTTGTACTCTTGATATTCCTAATTTCACTGAAACTCATAAAATTCCTGATTTTCTCCCATGTTAAAAATCCTAATATAGCCAGCTCAGCAGACTTGCACACTGGGATCAGGCTGGAAGTGCAACCCGGCAAGAGGGTGTTCCTCTGTTTCAATAGCCTGCCAGTGAAAAGGTAGGCCCTGGGTCAGCTCAGCAAAATTCCTGGCCAAAAAGGGGCACTGATCCTCTAGCAGAAGATTCATCATTTGGGTGAGTTTGACCCTGACCCTTGGCAGAAGTCCGGCAAGGAGAAGCTCAGACATTCACCATCCCTCTTGACTCCCTGGTCACTCTGCAGGGGCTAAGCCATCTTGCCTCCTATCCTATCCCAACTTTCACCCAGGAACCCCTTCCTTTATTCCTCCCTTCTTCCTCAGGGCCATAAAATTCCCCAGCTCAGCTGGCTTGCACGCTGGGACTGGACTGGAAGTGCAACCTCGCAGGAGGGAGTTCCTGTGTTTCAGTAGCCTTCCAGTGAAAAGGTAGGCCCTGTGTCAGTTCAGTAAGATTCCTGGCCAGCAAAGGTGCTGATCCTCTAGCAGAAGATTCATCAGAGGGGGGATCCTGACCTGGTACCAGAAGATCCATCAGAGAACATTTGAAGGAAGAGATGGGCAGAAGCCAAGGCAGAAATTCCTTCAACAATCTGAAAAACAATATGAAAACACCAGATCCCAGCGACCTTACAACAGAGGGACTTGAACACCCTAATCCAGAAGAAGTGGAAAAAAGTGCCATTATGAAAGCAATAGAGTCCCTTAAACAGGATATGAATAACTTCCTTAAAGAAATGGATGAGAAGTATAACAAAAAGTTTGAAGAAATGAGAAAAGAGATGGAAGAAAAGTATAACAAAAAGTTTGAAGAAATGAGTAAATCCATAAATGATACCCTGGGAAACCAAGGAAAAACAATCAAACAGGTAATGGAAACAGTTCAAGAATTGAAAACTGAAATGGAGGCAATGAAGAAAACACAAACCGAGGGCCAGCTGGATATGGAAAATCTAGGTAAACGAACAGAGACTACAGAATCAAGCATAACCAATAGAATACAAGAGATAGAAGAAAGAATCTCAGATTCTAAAGATGCCATAGAGAAAATAAATGCGCTAATCAAAGAAAACAGCACATCCAACAAACTCTCATCACAAAACATTCAAGAAATCTGGGAAATAACAAAAAGACCAAACCTAAGAATAATAGGGGTAGAAGAAGGGGAAGAACTGCAGATCAAAGGCCCAGAAAATGTATTCAACAAAATTATAGAAGAAAACTTTCCCAACCTAAAGAATTATATTCCTATGAAGGTTCAAGAAGAGTACAGAACACCGAATAGACTGGATCAGAAAAAAATCATCCCCTTGCCATATAATAATCAAAACAAAAAATGTACAGATTAAAGAAAGAATATTAAGAGCTGCAAAGGAAAAAGGTCAAGTAACTTATAAAGGTAAACCTATCAGAATTACACTGGACTTCTCTATGGAAACCAAGAAAGCCAGAAGGTCCTGGATAGAGGTACTGCAGAAACTAAGAGACTATGGATGCAAGCCCAGACTACTATACCCAGCAAGCTATCATTCACTATCAATGGAGAAAACAAAATATTCCAGGATAAAAACAAATTTAAACAATACGTAACTACTAATCCAGCCTTACAGAAAGTAATAGAAGGAAAATTGCAACCCAAGGAATCTAACATTACCAACACTTCCTACAATAACTCAGACATCTAGCAACCCTTCACAAGCACAACTCAAAGAAGGGAAACACACAAACTCTACAACACAAAAAAAAAATAAAAAAAAATAACCGGAGCTAACAACCACTGGTCATTAATATCACTTAATATTAATGGACTCAACTCACCTATAAAAAGGCACAGACTAAGAGATTGGATAGATTGGATACGAAAACAGGATCCAACATTCTGCTGTTTACAAGAAAAACACCTCAACCACAAAGACAGACATTTACTCAGATTAAAGGGTTGGGAAAAGGTTTTTCAAGCAAACTGACCTAAGAAACAAGCAGGTGTGGAAATTCTAATTTCCAAAAAAATTGACTTCAAACTAAAATCAATCAGAAGAGATGCAGACAGACATTTTGTGCTCATAACAGGAACAATTCATAGGAGGAAGTCTCAGTCCTCAATATCTATGCCCCTAATATAAAAGCACCCACTTATATAAAAGAAAAACTTCTAGAACTCAGGGCAGTCATCAAACCACACACACTAATACTAGGAGACTTCAACACACCTCTCTCGCCAATGGACAGGTCAATCAGACAGAAACCTAACAGAGAAATAAGAAAATTAATAGAGGTAATGAATCAAATGGACTTAACAGATATCTCTAGAACATTCCACCCTAATAGGAAAGAATATACCATCTTCTCTGCAGCGCATAGAACCTTCTTGAAAATTGACCACATACTCAGTAACAATCACAAACTTCCAAAGATAGAAAAAAATATCAGTAACCACCTGTGTCTTGTCGGATCACCATGGAATAAAGTTAGAATTCAACAACAATTCTAACCCCAGGAAGCCTACAAACTCATGGAAACTGAACAGTCAACAACTGAATCACCCCTGGGTCAAGGAGGAAATAAAGAAAGAAATTAAAGTCTTCCTTGAATTTAATGAAAATAAAGACACAACATACTCAAACCTATGGGACACAATGAAAGCAGTGCTAAGAGGAAAGTACATAGCACTAAGTGCCCAATTAAAGAAAATGGAGAAAGCAAACATTGGAGACTTAACAGCACACCTGAAAGCTCTGGAAAAAAGAGAAGCAGACTCACCCAGGAGGAGTAGAAGACTAGAAATAATCAAAGTGGGGGCTGAAATCAACAAAATAGAAACACAAAAAACAATCCAAAGAATCAATGAAACAAAAAGCTGGTTCTTGGAGAAAATCAACAAGATTGACAAACCCCTAGACAAACTAATCAAATGGCAGAGAGAGAACATACAAATTAATAAGATCAGAAATGTAAAGGGGGACATAACCACAGACACAGGAAATTCAGAGAATCATTAGATCTTACTACAAAAGCCTATATGCCACAAAATTGGAGAATGTACAAGAAATGGACATTTTTTAAGATAAGTACCATACACCAAAGTTAAATCAAGACCAGGTGAACAATCTAAATTTACCTGTTAGTAGCGAAGAAATAGAAGCTGTTATCAAAAAGCTCCCTACCAAAGAAAGCCCAGGACCAGATGGTTTTAATGCAGAATTCTACCAAAAAAGAAAAAAAAAAAACATATGATCATTTCATTAAATACTGAAAAAGCATTTGACAAAATTCAACATCCCTTTATGATAAAGGTGTTGGAGAGATTGGGGATACAAGGATCATACCTAAATATAATAAAAGCTATTTACAGCAAGATGACAGCTAACATCAAATTGAATGGAGAGAAACTTAAAGCCATTCCACTAAAATTAGGAACACAACAAGGCTGTGCACTTTCACCATACCTCTTCAATATAGTGCTTGAAGTTCAAGCAATAGCAATAAGAAAACATAAGGGGATTAAGCGGATTCCAATTGGAAAGGAAGAAGTCAAACTCTCGTTATTTGCAGATGATATGATAGTGTATATAAGTGACCCCAAAAACTCTACCAAAGAACTCCTACAGCTGATAAACACCTTTAGTAATGTGGCAGGGTACAAGGTCAACTCCAAAAAATCAGTTGCACTCCTATACACAAAGGATAAAGAAGCAGGGAGGGAAATCAGAAAAACTTCACTTTTCACGATAGTCACAAATAGCATAAAATATTTCGAGATAACCCTAACCAAGGAAGTGTAAGACCTATTTGACAAGAACTTTAAGTCTTTGAAGAAAGAATTTGAGGAGGATACCAGAAAATGGAAAGACCTCCCTGGCTCTTGGATTGGGAGAATCAGCATAGTAAAAATGACAATTTCACCAAAAGCAATCTATAGTTTCAATGCAATCACCTTCAAAATCCCATCAAAATTCTTCACAGACCTTGAGATAACAACAATCACCTGAATATGGAAAAACAAAAACACCCAGGATAGCCAAAACAAACTTGTACAATAAAGCAACTTCTGGAGGCATTACCATCCCTGACTTCAAACTCTATTACAGAGCTACAGTATTGAAAACAGCTTGGTATTGGCATAAGAACAGAGAAGTTTACGTATGGAATCTAATAGAAGACCCGGATATTAACCCACAAACCTATGAACACCTGATTTTTGACAAGGGAGATAAAGGTATACAATGGAAGAACGACAGCATCTTTAACAAATGGTGCTGGCATAACTGGATGTCAACTTGTAGAAGAATGAAAGTAGATCCATATCTATCACCATGCACAAAACTCAAGTCCAAATGGACTAAAGACATCAACATTAATCTGACCACTTTGAACATGATAGAAGAGAAAG
The DNA here is from genome assembly GCF_982192425.1 of Myodes glareolus. NCBI lineage: Eukaryota > Metazoa > Chordata > Mammalia > Rodentia > Cricetidae > Myodes > Myodes glareolus. The sequence goes on along the minus strand of NC_142036.1, from coordinate 12,082,049 downwards.
TGGGAAGTAGTCTACAAGACATAGGCACAGGAGATCACTTCCTAGGTAGAACCCCAGTAGCACAGACAATAAGAGAAGCAAAGAATAAATGGGACTTCTTGAAACTGAGAAGCTTCTGTAAAGCAAAGGACACTGTCAGTAAGACAAAAATGCTACCTTCCGACTGGGAGAAGATCTTCACCAACCCCTCATCAGACAAATGTCTGATCTTCAAAATATACAAAGAGCTCAAGAAACTAGACATTAAAACTCTAACTAACCCAATTTTAACAGAGAATTCTCAACAGAAGAACATCGAATGGCCAAAAGACACTTAAGGTTATGCTCAACCTCCTTAGCGATCAGGGAAATGCAAACCAAAACAACTTTAAGATACTATCTTACACCTGTCAGAATAGCTAAACTTAAAAACACCAATGATAGCCTACGCTGGAGAGGATGTGGAGGGAGGGGAACTCTCATCCATTATTGGTGGGAATGCAAACTTGTTCAGCCACTGTGGAAATCAGTGTGGCGGTTTCTCAGAAAACTGAGAGTCAACGTCCCTCAGGACCCAGCAATTGCACTCTTAGGAATATACCCTAGAGATTCCCTAACATACTACAAAAGCATTTGTTCTACTATGTTCAAAGCACCACTATTTGTAATATCCAGAACCTGGAAACAACCTAGGTGCCCCTCAATAGAAGAATGGTTAAAGAAGGTGTGGAACATTTACACATTAGAGTTTTACTCAGTGGTAAAAAACAATGACATCTTGAATTTTGCATGCAAATGGGTGGAAATAGAAAACACTTTACTGAGTGAGGTAACCCAGACCCAAAAAGAGGAATATGGTATGTACTCACTCATAAGTGGATTCCTGCCATAGTTAAAGGTCTTTGAGCCTATAATTTGTGATCCTAGAGAAGCTAAATAAGAAGGTGAACCTGAAGAAAATAATATAGTTATCCTCCTGGATATTGGAAGTAGACAAGATTGCCAGGCAACCTTGGGTGTACGGTGGGGGGGGGTAAGGGGAGACGGTAAGAGAGAAGGGAGAAGGGGAGTGAGATGTGGGGAGGGAGGAAGGACGGATATGGGAGCAGGATAGTATACATCTCAACTCAGGGAGCCAATTTAGTGTTTGCAAGAGACTTGATTCAGAGGTATTCCCAGGTCTATGGAGAGGTCCCCAGATTGTTCTCTGGGCAGCAGGGGAGTGGGTGCCTGAACTGGCCTTGGCCCATAGCTTACTGATGAATATTCATAGAACTTTTATATGGCGATGGATGGGGATAGAGACAGAGACCCACATTGGAACACAGGATTTCTAGGTCCAAATGAGAAGCAGAAGGAAGGAGAGCATGAGCAATGAAGTAAGGATCAGAGGGAACCTTCATCCAAAGATAGATGGAGATTGAGACAGAGACCCACACTGGAGCACTGGACTGAGCCCCCAAGGTCCAAATGAGGAGCAGAAGGAGGGAGAACATGAACAAGGAAGTCAGGACCCCAAGGGGGGCGTTCACCCACTGATGCAAGGGGACTGATCTAATGAGATCTCACCAAGGCCAGTTGGACTGGGCATGTGATCAAACCAGAGTCTCTGAATGTGGCTGACATGGGGGCTGTCTGAGAAGCCATTGATAATGGCACTGGGACTGATTTCGTCTGCATGTACTGGCTTTTTTGGATCCTAGTCTGTTTGAATGCCCACCTTCCTAGACCTGGAGGGAGGGGGCAAAAGCTTGAACTTCCCACAGGACAGGAAACCCTGACTGCTCTTAGGACTGGAGAGGGAGGAGGAGAGGGAATGGGGGGAGTGGGAGCGTATTGGGAGGAGGTGAGGAAGTGGAAATTGTTATAAATTATTATTAATAATAATAAAAAATCATATGATATATTCTCATTTCCCTTAGTGCTTCTTGTTATGGGAGGACCAAAACCACGCTGCTCCATCTTCCATGTGTGATATTGATGAAACTGACTGGCCCTTCAGCATCCAATACAATCTCTCTAATATAACCAATTCATACTTTATATACTAACATAGCTCACACTACTCAGGAAATTTGTGTGACAATATGATGGGAGGAGGTATGTTATGGGCCAACTGCAAGGACTCAGAGTGAAAGGTCTGATATCACCTACATAGTCCTGCATTCTTGCAGAGTGATGCCCTTACCATCATGTCAGAAGCAAAGATCTGTATTTTGGTTATAGATATTGTAAGCTCACAATTAAGTAAGCTTTTCAGAAGGCTCTGTAGGACAAGCTCCTGAACTAGGAAATAACCCTTTCTCTTCTTATCTCCTTGTGAGATTTGCAGGCCCCAGACTTCAGAATTAATTAACATTCCCTTTGTTAGTTAATAGTCACCAACCCTCAGTATCTCTGTAAATTCTTTCTTTTGGCAAGGGATGACTCCAGACCTGACATTCCAGCATCCTACCCTCCCCTTGCCTGTTTGCTATATAAATGTCCCTGAGAAAAAATAAAGTTGGCGGCTTGATCAGAAATACAGACTTGCTGTTCATTTCTTGTGTCTCTTGCCCCTCCATGCCTTTCTCTTCCAGGTTACCAGGGCCCAGATTCCTTTCCTACTGGTTGGGACATCATCATACATCCCGACTTCACTACTTGACAATTTGATAGGGTCAAGTCTAAACAAAGTCCTCTCTACTGAATTTTGGTTTTGATTCTGCTACTCATGATTTCTGCATAAAAACCAAACTTCAGATTGTGATTGTTGGTATAGGGAACAGAATAGCCAGGTACTAGAGTCTAGGAAAAGCATTGGAGGAAAGGGAAGGAATTCTCTACTGGCATCAGGTCTGATGTCCAAAATATATAAGGAACTCAATAAACTAGACATTAAAATTCTAATTAACCGAATTAAAAAATGAGGTCATAGCTTTTAGAGAAGAACCCACTTCAGTTGTTTTGCTAATTGGACATATTGGTAAATATATTTTAGATATGTATGTGTGAACACATATTTTGTGCTGATCTTAGCCTTTGTTGGATAAGCTTCTTTTGCAGTGGAGTAACGCTAAATTCTGAGACACATAACTTTTCAAATTCCAGTGAATGTGTTCTGGTATATTGGTCCTCAATATCAACTCCTCCATGACAAAAGAATACCTCAGTAGAGAGGGTGGAGAATATGTAAGACCCAGAGAATGAGGAGGAGTGCTATGCTGGAGAACTCCATGACAATGTGAACAAACAAACAACAGATCCTTACTTTCATCACAATTGAGTTGAAAAATGTTATCTCTTTGCTTTGAATACCCATTTGGTCTCCACCAGTGAGATCAATCCAAAGGTCCCAAGAATGTGATGGAGGATAGCCCACAAGACACATCCCTTTTCTTGAATCCTACAGGTGCCACAAGTTGGTACATCTAATATTCAGATCAAGGATTTATGACTCAGATATCACTGCAGAGGCCACAAATTTTTTTGCAAGTGAATGAGTGTAAGTAAGTACTCTGTGGAGGAAGCCATGGATCTAGAAATGCATCTACAAGATGAAATTACAATCTTGTAACTTTTTAAAATGTGTTTAAATACATTGGTAGGGGTAGGGTATTTTACTTTAGCCAAAACAAAATTGATTACAGACCAGGAATCTGACAAAACCAGAATAGACCCTAATACATAGAAAGTACATTGTGATTTGACAGCATTTCCAGAAAGGGACTTGAGGCTCAGGGATACCTTAAGCAGTGTGTTAGCCAGGAACCTCCTGTAGGCTCCTGAACCTCAGCTGCTGTCTCTAGTTGCATTTTTTCTATGGTCTGAGTACCAGAGCACAGCCAGAGTCAATGATGAAATTGATGTTCATGCTTTATGTGAGGATTGTGTAGAGACTGGAGGAAATTAAGGTTAATGGTTTATAGGTCCTACCAGGGTATTCCAGCATGATCTGTTGGCTCGTGCCAAAATCCTAAATTCTGCTCTAACTGGAGAATTAAATGAAGCTCTGTTGTGAATCAAAGGATCCCCTTCACTCCCAATGATCCTTGAGTCTCTTCAAGATTCATCCTAGTGCCGGCAGTACAGCCAGGATTGCCCTATGTGATGGTATCTATCTTGTTCAGATGAGATTTCAAATTACATAGAAAACTAAACATTATAGTGGAAAACAGGACTTTGAAAATATTCAGATGCATTATAGATTAGTACAAACTAAATTCTAGAAGACTGCAGTGAGAAACACGACTTTGATGCACAGAGCAAGCCAAGGAACAGAGAAGCCAACTTATCTAGGTGGCAGGGACTTTCCATATAGGCCAAACTATGAGAGATTTTCTTGATCTGTCTCTCTATTGAATGCATTAAGACTATATTTTACCATGCCTTACTTTCAAATGCACTGTTGTCGATAATTAAAGAATTTATTACCTTGAAAAACTTTCAATACCATATATTCTGATAATTATTTACATTCTCTCTTCTTTTCCAGATCCTACCCATTTCACCATTTCCATAATGGACAGTTTTAAGGGTTGTTTATGAGGACATATAAGGGTTTGGACTCAAGTCATTCATTTTCATATAGACAGTTAATGGTTTAAAAATCCATAATTGGCAATATATTTTCTCTTTTAAAAATTAGTTTACAATACATGTATTTGTTTTTACATATTACAATTATTTTCTCAATGCATAATGAGAGTATCCAGGGCTCAACAGTTGGCTCAGTGGTAAGATGCTTGCTTTCCAGTATTAGTGTCTTAGCTTGATTCACAATACTTAGCTTAGAAGCTGGATGTGCTTGCTTATTCTATATTCACAACACTGGAGGGTGTGGTGACTGGATGTTCTCTAACTTGCCATCCAACCCAAGAATCTATCTGCACATATGTGCTCCAGGTGAGACAATGTCTCAAAAATTGGATAGAAATAAACCAATAAACTCAATCTCAAATCTAGCCTTTCAGACACATGTGCAAACCATACACATTGCACACATCGTATAGACAGGTTTTCAAGTCTTCCAAACATTGGTCATACCCTGCATGGGATTCATGGTTTATAGTTATTTAGAACTGTGTCATGGAAGTTGCAGACCTTGGATGAACTGCTTGCTATGGAGGTCAAGAGATGAACTCCTGTAGACTTGTTCCTTCTCCACAATTTTACAACTGCACTTTCTATTCTGTGTACATACATTCCTTTTCCAGCCATGAGAGTGGCTAATTTAAGTCTCTAAAAGGGAGAAATGATATTTGTCTAGTTGCTTAATTCCTATTATTAAGAGAGTTTGGTTCTTAAATTTAAGACATTTCACATGATCATAAAGCTCTGTATCACAGAGCTACAAGCCTAGCTGAATCTTTTAAAACATCACATTATTGTACAGAAATATTTTTTGAAGACAGCATTTATGTACTACTAACATATACACCAGGAATCACAAATTCTTCTTCCTGATATCCAGAATTTATAACTGATTCTGTCAATCTACTGAGAATGGATCTTGAGAATGTTGGGGTAGGGAGAATAAATCAAACCAAACAAAGAAAACAGAAGGAAGAGGACAAGGAGCAGTAGAGGAAAACTTCACCCTCAGTTGATGACACCTATTCTGATTCTGGACTTCATGACCTTTCCAAGACTACCATGTAGGTGAACCACAGCATGTTCTGATATATCACTACTCATGTTCAACTCACACACCTGAATAAAAATGTATAAATGAGAGCAGATTGCACATGAGTAACAGTGTGTGTCACAGACTATAAAGTGAAGACAAGATCTGTTGAGCATCATATGTCAGCAAACACACACACACACACACACACACACACACACACACGGAGAGTAGTGAGAGAGAAAGTGAGAGAGACAGAGAGAGAGCGAGAAAGAAGAGAGTGAGAGAGAGTGTGAGACACTGAGTGAGATAGGTAGACAAAAAGAGTTAAAGGGAAACAAGGAGAAACACTGTAATATATAAACACACACAACACAGCAGGAAAAAGAAATTGGAATAAACATTTGGATCCCTGTAGAGAAAATCCCTAAGTGTGATATGTAGAGGCAGTGCAGACACAGAGAAGTCCAGTACTCCATGCTTCTCTAAGCAGGCTCTTTTATGACCTAGTTCTCTAAGTGATATCAGCGCCCTCTGCTGGTCCAGTGTTCACCACAGCGTTGTTTTTGTCTGAGCTCACAGTAAGATTCAATCACTGTGTCTCTTGCACAGTAATACATGGCTGTGTCCTCAGACTTCAGACTGTTCATTTCCAGGTACAGAGTGTTTTTGGCATTGTCTCTGGAGATTGTGAACCGGCCCTTCACAGCGTTCGCATAGTTGATGTAGCTACTATCACTATTAATGGATGCGACCCACTCCAGCACTTTCCCTGGAGCCTGGCGGACCCAGCTCATGTAAGCATTACTGAAGGTGAATCCAGAGGCTGCACAGGAGAGTTTCATGGACTTTCCAGGCTGCACTAAGCCTCCCCCAGACTCCACCAACTGCACCTCACATTGGACACCTGTAAACACAAAGAATTCTTGTTAGAAAACTGACACAAAAGACATTTTTTTCCTATCTCATGTCCAAACAACACAGAGTATATCATCTTTATGAATTACCTTTTAAAATAAGGACAGAGAAAAAAACCAGTTTAAGCCCTAAGTCCATGGTGAGTGACCTGTATTCAGTGCTGAAACCTGACTGGGAGGACTTGGGAATCCAGGGTTGGTCTCCTCTGCCAGAGCTGCAAGGTCAGGACATGCCTAGTTTTTATGGGCACAGAGAAGACTTATTTGCATATCTTCCTGCTATAACATGCTCTGTAGTTGGACCTGGGCAAAAGTCAGTACCCAGCGCAGATATAAGTCATCATACACACTGGTGACAGTTATCGAAACTGAAGTATTACCATAGTTCCGTGTACACATTCTCCTTCTTAGAGATTCCCCACACTTTATTTAGTTCCTTTATCACCATAAGCATAGAAAATATTGTGTTTCCACACTGTCATGTCTCTTTAGGATCAATGTGAAATTGAAAAGCTCCACACTTTTCAATTTTGAAAAGCTCTCTGTCTATCTCTTTGTCTCTGTTGGACATGGCTACTTTCTGAGATGGAATTTAGGTAGGGTGACACTTACCTCTAAGTAAAACTCCTTCTCTGTGACAGGAACACTTGAAACTTCTTTGATATTTCCTCAGTTCTGAGAAATGCTGTCCTATGACACCAAAAAGTTTGCAAATGAGACATTCCTTGTCGTTGTCTGCCTTCTTATCAATAATTGCTATGGAGATATATTTATATTTTTAGCACATAATTCTTTGCATCCTGAAATTTTCCCTAATATCTCTTTCTATTCCCCATCGTGCCTTTTTCCCCCAACTTGATACCAGGCAACACATGGCTGTCTTCAATGTGTCTTAGGTCAGTTTTTGTTTCTGCATATTTATATAGTCAGCATGATGGGAGCACTTAATAAATTTTATAACAAAACACAGAGCTTGACATCAGTCTGGTATTGTCAGAAGACTGTTTTTATTTTCCTGAATTCTCATGCTTTCTACCTACTCATCACCTTTCTCTCACTATACTAAACATTTCATTTCAAAACCTCTGTTTCACCCTGTGTCATTTCCCCTTTTCCCTTCACTTAAGATGTAATTTCCTTTCTTGACTTCTATTCTAGTTCTTAGCCTACAAAACAGAAGTCAGAACACCACATACAGTCTCAAGAACACATCTGAATATTCTATAAGGCAGAAAATGTCCTTCCTAATCTTCAATATGTTGTGTGATATAAGATTTCCAGATTCATTCAAGATACTCCAAGGCTCAGAGAACACTGATGAAGAAGAGGAGGGAAGAATGTAATGAGTGAAACACAGGGAGGGGTGCTGTGAAATGCTGTCTTCTGGACATGTCATGGATATTACAATAATGGACTCATAATGACTGCTGTTGTTTGTAAAATCCTAATTAGAGCCAAGCCAGCCAAAACCCTGATATAAATAGGGCTGATAATTCCTTGGCCCTACTTCTTACTGAGGAGCAGATGTAAATGTATTTTCTGGACAAGAGATAAAGTTCCTTTGTTTTGAGGGTATGGTCACTAGTATGATTCCAATATTGCAGTCCATGGGTTCACACACATGCACATATGGGCAGCACTAACTGTACTTAAATAAGTATAAGTTTAATAGGGCCCCATCCTTGCCAGATTTGGGAGGAGCTGGAGGAAATTATATCATAAGTAGAGATCCAAAAGTATAAAGGAAAATAATATAAACTATGTAACTGAGGCTCAAACAACAAATTCAGAAAGCAAATAATTAAGGAACACTGGTAAATATTAAATAACTTGGTAGGCAACTTTATCTGGGACGATCTTCCCATCCAACTAAGAACGGGTGGAATTCTTCACTTATTTAGTTTTTTTTTAATTTATTAAACTTTTTTTAAAAAAAAAAACTACCAATCCAAGTTCCCACTCCCTCCCATGCTCTAATTACCTCCACACACCCTCCCATCCTATCCCCATTTAATCCTCAGAGAGGGTAGGCACATTGCCTTGTGGAAGGTCCAAGGCGCTCCCTACCATATCTAGGCTGAGCAAGGTATGCATCCAAAGAGAATAAGATGTCAAAAAAACAGTACATGCAGTGTGGATAAATCCTGGTGCCATGCCAGTGAACTCTTAGTCTAACCCAGTCTTGCAAATGTCAACCCCATTCAGAGGAACTATTATTGTTCCTTACTAGTTCGGTTGGAGTTGGTGAACTCCCTTTAGCTCAAGCAAACTGTTTCAGTGGTTGAACACATCATGGTCTTGACCTCCTTGCTCATATTCTCATTCCTTTCATTCTTCAACTGGACTTGGGAGCTAAGACTAGTTCTCTTATGTGGGTCTCTGCCTCTGCCTCCATCAGTTGCTGGATGAAAGCTCTATGGTGATATTTAAGATAATCATCAGTCTGAATACAAGGCAAGTCAAGTATGGACACTCTCTCCTCTATTGTTCAGGATTCTTGGGGGGACATTCTTTTTGATTCCTTGGAATTTCTCTAGATTCAGGTTTCTGCTAACCCTGTAATGGCTTGCTCAATTAAGATATCTCTTTCCTTACTCTCATCTTTGTTTTTCCTCCATCTCAACCATCCCATTCCTGCAAGTTCTCCTCTACCCTCCACCTCTCCCTTTCTCATCTTATCCTACCCTCCCCTCTACCCCCACCCCATGCTCCCAACCGTGACAATCAATCCTGTCCATTTCCAATTTCCAGGCGGGTCTCTATATATTTTTCTTTGTGCCCACCTTATTACTTAGCCTGTCTAGACTGAATGTCTTTTGTTTACAGCTAGTATCCACTTATGAGTGAGTACATACCATTTTCATCTTTTTGAATCTGGCTTACCTCACTCAATATAGTGTTTTCTAATTCTACCTATTTGCATTCAAAATTCAAGATGCCATTGATTTTTACCACTGAGTAGTATTCTAATGTGTAAAAGTGCCATATTTTCTTTATCCATTCTTTGGCTGAGAGGTATTTAGGTTTTTTTCCAGGTTCTGGCTGTTACAATAATGCCTCTATGAACATAGTTGAATAAATGCTTTTGTAGCATGATTGATCATCTTTTGGGTATATGCCCAAGAGTGATATTGCTGCATCCTGAGGTAAGTTGTCCCAATTTTCTGAGAAACCACCATACTGATTAAACAAGTGGTTGTATAAGTTTGCATTCCCACCAGCAATAGATGAATGTTCACCTACTCCAAATCCTCTCAAGCATAAGCTATTATTTTTGTTTTGATTTTAGCCATTCTGACAGGTTTAAGATGGTTTCACAGAATTGTTTTGATTTGCATTTTCCTGATAGCTAAGGATGTTGAACATTCCCTTAAGTATCTTTTGGCCATTTGAGATTCTTCTGTTGAGAATTCTCTGTTTAGTTCAGTACACCATTTTTAATTTTGTTATTTCAAATTTTTATGTCTAATTTCGTGAGTTCTTTATATATTTTGAAGATCAATCCTTTGTCTGAAGAGGGTATATGGATCTTTTTCCATTTAGTAGGAAGCCTTATTGTCCTATTGACTGTGTTCTTTGCTTTAAAGAGGCTACTCAGTTTCAGGAAATCTATTTGCAGATAATCCTATACATGATTTATAAAATCTCTTTTCACATTTGTTTAGTTGTTACTTTACTCTAAGGTGACATTATCCCATCATCATTCAGAATTAGGGGAAAGACATATCAATCCTGCCTTCCCTTTCAGGTCTCATGCTGCAATAACAGTTATTCTGGTTTTAGATTATACATATATGTCATCTAGGTATCTCCTTTTCTTTAAAATTATCTAGAGCAAATCAAAGGACAAGCTGAAGATAAGAGAATTTCAGTGGCATCTCTATAAATAACTATTACTTCTTTTCTACTCCAGATGGAAAACTGTGCCTGTGCCTATTTGTTCAATGATTTATTTACCTTAATGTGGATATACATAGTCTTTTAATTAATATAGTTAGGCTCTCTGGATATTCTTGTTCAAAAGTAAAATCCTTGTTATTAAATTAGATGTATTAGTTCTGATATATTTTATGTCCAAAAAAACTCATTTAAAACTCTACCTTGTTCATCCATTTTAGGAGCAACTGTGTAAGCTGATCCTCACACTGACCCTGGACAATAAGACAGTGGAACCTCTGGGTTCAACATAGTGTGGAGTTATTCAATTCACGGTTATGTGTTCTTCTGTCAGGATTCTAAGAATGTACTCAATGTGGTCTCTAAAGCTTCATCACATACTATTGTTGTCAATGAGTGAATTTCTGGAGAAGCTTAAGCCTCGGAACTAAAGAATTTCTTCTTCTTTTTAAACCTGCCCCAAATTTATGATCCATTAACACAGAGCCCACAACAAACACATCTTCTCTGAAGACATTGCTCTAACTCACACATGAGAAGCCAGGATCTTACTATCAGACACATCAGAGAGTGCATAGGAGTAATTCTGAGAGCAACAAAAGCACCAACAAACTGTGAAAATCTTAGAACTCAGTTGTCTATGGGAAGGGTTGGAGAGAGATGATCCAAGGCCTGGAGCTGATGTCTGCTAGGATGTGCATATTTTGCTGAGAATTTTATGGTCTGAGTTGCACAATTTGTCTATAGAGAATTCATTAGCTTGGACTTCAAGGTGCAAGCTAATTTTACCAAAATGCAAAGGCTCAAAAATAGAATCTTGCAACAATTTTCACAACTGTACACTTTTATAAGCTCCTATTACTTTAGAAGTAGAAAACTGTGGATGGCATATTTTCTAAACTAAGTGTGGAAATTAACATCAATTCAGGGAAGTTGTTGTTTCTCTACCACAATTTTAAAAAGAAATAGCATGAATTAAAGATTATTCAAAATTTCAAAGCTGTCTTACAAAATTTATAGTCAAAAAGTTTCATAATTTCAGACACTTGATGACATATATATATATATAATTATAATATTATATATTATATATTTAATTAACGTGCTGATTTGTCTGACAAAAAGCAATTAGACATCTTAGAATATTGTGGGAGAACAAAGATGTTTAGTGTGTAAGTAAACAGCCTGATTAATAGGTTATTAGAGGTAAAGGGTACTCTAGAAGATTTCTTTGTGTAAAGGAAAAGAAAAGGTCATGGCATCAAACAAGTATAATTGTAGCATATTCCAGTACTTCCTAGTTTCTGAAGTGACCACCACTGTTTCTGGGAGTACCTGTTGATCCTCAGCATCTACTGCTGATCTAAGTAGAGAAGTTTCTGTACAAGCTCACATTGGAGTTCTCTAACTGTGTCTCTGGCACAGTAATTCATGGCTTTCTTTGAAGTTTGCATATTGTTCAGTTTTATGAAAACATAGCCCTTGGAGGTGCAGTGATATTTTGTTTCTGATCTTACAAATAAAGCTTCCTGAAGATCAGACTGCAATGCTAAGCCACTAGTTAGCCATAGATGCCAGGCAATGGTGGCACACACCAGTAAATCCAGCACTAGGAAGATAGAGGTGGACGGATCTCAGTGAGTGCAATGCTACCCTGGGCTACAAAAGACTGAATCTGTGAAAAACAGAAACAGAGTTCACACAGAGGTGATCCCACCACCTGGGATCATATGCCTTTAATCCCAGCACTAGGGAGGTAGAGAGGGGAGTGAGATGACTGGACAGAGAAAGGAATATAAGACAGGAGGAGACAAGATCCCAGTGCAGTCTGAGGGTTCAGTCTGAGAGGCTGTCTGAGGTGTTGGAGAGACAGCATTCTGTGAGAACATTTGTAGGGAGAGGATCTTCCCCTTTTAGTTAGAGCATTGGCAGAGATAAGAACTTTCTAGTGGCATGTGATTTTAATATTTTAATCTGAGAGGAGATTCCAGGGATTGATTTTATACACATAAGTGTTCTCGGAGTATTCACTGTCCCACTTAGGGACACCATACCTGGAAACTTACTAGTTCCTATTTTCTGTTTGTCTGTGTCTCTGTCACTATGTACTTTTACATTTACATCCTTGTCTCTTCACCATTTAAAGAACACTGCAAAAGCAAGTTTCTACATATGATTGTTGTATTGATTAGGAATGGAGGGTCAGCTCTTCATAACTCCTCATAAAAAGCAGTAGCATGTGACCAGTCTTGTAGGTTATGTTAGCTGAAGCAATAAAAAGACAGAGATCCCTAAGTGATGACAAGAAGTGAAGAGGAGGAGATGCTGAACAATAGAAAATGTTTGTCTTGAGGTGAAGATTACCATAGAGAAAATGGAATTAAGGTCTTTTCTTATGCCTTGGTAATGTAAATAATCAGAACATGACAGAGAATAGCTCAAAACAATCTATCAGTAAATCACAGAGAAAACCACCAAATTTTTCACACTGAACACCCCATATGTGGTGTCTTTTAATCCTCTGAGCATGTTCTATATTGTGAGTAGCAGTGGTGGGGAGGCTGCCTTCCTGTGCAAGCTCTGAAGGGTACGTACCCCATAAGTGCTTTGTCAACCTTGTTCAGACATTATGCTCAGTGTGTCTCATTTTTGTGTTATCTGAATTTTTCAGTGTGCTTTTTAGATCTTGGAAAAGATCACAAGAATGATTGCATCTTTTTCATATCATCCTAGAGAACTGGTATGTGACCCCTTATTCAAGAATTGTTTCTTTGGTTACTCAGAGTTTGTGTCCACATTTTGTTTTCTCATGCTTCTAGGGGTCCCTTCCTCAATGAAACTATCTAGAGGGAATAAATAAGAAAAATATGTTCAACAGAATGCTTTCACGCTAAATCTGCACATTACTTACAATTATCTTCCATTTGATAGCTGCATCCCTATACTTGAGTTTGTCCAGTCATTTATTCACTTATGTTTCCTGGATTCATGCACGTTCAGTTAATGACTCCTGTTACAATGACAGCACAATATATTATGGTTGTATGTGGTTAGAATTTGTCATTGTAGAAAAATCTATGATCATCTGGGAACTGCAAACATCAGTTGGAAGCAAATGCTCCCACCAGATTGGCATGTAGTTAAGCCTCTAGCATCATTTTAGGGATATTGGAATGGCACAATTTCTTTTATATCATTGAGGAAGGAACTGGAAAATATTTCATTTGGAACAGGAAAAGGGAATTTGTTGCAGAAGCAGAAATTTTATGTATATTTAGACAGAACAAATCTTATTCATGCTAATCTATGAATCAGTCCTTCCTACCTCCCTCTTTACTCTGCTACTCACATCTGATGTCCTTTTCTGGCCACTCCGACTCTCATGTCTTTTCTTTCTATTTGTTCCTCCCCTCCTTCCCTGCCTTCTTGATAAGCTTCCTTATTTCCTTTCCTCTCTTCCCTCACACTCTCTCCCAAAGCCTTTCTTCCATCACTTCCTTCAGTTCCCTTGTTTCTTGCTACATGTTACAAGCTGTTTCTGCTATATTTGAATAATTGTAATGGCTCCACTGTATCTAAAAGACAGCACCCAACTGTATCACATTCCTCCAGCAGTCTCTTGTTACCTTTCTTGGGCTTCAGAACATACATAATATGTATATATTTTGGGGTGAGTATTCAGCAGTCACCTATTTTCAGTACTGGGGCAGTCATGGGTCCATGCTTTACATGTAACACACTTCAGAAAAGCTTCACTGACCAAGGCTGAGAGAAGCCCTAACATATTGGTACAAGTATAAAAGACAGTGTTAGTATATGCTCCTTGGCTAAAGGACAATAACAGATTTTCTCATAGTACTGTTGATCTTTGAACATAAATGTGCTATAATTTTTAAAAATATTGAAACATGTATTAATTTTGAAACATGATTAGCTCAGTGAAATATATTGAGGACCTCAGGTGGGTGTGGCATGTATAGTTCCTTTCCTCTACTTCCTGGACCATTTAACTACCTTGGTTTTATACATATCTTGTACAGGAACACACAATAATTTATGTATATAATGACCATGCAATGTCCAGAGGTAACTATATCACAGAACTCCTCCCCGTTTTATGGTACTTTCATTCTTTCAACTCACTCTTCAGTGATGTTCCTTGTGTCTTGTGGGAGGAATATGGAGGGTTAGGGAAGTGGAGTATGTGGGAGTTTTGATGTAGACATTCTGTCTGTGGACAAGCACTCACACAGTTGTTTATTCTTAGTAGTGAATAGTCATGGACTCTCTGCATTCAATGTTGGTTGCTAGAGGACAGAGATTCATTTTATTTGCAGGTGTCCCTATTGGTTGGTTGCCTTTGACCATTATGAGAATCCACAACCACAGGCATATGGGCAATGCTATTTGGTTTTGTTGAGTTATAAAAAAGAACGTGAATTTTGGAGGAAAATATATTGCAAGGGCCAGGAAGAAAAAATTGTAAGGAAAAACTAGAGTGAGAATATGACGAAGATACATTGCTGATGTGTATGAGTTCTCAAAAAAATATGAAAGATGTTTTTGAAATATTATAGTATATTTAAAGTCCATTAGTGTAGAACATTAAAGTCCTTCTACTCCAATGTTCTGATGAGCAGCTCATTCACCTGCAGTGTCTTCCTACCCTCACAAATTGAAGTCCTTTAAATCTCTACTGTCTCCACGAATGCTGGACACATCCCTATCTTAAGTATTTTTTGTTTTCAACAGATACTGACAGTGTAACTGTTTTGTTGAACATCCCCCCCACACTTCTCTTGGAATCTGCATTCCTATGAAGCACCTGGAAGGTCAAGTTCTGGGTGAACGATTCCCAATGGCTCCTGTGCCTTGAGGACAATTCCTTTAACCACTTCCTAGAACACTCATAAAAACACAGACTCTTAGGACTCTTAGGAATGTTCCTCTCTCTTTCCTTCCTTTCACTCCAGGCTGTCAATCTTTATTTGGATACTCAGAGCATCTCCAATTTCTTCCTCTACTCTTTGTGGTTTTCTCAAATAAAGCTAGCAAGTTTCTCTCTCTCTCTCTCTCTCTCTCTCTCTCTCTCTCTCTCTCTCTCTCTCTCTCCTTACTGCATTCCTTATTTTCTTATTATTTTGTTTACAAGGGATACATATCTAAAACAATATATTTTTGCTTTTGAGAAGATTCATCTCTTTCTTCAAAAACATGAATAATGAGTATCATATTTTTTTAAAAAAATTAAATTTAATGATGAGATAATTAATTGAGCCTGTAATTCTTATATAGAGACCACACAGCCCATCCTGATGGGAACAGATTTGAAATGAAGGTGTATGAAAGAGAAAACATATAGGAAATAATGAATGTATATTAAAAGGATAATTCATTTGTGTTGGTGAATTCAGTGGTCTGTATTGAAAAAGCATATGAATAAATATATAAAAGAAATGATGAAGAGAGAAATGATTCCCACACACGCGAGCTCCTAGCATCACAGAAGATCCTGCAAACTCCAATCAACAGAGTGATCCACCTGCTATCTTTGAATGGGAGGTGAGGCACGAAGATGCCTTACCTGATGAGTAGGACAAGTACCTGGGGCACAACTGCTGTCACCAGCTGCATTGTTCTTGAGTCTCCATGCTGAAGTCTGTCCAGGATCAATGACTTTCCACACAAGTTATGACAAGTTAGACAACATGTTCAGTGTTTGCTTTGATGTGTACACATTGTGTGAAGACTATGTTGATTTTAAAGCTTTCCTGGACTCATGGATCACTGACCATGTCCAACCTTTCTGTTAAACATGAATTCTATACTGATTCAACCATAAAACCCATATGAGACTTTGTCCTGAGTCTAGGGAACCCACTTTTTAGATCCTAAATTGTTTCATATCTGATCCTGGTGCCCAATGTACAGTCAGTTCTTCCCTCCATGATGGTCTCCATCTCATTTGTTACAGAGCACACCTGTATTTAAATACACATGCCACAGTTGAAAATACATTTTTAAATATGACAAATTCAAACATGTCTACACACCACACTTGAAGAGATATTTTTCTGGGTGATTTACAGAGGCAGTTCAGACATATGAAGTATAGCCTTTTATGTCCCTCTTCTTTTGTTCAGGGTAACTACGACCTACTTATGTTCTCACTGTTCCCTTCTGTTCATAAGGACACCCTGCAGGGAACCTTGTGTCTAGGTTCATACTTATTCTCTTCAATGTGCATTTTGACAAAGCAACACTTGGTTCATCATTGACTTTCAGAATATCAGTTATGAGGTACAAAGTGTTCTTGTCTCCAGCGCTGGTCAATTGGTCCTTGACAGAATTTGTATATTTTATTGAGACACCGGTCTTATATGTATTAGATCCACTCTGGTCCCTGGCCTGGAGCATGACAGACCCAGAGCACATAATAATCACTGAAGGTGAATCTACATGGCACAGAGAGAAGTTACACGGTTGACCCAGGCTGCAAGTATCGTCCTCCAGACTCCACTAGCTTCACCTCCCACAGGACACCTGAAAACACTGAAGGAAGCTGTTACACATGTCTACCTTCCCTCTTACTCATGTACACTTACAAACTCAGCATCTCGTTTTTGTTTAAATTGCCTTGTAAAAGAGCACCAAGAAAACCCCAACTCATTCTCAGTTTTATGGTGAATGGTTTGTGTTCAGTGTTTATCAATGATGGACAGACATGAAAATCCTAGACTGGGCTCCTCTTCCTGAGCTTCAGTGTAAGAAGCTGGCTGATTTTCGTGAGGAGAATGAGATCATGTTTGCAATTTCCTGCTATTTATGTTCTCTTTACCTAGGCTCAAAAAGTGAACTATGCTCAGGAAAGAACTGACATTCATGGTGGTCACTGTAGCCAAGATCAATGATAAAATAGATCTTCATGTTTCATGTCAGGATGATAGAGAGATGGAGGAAATCAAAGTTAATTTTTAATACCAGAGTATTCCTGCATGATCTGTTGGCTCTTACTAAAATTCTATATTCTTCTCTAACTGGAGAATTAACTGAAGCTCTGTTACAAATATAGCGACCCTACTCCCATTGATCTCCGAATCTCTTCAAAATTGATCCTGGTACCGACAGCATAGCCATGTCTGCCCTGTTTATTGCTCTCTGTATTGTTCAGATGAGATTGCATATTGTGTAGAAAAATAAACATTACAGGGGAAAACAGGACTTCAAAAATTTTCAGGTGTATTAAAAATTAGTAAAAACTAAGATCTAGAATATTGCAATGGTGAGTCTCTGTTGGCCCTTAGTACTGCCTGCTGGCCCTGAGCTCTCTATAAGAGAGGCTCACACTAGAGTTCTATCACAGTGTCTCTGGAAGAGTAGTGTATGGGTTTGTTCTCAGTTTGCAGACTGTTCAGTTTTAAGAAAACTTGGCTTTTGGAAATGTCTTGCTGATGGTTGTATAGGATTTGAGAACTGAACTGTAATCAGTGTTTTCATTATACTGTATTATTCCCATTAACTCTAGACTCTTTCCTGGAGACTGGTGGACCCAGTGTACATGACAGCTGGTTGATGAGAACACAGAGACAGTGCAGGTGAGAGACAGACAGGGTCTGGTTCGGCTGTGATGACTGCACCAGTTCAGGTACTGTCTCTTTCACCTGGAACTGGGATAGTGCAAATGTTCAAATATTCCATACACGATGTACCTGGTTCTCTCTCCTGAAACACTCACAGCTTGGACAGGTCAAGAGGCAGAGGAGCAGCTCCAGGACAGACATGCTTTGCTGGAGCTCCAGTGAGAAGGAGATGGGGCTTCTCAGGTAGGGCTTGGCTTTCATTCTGAGGCTGAGGGCTACTTTGCATTGGGGAAGTTCCTGAGAGGAGAAAGGAAGCCCAGGAGGTTACCCTTTCTTTTTCAGGTGACTGACACTTTTGCTTCTGTTTCCCAAGTGAATGGATTAAAACTATATTTCACCAAGCCCAAGCATTAAATTCAGCGTTGTTAATAATTATTGAATTTATTTTCTTGAGAAACTTTTAACACAATATATTCTGATAATTATTTACTTTCTATCTTCTTTGACAGATCCTGCCCATCTCCTCAATTCCAGATTTTCATAAAAACTCAGAGTTTTAAGAGTCTTTTACGAGAACATATAAGTGTTTGGACATGAGATATTTTTTTCATTATAGACAGTTAATGGTTGAAAAATTCATAATCTGCAATATATTTTCTCTTTTAAAAATTAATATACAATATACCTATTTGCTTTCACAGATTACAATGTACGGTGATAATATTCAGGGCTCAAAAGTTGGCTCAGTGGTAAGGTACGTTCCTCTCAGTATTAAAATCTTAGCTTGATTCACAACAGTTAGCTTAGAAGCTGGGTGTGATTGTTTATCCTAAATTCCCACACTGGAGGCATTGTGACTGGAGGTACCCCAAGTCTTGCCAGCCAAAGATTCTGTCTGAGCACTTATGCTCCAGGTTCACTGTGGTATCCTTACTCAAAAATAAGATAGGAATCAACTGCTAATCATATACAAACTCCACGCTAGCCTCCTGACACATGTGCAAACCATGTACTTTGCACACATAGTCTAGCCAATTAGCATTTCTAGCCATTCGAACATTGTCCTTACTTGGCACTGGATTCATGGTTTGTAGTTATACATAATTATGCCAAGGATGCTGTAGTCCTTGCCATGGAAACCAAGACATGAACTCCTGTGGACTTGTTTCCTCTCCACAGCTTTATAAGTACACTTCTCAGTGGGGGCACTTCCATTCCTCTTCCAGGCATAGAGTGGCTCATTTAAGACTATGAAAGTAAGAATGATATTTTTCTGAGTGCTTAATTCCTATTTTTAAGTGAGTTTGTTTCTTAAACTTAAGGTCTATCACATGGTCACAATGCACTCTACGACAAAGCTATATGCGTAACTCAATCTTATAAAACATCACATTTTTCTACAGAAAATAATGTTTGATGACTGCATTTAGGCACTACTAAAATAAACACCAGGACACAATTACATCTTCCTTGACACCCAGCACTTATAACTGATTCTGTAAAGAATCAATTTACTGCCGGACAGTGGTGGCACAAATCTATAATCCAGGCACACGGGAGGCAGAGACAGGCTGATCTCTGTGAGTTTGAAGCCAGCATGGTAAACAAAGAGCTAGTTCCAGGACAGACTCAGAGAAATCCTATCTCAAATACACAAAAACTAAATCAAACAAAAAAAGAATCAATTTACTGAGCATGGATCTTGAGAATGTTGGGGTATAGAAGATAAATAAACCAAATGAAGAAAACAGAAAGAAGAGAACAAGGAGAAATAGAGGGAAACTTCATCCTCAGCTGGTGACTCATGAGTCTGGACTCCATAATCCTTTCAAGACTACTGTGTAGTTGAACCACAGCATGTGCTGGGATCTCACTTCTCACTTTCAACACCACACACCTGAATGAAAGAAAAATAAGAGCAGACTGCACATATGAGTAACAGTATCTGCCACAAATCTAAAAGAAGAAGACAGGTACTTTTGAACTGAGTTCTCAGCCTCAGGTGCTTTGAGAGTCACTGGGATCTTAAGGAACTGAAATGTCTTCAGAGGCTTTATCAGGGTAAGAAAGGTTCTGGTTCTGAAGTCAAACCTTGAATCCCAACCTCTCTGCTCACCTGATCTCAGAGCAGGTTTCTATGGTCAGATGATGCTGGGATAACCTCTGTAATATAAATTATTCATAGATGATGAGAAAGTATGCATCTCTGAAGCAAGCCCACAGACACTCAGACACATGCACACAGATAGATATACAACAGATACAGTCCTTCTTAAACACACATATAAGGGCTGGTGGATATATGTATATTAATATCATTTAATATTTGAAAATATTCTTTTTCCAGCTATGTTATTTATTCTACTTAAAAATAAATCACCGTCCTCATTCATGATGTACTGTGAATTCATTGATTTATCCCACTACCCTCTCTCTCTTTAACTTCTTTAATCCTCTGTCCTCTCCTACTTAATGTCTCTTCCTTTCTCTCTTCCCTCCTTTCCTGATTTACTGCATCAATTCTGTTTCTTTTTTGCTCATCCAGACATGAGATTGCAGGGTCACATAACCTTGTGTAATTCTGTGAAGGACCCCAAAGTTTTCATAATGTCTTAGTAGAACCACATTCCCATTTCCACAGCATGGGCATCCCTTCTCCCCCATTCCCATAACCCTTGGTTTCATTTTTTCCTTGAGTAAATGGCACTCATATCATTGGTTACAGACAACTAATTCTTTTGGGTTTAAGATCTATTTCTATGGTTATGAAAAATGTTATCTTTATGTAACACTTCTGCTTACTTTCACTGATCAAGGTGAAGCATCCCAATCAGAAGATGGAGGGCAGAACATGGTTTGTTCATGAGGACCTCACCTCTCAACTCTGGGTTCCTAGAGCTATCTGTTAACCTCCTGACTCAAAACTTAGAAAAGTGAGAGAAAGGAATTTTTCTTGAAAAGAAAATTTAAACTGTTCTCTTGGATAACAGAAATCTGTTATAAAGGTTATAAACATAACCTTTAACGGGGAGTACTGATGTTTCAAACTCGGTATTTTTTAATAAAAATGATAAATATATTTTGAAATATTACCATTTGAATCAAGGTCTCATATAAAATACACAATAACTAGACCATTGGGCCAAATAACTGCATTGAATGAGAACTTTTTAAAAATACTCTGTTTTAATTAGAGGTATAGGTTTCTGTGTGGGTAGTGTAGTGCTCACAAAGATAAACAGATACCACAGAGTCCACCAGACTCACATGTGGCTCTGAGCTGCCTTCATCTTCTATGGCTTACAATCTTCTTTGGCTTCTTTGGGAACATATGCTTGTCACTGAACAGGATCATTTTGCTCTGTGTGATGATCTGATCTGCATTTTGTTCAGGTAAAAGCCCATCCTAAATTTAAAAAGCAACTATAATGGGGCTGTGAAAATCAATTTTTTGTCACACAAGTACAGTTCAGTGTATTCTAAACAGAGAACTCAGAATCCATAACTATATAAAGAAATGGGTGTGGAACCCAACCAGGTGTACCATAAAGGCCATGTAGAAAATGAACACTCACTGGGTCTCACAGAAAAACTAGTCATTGAGAACCAGGCCCAGTGATAGAATTTATCTCAAAATAAGTGGCACAGATTGTTAGAAAAGATTCATCATATGTCAACACACCCACACATTTACACACACACGTACATGGAGAGTGAGAGAGAAAAATTGAGAGAGGAAAAGAGGGAGAAGGAGAGAGACTGACACATAGACAAGATAGGTAGAGAGAGAGAAAGGGAAACAAGGACAAACACTATAATAAATAAACACACACAACACAACTGGAAACAGAAATTTGAATAATCATTTGGACATTCAAGGTTTACTACACACTATTACTGTAGAGAAAATCCCTAAGTTTGATATGGAAAGGCACTACAGACACGGAGAAGTCCAGTCTTCCATACTTTTCTAAGCAGGCTCTTCTGTGACCCAAATCTCTAAGTGCTCTCAGCGCCCCCTGCTGGTCCCGTGTTCCCCACAGAGGTGTTTTTGTCTGAGCTCACAGTAAGATTCGCTCACTGTGTCTGTTGCACAGTAATACATGGCTGTGTCTTCAGACCTCAGACTGCTCATTTCCAGGTACAGAGTGTTCTTGGCATTGTCTCTGGAGATTGTGAACCGGCCCTTCACAGCGTCGGTATACCTGGTGGTACCACCACTACTACTAATGTATGCGACCCACTCCAGCCCCTTCCCCTGAGCCTGGCAGACCCAGCTCATGTAAGCATTACTGAAGGTGAATCCAGAGGCTGCACAAGAGAGTTTCAGGGACTTTCCAGGCTGCACTAAACCTCCCCCAGACTCCAGCAATTGCACCTCACATTGAACACCTGTAAACACACACACAAAAAATTTGTTTAGAAAACTGATGCAGAAGACTTTTTTTTTCTCTTTCTCGAGTCCACACAATACACAGCATCTCATCTTTATGAATTACCTTTTAAAATAAGAGCAAAGGAAACCAATATGAGCCCTAAATCCATGGTGATTTTTCTGTGTTCAATGTTGAACTCCTCTACCAGAGCTACAGGGTTAGGACAGGACTCGATTTTATGGGCACAAAGAAGCCTTATTTGCATATCTTCCACTCATAACATCAGGCTGTTTAGTTGTACCTGGGCAGAAGGCAGTACTCAGAGCAGATATAAGACATCATACACACCGATGACAGTTACAGAAATTGAAGAATTAATGTAGCTCTGAGTACACATTTTCCTTGTTAGGAATTCACCACACTTTATTTAGTTCCTGGTTTACCTGATGCATAGAAAATGTTGTGTTTCCACACTTCATGTCTCTTTAGGATCACATAGCTGTGTTTCTAGATATTAGCTCTGTCTGTCCATCTGTCTCTGCTGGAAATTGCTTCTTCCTGAGGTAAATCTTGCATAGGGTCACACCCCTCCATCTAAGAACTCCTTCACTGTGATAGGAACACTTGAGACTTTACTGCAGTCAGTTTTACTCAGTTCTCTTTTTTGTTTTTATTACTTTAAAATAATACCAAACAAAATTCCCATTTCTTCTCCTCCTCCCACTTTCCTCCTGTTCCTCCCATCCCCTCACTCACCCCCCTCCAGTCCTAAGAGAGGCCAAGGCACCCTGCCCTAAGGGAAGTCCAAGGCCTTCCCCTCTACATTCAGGCTTAGGAAGGGATGCATCCAAAGAGAATAGGATAGGAAATAACGAGTATATGCAGTAGAGACAATTCCCAGTGCCATTATCATTGACCCCTCAGTTTGCCCCAAATGTCAATTACATTCACATGGTCCAATTTGATTCCATGCTTGTTCATTCCCAGTCCAGCTGGAGTTAGTGAGATCCCATTAGCTCAAGCACACTGTCACAGTGGATAGACCAACCCCTTTTGGTCCCGACTTCCTTGTTCATCCAGTAGTCCGACTGATGACTATCTTGAATATCACCATAGAACCTTCATCTGGCAATGAACAGAGACAGAGACAGAGACAGAAACCCACAATGGAGCACTGGACTGAGTTCCCAAGGTCCAGTTGAAGAATGAAAAGAGGGAGAATTTTACTCAGTTCTTAGAGATGATGTCCTACAGTCCCAGGAAGTTTGCAAATGTGATGTTTCTTGTTACCGTCTGTCTTCTCAGTGGTTGCTATGGAGATAAGTTTATATATGAAGCACTCAATTGTTTGCATCCTGAATTTCCCCTATGACCACCTTTTACTCCCCACTCTTCCTTTCCCTTTCCCACCTCGACACCAGGCAACACAAGGCTGTCTTCACGCTGTCTTAGGTAAGTTTTTGTTTCTGCACATTTATATAGTCAGCACAGTGGGGACATTTAATACATTTTTTGAAACAAAACACAAGATTTTCACATCAATTTTGTATTTCATAAGACTTTGTTTTTATTTTCCTAAATTTTCATTCATTCTACCCCTTCAACCCCTTTCTGTCACTACACCCAAGTTTTCCTTTCACAGCCTGAGTATGATCCTGTGCTTTTTCTGTCTTGTCTGTCACTTAAGTCTTTGAAGAAAGGAATTGAGGAGGTTACCAGAAAATGGAAGGATATCCCTTGCTCTAGGATTTGGAGAATCAACATAGTAAAAATGGCAATTCTACCAAAAGCAATCTATAGATTCAATGCAATCCCCATCAAAATACCATCAAACTTCTTCACAGACCTTGAGAGAACAATAATCAAATTTATATGGAAAAACAAAAAAACCAGGATAGCCAAAACAATCTTATACAATAAAGAAACTTCTGGAGGCATTACTATCCCTGATTTCAAACTCTATTACAGAGCTACAGTATTGAAAACAGCTTGGTATTGGCATAAGAACAGAGAAGTCGACCTATGGAACTGAATAGAAGACCCGGATATTAACTGACAAAACTATGAACACCAGATTTTCGACAAGGGAGATAAAGGCATACAATGGAAGAAGGATAGCATCTTTGACAAATGGTGCTGGCATAACTGGATGTCAGCCTGTAGAAGAATGAAAATAGATCCATATCTATCACCATGCACAAAACTCAAGTCCGAATGGAATAAAGACATCAACATTAATCTGACCACTTTGAACCTGATAGAAGAGAAAGTGGGAAGTAGTCTACAAGACATAGGCACAGGAGACCACTTCCTAGGTAGAACCAGAGTAGCATAGGTAATAAGAGAAACAATGATTAAATGGGACCTCCTGAAACTGAGAAGCTTCTGTAAAGCAAAGGACACTGTCAGTAAGACAAAAAGGCTACTTTCTGACTGGGAGAAGATCTTCACCAACCCCTCATCAGATAAAGGTCTGATCTCCAAAATATACAAAGAACTCAAGAAACTAGACACTAAATCTCTAATTAACACAATTAAAAAATGGGGTACTGATTTGAACAGAGAATTCTCAACAGAAGAACTTCGAATGGCCCAAAGGCACTTAAGGTCATGCTCAACCTTCTTAACGATCAGGAAAATGCAAACCAAAACAACTTTGAGATACCATCTTACACCTGTCAGAATAGCTAAACTCAAAAACACCAATGATAGCCTGTGCTGGAGAGGATATGGAGTGAGGGGAACACTCATCCATTGTTGGTGGGAATGCAAACTTGTCCAGCCACTGTGGAAATCAGTGTGGCAGTTTCTCAGGAAACTGGGAGTCAATCTTCCTCAGGATCCAGCAATTCCACTCTTGGGAATATTCCCAAGAGATGCTCTAACATACTACAAAAGCATTTGCTCAACTATGTTCATAGCAGCACTATTTGTAATAGCCAGAACCTGGAAACAACTTAGATGCCCCTCAATAGAAGAATGATTAGAAAACGTGTGGAACATATATACATTAGAGTTTTACTCAGCGGAAAAAAACAAACAAACAATGACATCTTGAATTTTGCATACAAATGGATGGAAATGGAAAACACTTTAATGAGTGAGGTAACCCATACCCCAAAAGAGGAATATGGTATGGACTCACTCATAAGTGAATTCCAGCCATAATTAAAGGTCTTTGAGCCTATAATTTGTGATCCTAGAGAAGCTAAATAAGAAGGTGAACCTGATGAAAATCATATAGTTATCCTCCTGGATATTAGAAGTAGAAAAGATTGCCAGGCAAACATGGGTGCCAGAGGGGTGGGGGGTTGAAGTAAGGGGAGATGATTAGAGAGAAGGGAGAAGGGGAGTATGGGGGATAACTTGGGGGAATGGGATGGGGAGACGAAGGAAGGATGGATATGGGAGCAGGAAAGTATATATCTCAACTAAGAGAGCCATTTTAGGGTCTGCAAGAGACTTAATTCTAGAGAGTTTCCCAGGTCCAAGGAGAAGTCCCCAGATTGTTCCCTGGGCAGTAGAGTAGAGGGTGCCTGAACTGGCCTTTGCCCATAGCCATACTGATGAATATTTTGCATATCACCATAGAACCTGCATCTGGTGATGGATGGGGATAGAGACAGAGACCCGCATTGGAACACAGGACTGAGCCCCCAAGGTCCAAATGAGGAGCAGAAGGAGGGAGAACATGAACAAGGAAGTCAGGACTGCGAGGTGGGCAATCACCCACTGATACAAGAGGACTGATCTAATGAGAGCTCACCAAGGCCAGCTGGATTGGCACTGAAAGAGCATGTGATCAAACTGGATTCTCTGAATGTGGTTGACATAGGGGCTTTCTGAGAAGCCATTGATAACGGCTCTGGGATTTGTTTTGTCTGCATGTACTGGCTTTTTGGGATGGTAGTCTGTTTGGATGCTCACCTTCCTAGACCTGGAGGGAGGGTGGAGGAACTTGAACTTCCCACAGGGCAGGAAACACTGACTGCTCTTAGAATTGGAGAGAGAGGAGGAGAGGGAGTGAGGGGAGTAGGAGGGTATTGAGAGGAGGGAAGGAAGTGGAAATTTTTTTTTTTTTTAGTAAATTTTATTAAATTATAAAAGTTTCCATTTCCGCCCCCCCTCCCAACACCCTCCCACTCCTCCCACTCCCCCCCTCCTTCCCCTCTGTCCCCCAGGGCAGTCAGGGTTTCCTGCCCTGTGGGAAGCTCCAGCTCCCTCCCCCTCCCTCCAGGTCCAGGAAGGCGAGCGTCCAAACAGACTGGATCCCCAAAATCCAGCATATGCAGAGGAAACAGGTCCCAGTGTCATAGTCAATGGCTTTTCAGAAAGACCCCGGGCCAGCCACAGTCAGAGAATCCGGCCAAATTCCGAGAATCTGGCTAGATCACGTCCTCGTTCAGTCCCAGTCCGGCTGGCCCTGGTAAACTCTCATCAGATCCGTTCCCTTGTATCAGTGGGTGATAGCAACCCTCGCAGTACTGATTTCGTTTTTCATGTTCCTCCTCCTTCCGCTCCCCCTCCGGACCTCGGGGGGCTCAATCCGGTGCTCCAATGTGGGCCTCCTACTGCATAGCCGTCCTTCGCCAGAGGAAGGATCTATGGTGATAAGCAAAATATACATCAGTATGGTCATGGGCCACGGCCGATTCAGGCACCCTCTCCTCTGTCCAGAGAGCAATCTGGGGGATTTCTCCTTGGACCTGGGATCCCATATATAATCAAGTCTCCTGTAAACCCTAAAATGGCTCCCTTAGTTGAAATATATTGTTCCCTGATCCCATATTCATCCTACCTCCCTCCCCCCCCCATCCCCGGCCACCAAGCTTTCCCCGTTCCTCCCCTACTCCCTTCTCTCTAGTCCTCTCCCCCTCCATCGACCCTCCCACCCCCCCATGCACCCGAGGTTACCTGGGACTCATGTATATTTCCTACCTCCTGGTGGATAGCTAAAAAGAAAGAAATTGAGGAGGATACCAGAAAATGGAAAGACCTCCCCTGCTCTTGGATTGGGAGAATCAACATAGTAAAAATGGCAATTCTACCAAAAGCAATCTATAGATTCAATGCAATCCCCATCAAAATACCATCAAACTTCTTCACAGACCTTGAGAGAACAATAATCAAGTTTATATGGCAAAACAAAAAACCCAGGATAGCCAAAACAATCTTATACAATAAAAGAACTTCTGGAGGCATTACCATCCCTGACTTCAAACTCTATTATAGAGCTACAGTATTGAAAACAGCTTGGTATTGGCATAAGAACAGAGAAGTCGACTTATGGAATCGAATAGAAGACCCAGATATTAACCCACAAACTTATGAACACCTAATTTTCGACAAGGGAGCTAAAGGTATACAATGGAAGAAGGAAAGCATCTTTAACAAATGGTGCTGGCATAACTGGATGTCATCCTGTAAAAAAATGAAAGTAGATCCATATCTATCACCATGCACAAAAATCAAGTCCAAATGGATTAAAGACATCAACATTAATCCGTCCACTTTGAACCTGATATAAGAGAAAGTGGGAAGTAGTCTACAAGATTTAGGCACAGGAGGCCTCTTCCTAAGTAGGACCCCAGCAGCACAGACAATAAGAGAAACAATGAATAAATGGGATCTACTGAAACTGGGAAGCTTCTGTAAAGCAAAGGACACTGTCAGTAGGACAAAAAGGCTGCCTTCTGACTGGGAGAAGATCTTCACCAACCCCTCATCAGACAAAGGTCTGATCTCCAAAATATACAAAGAACTCAAGAAACTAGGCACTAAAACTCTAATTAACCCAATTAAAAAATGAGGTACTGAACTTAACAGAGAATTCACAACAGATGAACTTCGAATGGCCAGAAGACACTTAAGGTCATGCTCAACCTCCCTAGTGATCAGGGAAATGCAAATCAAAACCACTTTGAGATACCATCTTACACCTGTCAGAATAGCTAAAGTCAAAAACACCAAGATAGCCTATGCTGGAGAGGATGTGGGGTGAGGGGAACACTCATCCATTGTTGGTGGGAATGCAAACTCGTGCAGCCACTGTGGAAATCAGTGTGGCGGTTTCTCAGGAAACTGGGAGTCAACCTCCCTCAGGACCCAGCAATTCCACTCTTGGGAATATACCCTAAAGATTCCCTAACATACTACAAAAGCATTTGTTCAACTATGTTCATAGCTGCACTATTTGTAATAGCCAGATCATGGAAACAACCTAGGTGCCCCTCAATAGAAGAATGGTTAAAAAAGGTGTGGAACATATATACATTAGAGTTTTACTCGGCGGTAAAAAACAATGACATCTTGAATTTTGCATGCAAATGGATGGAAATAGAAAACGCTTTACTGAGTGAGGTAAGCCAGACCCAAAAAGAGGAACACGGTATGTATTCACTCATAAGTGGATTCTAACCATAATTAAAGGTCTTTGAGCCTATTATTCGTGATCCTAGAGAAGCTAAATAAGAAGATGAACCTGAGGAAGTGGAAATTTTTATAAATTATTAATAATAAAAAAATTGATCTTTAAAAAAAACTTACTTGGTCATGGTAGATGCTTTTTCTGATATGTTCTTGAATTCATTTCCAAGTACCTTTAAAAATAAGCAATGCTTGTTGCATTGAGGTGTAACTAGCATCTTTTCTTTTTTAACAAAAGAAAATAAAGTATCTGTTTTCATTTTACAAATGAATTCTAATTTCTACTCTCTCCTACTCCCATCCTTTCCATTTATTCCCTCACACGACTCCCATCAACTGCTCAGAGAATGTATGGCACATTGCTTTGGGAAAGTTCTAATATGCTCCCTACTGTTTCGAGGCTGATCAGGTACCCATACAAAGAGAATATTTTTTCAAAAACCAGTATGAGGTGTTGGAATAAATGCTGATGCCACAGATATTGGGCCCATAGTCTACCCCAGCCATACAACAGTCACATTGAAGGAACTAATTTGTAACTATGCTGGTTCTTTTTTAGTCTACCTAGAGTTGGTGTACACCTATTAGCACAAGTAAATTGTTTTAGTGGGTAGACCCATCATGGTCTTGACCTCTTTGCTTTTATTCTCACTCCTCCCATTCTTCACCTGTACCTCGGTGGTGTGGGAAGTCCTTATGTCCTTGTGCATCTGTCATTGGTTAATGAATAAAGATACTACCCTGACCTGTGATAGGGTAGAACTTATGTAGGTGGGGAAGAGGAAAATGAATTCTGGAGGAAAGAAACCAGAGTCAGGGATATGCCATGCATCTACTACCAGAATAAGACATGCTCCTGAAACTTAGCCTGTTGGCCACTACCATGTGGTGATACACAGATGAATAAAAAAGGTTTAAACTAAGATTTAAGAGTTAGCTAATAAGAAGTTAGAGTTAAGGGGCCACACAGTGATTTAATTAATACTGTTTCTGTGTGGTTATTTCAGGGCTAATCTAACCAGGCAGCTGGGATGAGCATCAGGCCCTCTGCTTATCCTTTGGGAGCTCAAGACAATGCTCTGCTTTAGGTCTCTGCCTCTGTTTCTTTTAGTTGCTGGATGAAGATTCAATAGTAATATTTAAGATATTCATCAGTTTCACTACAGGCAAGACCGGTTTGGGCACCTACTCCTCTATTGCTTAGCCTCTTACTTGGTCTCATTGTTATGAATTCATGGGAATATCTCTAGTGCCAGGTTTCTTGCTAGCCTCATAATGACTTCCTCAATCAAAATATATCTTTCCTTGCTCTCACCTCTGTCATTCCTCGATCTAATCTATCCCATTGCTTGAAGTTTTTGTCCTCCTCCCTTTCTTCCTTCCTCTTCCTCTTTCACTGTCCATTTTCCCCCACCCCTGTGCTCCTAACTTTGTTAGGCAATCTTGTCTTTTTCCCCTTTCTAGGTGGATCTATGTATGTTTTTCTTAAGAACCACAAAAACTCTACCTGGGAAATATTTTACCTTCAGTAAAGTTAGCAATATACAACATCAACTCAAAAAAATCAGTCAACCTCCTATATACACTTGATTAAAAATTTAAGGAAGAAATCAGAGAAACTTCATACTTTACAATAGCCACATATGGCATAAAATATATTGAGTTAAAACTAACCAAGAAGTAAAAGACCCATTTGACAAGAATTTTAAGTCCTTGATATTAGAAATTGAAGAAGATATTAGAAAATGGAAAGTTTTCCCATAGTCTTTGATAGGTAGGATCAACATAATAAAAACTTCAATCCTACCAAATCAATCTATAGATTCAATGCAATCCCCATCAAAATCCTAACACAAGTCTTCATAGAACTTGAATTAACAATAATCAATTTTATTTTATAAAAACAAAAATACAAGGATAGCCAAAACAATCCTGTACAATACGGTAACTTGTAGATGCATCACCATCCTGGCTATCAAGTCCTAGTATAGAGCTACAGTAATAAAAACAGCTTGGTAATGGTATAAAAACAGACAGGTAAACTAATTGAATTTAATCAAAGACCTGTATATTAATCCACACACCTATGAACACCTGATTTTTGACAATGAATCTAAAATTATACAATGGAAGAAACAAAAGCATCTTCAATAAACGGTGCTGGCATAACTGGTTGTCAACACGTAGAAGAATAAAAATATTTCCTTATCTATCACCAAGCACAACACTCAAGTCCAAATTGATTAAAGACCTCAATTAAATCTGGCCATACTAAACCTGCTAGAAGAGAATGTGGGAAGTAACCTTTAATGCATGGGTAGAGGAGACCACTTCCTAAATGTAATACAAGTTATACAGACAATGAGAGCAACAATCAATAAATGGGACGTCCTGAAATTGAAAAGCATCTGTAAAGCAAAGGACATAGTTAATAAGATAAAAAGACAGCCCACTGAAGGTGAAAATTTCTTCATCAACCCCACATCAGACAGACGACTGATCTCCACATCAGACAGAGGACTAATCTCCAAAAGTATACAAATAAATCAAAAAATTAAATATCAAAATTCCAAATAACCAATTTAAAAATGGTACACAGAATTAAACAGATATTTCTCCACAAAAAAAAATTTCAAATGACTGAAACACATTAAGGAAAAGATTAATATCCTTTGCCTTCCGGGAAATGAAAATCAAAACATCTCTGAGTTACCGTCTATGCCATTTAGAATGGCTAAGATCAAAAACGCCTTTAATAGCTTCTGCTGGAGAGTTTGTAGAGTAAGAGGAACACTCCTCCGTTTCTGGTGGGAATGCAAACATGTACAATCTGGAAATCAGTATGGCTGTTTCTCAGAAAATTGGGGATCAACACACCTCAGGGTCCAGCAATACCACTCTTGGGCATACACCCAAAAGATCCTCAAAATACTACAAGACATTTGTTCAACTATGTTCATAGCAGCATTATTTGTAATAGACAGAACCTGGAACAATCTTGGTGCTTCTCAACTTAAGATAGGGTATAGAAAATATGGCACATTTATACTGTGGATTACTACTCAGTGGGAAAAAAAATTAAAATTTGCATACAAGACCTCTGAGAAAGAAAGAGTCTGGAATATCCAATGGAATAGGCAGGAACCAGGAAACTATGTGTGTACAGGTGAGAGTCTGGGACCTCTGAACAAGAAGGGAGGAACTAGAGACCTCTGTAGGTCTGAATTTGAGTCTGGGACCAGCGAGGAGGTAGGCCTGGGCCAGGATCTTTATGGGTTCAGAAATGAGTCTGTGACCTTTGAGGATGTAGACCAGAGTGAAAGGTCTTTATGGGACTCTACCCAAGTCATGGGCCTCCATGGAATCAGGCCCAGAACAGGGATATTTATAGAAACAGGCATGAGCCAGTGACATAAGTCGGTGTAGGACTGAAACAGCATAGTCCACAGGAGCAGGTAAAAGAGAACAACCACTGAGGGTGTAGACCAGAACTAGAGACATCTGCTGGTCTGGGTTCTAGACTGGGACATCAGAGTGTTTGGGTCTGAGCCAGGACCTCTGTGGCTCCAGAAACGAATATGGAACCTCCATGCGAGTAGGCAGACACCAGAGACCTCTGGGGTCCAGGGTGAGTCTGGGAACTCCAAGGGAATAGGCCAGAACCAGAGAACACTGTAGGTCTGGTTAAAAATCTGGAACCTCTCATGGAGTAGGCATTAGCCAAGACTTCTGTGAGAGCATGCCCAAGGAAGCAACCTCATCAGAATGAGACCCAACGAAGCAATCTCTGTGAGACCATGCCCAAACTACACCTGGTATTTCAGAGGGAATCCCAAGAGTGTTAAGCGATCTCCAGGAACATGGAGGGCCCTATGTGGTGACTAGAACCATACCGTGGCTGGACTATGATGAGTAGCCACCTGAGCCTTGAATCCACTGGCACCTGGAAGATAGATCACCAGAGACAAGACAGCCCAACTACATCAATCAGAGGAAAAGAGAGGTAGACAAGGTAAGAATACATGCAACATCAAAAGAGCAACTACTAAAAACTAGTGGCCCTATGACAGCAAGACTTCAACAACCAAATGTAGAAAGAGCAAAGAAAATGACCTCAAAATAACTTTAGGAGAATGTTTGCAGTCCTTAAAAAGGAAATGAAAAATTCCCTCATTGGAGGAAATGACAAAAGGAAAATTGGAAGACATCAACAAATCCCTTAAAGAAAACCAAAAAAAAACCTACCAAACATATGAAAGAACCTTTTTAAGACTTAAGAACTGAAAAAGAGACAATATAGAAAATACAAGCCAAGGGAATTAGTGAAAAAGAAATAATAAGAAACTGACAAGGAACCACAAATGCAAGCATAAACAGTAGATCATAAGAGATGGAAGAGTGAATCTCAAAAACTGAAGATACAATTGAGGAAACAGACTCCTTGGTTAAAGAGAATATTAAATATAAAAAAGCTTATACAAAATATTCAGGAAACATGTGACACCATGAAAAGAACAAACCTAAGAATAATAGATATAGGAGAAGGAAAGGAAGTCCAACATAAAAGCACAGACAATATATTTAACAAAACCATAGAACAAAACTTTCCCAACCTAAAGAAAGACATGCCTATGAAGATATAAGAAGTTTTCAGAGTAACAAATAGACTGGGTCAAAAATAATTCATCTTGCCACATAATAATCAAAACACAAAACATACAGAATAAAGAAAGAATATTATTTTTTCAAAGGAAAAAGTCCAAGTAGCATATAAAGCCAGAGCTATCAGAATTACACTTGAATTCTCAATGACAACAATAAAAGCCATAAGGTCTTGGTAAAGTATTATGCATATATTAAGAGACAATGGATACCAACCCAGACAACTATACCTAGCAAAACTTTCAATCACCATAGAAAACATACAAGAGATTCCACAACAGAACCAGATTTAACTAATACTTATCCACAAACAGAACTCTACAAAAGTACTAGAAGGAAAACATCAACCTAAGGAAGTTGGCTACATCCACAAAAACAAAGAAAATTGACGATCTCACAGAAACAAGTCCCAAAGAAGAGAAACATACACATAATAACATTACCAAAAATAAAAACTAAAATAAGAGGAGATATCAATCATTGGTCATTAATATCCCTTAATATAAATGGACTCAACTCATATATAATGAGGCACAGGCTAACAGGTTTGATAGCAAAATAGAATCCATTTTTTTGTGGCAAACAAGAAACACATCTCAAACAGATAGACAGTTGTATCTACATGATAAAATTAAAATCCTGTAAACTTTAATAATGTATTTAATACCTTGGTAGAGATAGTATACTTTATTTTATCCAAAAACAAATTTATTACACACCAGGAACCTGAGAAGACCAGAATAGATCCCAAGACCTACAAATTACAATCTGACTTGATAACATTTCCAGAAAGGGACATGAAACTCAGGGACACCTTAAGCAGTATGTTCGCCAAGAACCTCCTTCAGCCCCCTGAACCTCAGCTACTATCTCTAGCTGCATTAGTTCCATGGTATAAGTACCAGAGTATAACTAGGATTAATGATGAAACAGATGTTCATGATTCACTTTAGGATGATAGAGAGAGTAGAGGAAATCAAGATTAATGGTTTATCAGTCTATCCAGTCCTGCATGATCTTTGGCTCTTACCAAAATCCTTAATTCTGCTTTAACTGGAGAATTAACTAAAGCTCTGTTGTGAAACTAGGGACCATAGTCTCAGTGATCTCTTAGTCTCTTCAAGATAGATCCGTGTGCCCGCAGCATATCATGGTCTGCCATGTATGATGCTCTCTATCTTGTTTAGATGAGCTTGAAAATTGTGTAGAAAAATAAATATTATAGTGGAAAACATGACTTCATAAATATTCATATGCATTAAAAATTAATACAGACTAAGTTCTAGAAGATTACATGGAAAAAATGTTTTTCATACACAGAGCAAGCCAAGAAACTGAGAAGACAATCATTCCTGGGCTTGTTTACCTGCTTTGATTTAGTACTGTGAAGACTTGTCATAATACTGGTGATTTCTGCTGGCCCTTAGTATTGGGTGCTGTTCCTGAGTTTTCTGTAGGAAAGTTTTATACAGTTTCACACTTGAGTTCCATAACTATGTTTCTGGTAGAACAATATATGGCTGTGTTCTCAGTTTGCAGTTGTTCAGATTTAAGAAAACTTGCCTCTTGGAGGTGTTCCTGCTGATGGTTACCCAGGAATTGAGAACTGAATTATAATAAGTGTATTTACTATACAATTTTATTCCCATTAACTCCAGAGCCTATCCTGGAGACTGGAGGACCCAGTGTACATGACACCTGGTTAATGAGAACACAGAGACAGTGCAGGTGAGAGACAAGGCCTGGGTCTGTGATGGCTGTAACAGGTCAGGTTCTGATTCATTCACATAGACCTGGGACAGTGCCCCTGGGGAAAACCAAGACCACCATCATTCAGATATTACATGCATGATGTACCTGGTTCTCTCTCCTGAAAATCTGAAACACTTACAGGTAGAAAAGGTCATGAGGTAGAGGAGTAGCACCAGGACAGTCACGTTTTGCTGAAAGATCTAGTAAGAAGGAGATGGGTCTCCTCATCTTGAGGTTTGCATTGCATTGGGGAAGGTTCCTGAGAGGATAAAAGGAAACCAAGAAGGTTTTGCTTTTTACTTCAGGTGACTGACTTTTGCTTTGTGCTTATTAGTAGAAATGGAAATGGACACTCAGGAACATTTTCCTTGTTCTGATTGGGTTTCTAATCCCTGACAAACAAGAAATTTTTGAGTCACACTGTGCTGACCTGTCAGGCAAAAGATGGGAATGTTTACAGTGAGTCCACATTCAATCAATGATGGTAGAACAAGGTATCACTTACTCGATGTATTTGAATGTCTCTAAAAATGTATAAGGAGGATTTAGGATGGAATTTGGGCTCATAATGGTCAGAAATCATACTTATAAAAACTTAAAATTTATTATTTAGAATTCAGTACAGACAGATTATTCTTTTCCCTCATCCAGAAGATAACTTGTAATTACCAACATTTAGTACATGAGATCTGGGAAAAAAACACAAGTGACTGACTTAGATCCTGTCTTATTATGCTCAGACTATTTACCTTTCTAATTAGGGACATGATACATGGGCACTTTTCATTGAACATCTGTATTTTCAGCAGTCTCCTTTTCTCTTTGTTTTTTTATATCTCACTTTCTCTGTCCTCACGTTGCAACACATAAGAACCCAGGTTTTATGATTATTGCATTGGCAAGGAATGAGAAAGTTAGCAGTTCATAACACCCCATGAAAAGTAGTATCATCCAGCCAGGCTTCAGGGTTATGTGATCTGAAGAAATAAGAAGGCAGAGTGATGACAAGACATGGTAGGATGACATCCTCGAACAGTGGGAACTGTTTGTCTTCTGGAGAGGATAACCATAGAGGACAAGGGACTGCAGGACTTTCTCCCAGGCCTTGGTAATGTAAATCACCAGGGAAGGGAAATGAGGAGCTCTTACCAACTTGCCTTGTCAGATCCTGGAGAGCATCCACTGTTTCTTGTGTATGGGTACTCTACATTTTCTGTCCCTCAGTTTGCTGTGCATAATCTGTTTTTGTGAGTGGCAGTGATAGAGCTAGACCTTAGCATAGGTGAGGCAGTATTCCTGGCAAATACTGATGGGGAACCAAGACTACGAGTGCTGTGTTCTCCTTATTCTCTGGGATCTTAAGGAAGAATGGAAACTGAAATGTCTTCAGAGCTTGCTCAAGGTAATGGAGGCCCTGAGCCTGAAGGCAAAACTTGAATCCCAGTGTTGCTGCTCACCTGACCTCAGAGCAGGTTTCTGTGGTGATCATGTTATGGTAACCTCTGTAATGTAAACTAATTATAGATGATGAGCAAGCACACAGATACTCAGACATATACACACAGACAGATATACAACAACAGAGACAATCTTTCCCCCAAAACAAACTTACAAGGGTAGATGGATACATGTATATTAACTTCATAGGATATTTGAAAATGTTATTTTTCCTCCTTTGTCATTCATTCTACTTAAAAACAAATTACCATGCTCATTAATAATGTCCTGCAATTACA
This sequence comes from Myodes glareolus, assembly GCF_982192425.1. NCBI lineage: Eukaryota > Metazoa > Chordata > Mammalia > Rodentia > Cricetidae > Myodes > Myodes glareolus. Next base: position 12,045,119 of record NC_142036.1, on the reverse strand, counting down.
TTGATTCATCCCACTATCTTCTCGTTTCTTTCTCTAATTCCTTTGAATCTTCTGTCCCCTCCTACTGACATGTCTCTTCTTTTCTCTTCTCCCTTCTTTACTGTCTTCCTATACCAACTCTGCTTCTCTTTCTACTTACAAAGAAGTGAGATTGCAGAGTCACATCATCTTGTATAATTCTCTGAGGAAGTTCCCAGTTTTTATAATGTCTTAGTAGGACCACATTGCCATTTCCACAGCACAGACATCCCTTCTCCACCATTTCCATAATATGATCTCATTGCTTCATTGGTAAATGGCACTCATATCATTAGTTACAGGCAACTCATTCTTTTGAGTTCATGATCCATTTCTGTGGTTATTAAAAATGACAGCTTTATGCATCCTCTTCTGTACATTTCCACTGGACAAGGTGAATGATTCCAAACAGAGGATGGAGGGCAGAACACTGTGTGCTCATGAGGACATCACCTCTCAACTCTGGGTTCCCAAAGCTATCTGTTAACCTTCTTACTCAGAAGAAAGATTGAGAGAGAAAGAGGAAGAGTGATAGAGACTGTGACACAGACAGAGATAGGGAGATAGAGAGAGATAAAGGGAAACAAGGAGAAACACTACAATAAATAAACACACACAACACAACTGGAAACAGAAATTTAAATAATAATTTGGACATTCAAGGATTATTACTACACACTATATCTGCAGAGAAAATTCCTAAGTGTGATATGGAGAGGCAGTGCAGACACAGAGAAGTCCAGTCTTCCATGCTTCTCTGAGCAGGCTCTTCTGTGACCCAGATCTCTAAGTGCTCTCAGCGCCCCCTGCTGGTCCCGTGTTCCCCACAGAGGTGTTTTTGTCTGAGCTCACAGTAGGATTCACTCACTGTGTCTCTTGTACAGTAATACATGGCTGTGTCCTCAGATCTCAGACTGCTCATTTCCAGGTACAGAGTGTTCTTGGCATTGTCTCTGGAGATTGTGAACCGGCCCTTCACAGCGTCGGTATAGTAGGTGCTATCACCGTTTTGATTAATAAGTGCGACCCACTCCAGTCCCTTCCCTGGAGCCTGTCGGACCCAGCTCATCCAGTAGTCACTGAAGGTGAATCCAGAGGCTGCACAGGAGAGTTTCAGGGACTTTCCAGGTTGCAGTAAGCTTCCCCCAGACTCCAGCAATTGCACCTCACACTGGACACCTGTAAACACAAAGAATTCTGGTTAAAAACTGACACAGAAGACTTTTTTTTTCTCTTACTCATGTCCACACAACACACAGCGTCTCATCTTTATGAATTACCTTTTAAAATAAGGACAAAGGAAACCAATATTAGCCCTAAATCCATGGTGAGTGTCCTGTGTTCAATGCTAAGTCCTGTCTGGGAGAACTTGGAATTCCAGGGTTTGTCTCCTGTGCCAGACCTGCAGGGTCAGGGCAAGACTGAATTTTATGGGCACACAGAAGCCTTATTTGCATATCTTTCTGCCATAACTGACTCTGTAGTTGGACTTGAGCAGAAGGCAATACTCAGAGCAGATATAAGACACCATGCACACTGATGAGAGTGATAGAAAGTAAAGCACTAATGTAGCTCTGTGTACACATTTTCCTTGTTAGGGATTCACCACAATTTATTTCGTTCTCTTTTCACCACGTGCATGGAAAATATTCTTTTTGCTGTCTGTCTTCCTCTCAGTGATTGCTATGGGGACATATTTATATTTGTAGCACTTAATTGTTTCCATCCTGATATTCTTCCTATGATCCAATTTTACTACCCACTCTGCCTTTCCCTTTCCCATCTTGATGCCGGGCAACACATGTCTGTCTTCATGCAGTTTTAGGTCAGTTTTTATTTCTGCATATTTATACAGTCAGCACAATGGGAACATTTAATGTATTTTTGTAACAAAACGCAAAACTTTTGCATCAACTTTGTATTTTCAGAAGGCATTGTTTTTATTTTCCCCAATTGTCATGCTTTCTACCCATGCAGTCCCTTTCTCTCATTTCACCCAACTTTTTCTTTCAAAACCTCTGTATTACCTTGTGCTTTTCCTTCTTACCCTTCAGTTAAGATGCCTTTTCCTGTCTTGACTTCCATTCTATTTCTACGGAAGCCAGAGCACCAAACACACAAAGTCTCAAAAACTCCATCTGGATTCTCTCTATGAGGGAGAAACTGTCCTTCCCAATCTTCAATATATTGTATGATATAAGATTTCCAGTATCATTCAAAATCCTCCACGGCTCAGACAACACTGATGAAGAGGATGTGGGAAGAATGTAAGGAGTGGAAGACAGCGAGGGGTGCTGTGAAATGCTGTCTTCTGGACATGACATGGATATTACAATCATGGATCCGTAATGGCTGCTGTTTTCCACTGAACCCAAATAGGTACAAACCAGCCAAAACCATGGTATAGATAGCACTGATAATACTTCAGCCCTATTTCTTACTGAAAGAAGTTGGAAGTTTACTTTTCTGCACAAGAGAAATTGTCACTCTTTTTTGAGGGTATAGTCCCTGGTGTATTTCCTATGTTGCAGTGCTTGGGTTCACACAAATGCAGATATGGACAACACTAACTGGGCTTAAATAAGAATAAGGTTGGTAGGGACCTGTGTTTGGAAGATGAGGAAGGAACTGGATGAAAAAATATCACATAAAGAGATACTAAGGAATAAAGAAAAATAGTATAACTGAGATTCAAAACAATAAATTCCAGAAGCCAATTAAGCAACATTGGTAAGTATCAAATAACTTGGTAGGCAACTTTATCAGGGACCATCTTCCCATCCAGCCAAGAACTGTTAGGGTGCTTCACTTATTTCTTTTGTTTTTGTTTTTGTTTTATGGTTTTTTAGTAAATATGTGAACTATTATTATTATTAAAAATTTTCACCTCCTCCCCTCCTCCCATTTCTGTCTCCCTCCTTCCATTCCCCTCCCCCTCACTCACCAGTCCAAAGAGCAGTCAGGGTTCCCTACCCTGTGGGAAGTCCAAGGTCCTCCCCCCACCATCCAGTTCTAGGAAGGTGAACATCCTTCCAGTGCCATTGTCCTTGGTTTCTCAGTCAGTCCTCCTTGTCAGCCCCATTCAGAGAGTCCAGTATGATCACATGCTTCATCACTCCCAGTCCAGCAGGCCTTGGTGAGTTCCCATTAGATCAGCCCCACCATTACAGTGGGTGGGCACACCCCTCGTAGTCCTGACTTCCTTGATCATGTTCTCTCTCCTTCAGCTCCTCATGAGGACCTTAGGAGCTCAGTCAAGTGCTCCAATGTGGGTCTCTATCTCTATCTCCATCCATCTCCAGATGAGGGTTTTATGGTGATATGCAAGATATTGATCAGTGTGGCTATAGGATAGGGCCAGTTCAGGTGCCCTCTCCTCAGCTGCTCAAGGAATAAGCTGGGGACATCTCCTTGGACATCTGGGAAGCCCTCTAGAGTCCTGTCTCTTGCCAACCTTAAAATGACCCCCTTAATTAAGATATATACTTCCCTGCTCCCATATCCAACTCTTTCTCCATCCCAACCATCCCATTTCCCCAAGCTCTCCCCATCCTCCCCTTCTCACTTCTCTCTACCCACCTCCTCTTAACTCTACCCCACCCCTACCCCCAAGGCACGTGCTGGTGGGAATGCAAACTTGTGCAACCACTTTGGAAATCAGTGTGGTGGTTTCTCAGGAAATTTGGGATCAACCTACCCCAGGATCCAGCAATACCACTCTTGGGAATATTTCCAAGATATAACCTATCATACTACAAAATTATTTGTTCAAATATGTTCATAACAACAATTATTTGTAATAGCCAGATCCTGGAAACAACCTAGATGCCCCTCAATGGAAGAATGGATAAAGAAAGTGTAAAATATATATGCATTAGAGTACTACTCAGTGGTAAAAAAACATTGACATCTTGAATTTTGCATGCAAATGGATGGAAATAGAAAACACTAACCTGAGTGAAGTAACCCAGACCCAAAAAGATGAATATGGTATGTAGTCACTCGTTAATGGATTCTAGACATTAATAAAGGACATTGAGGCTATAATTCTTAATCTTAGAGAAGCTAAATAGGAAGGTCAATCCAAAGAAAAACATGTAGTTATCCTCCTGGATATTGGAAGTAGACAAGATTGCTAGTCAAAAATTGCTTCACTTATTTCTAAAAAAATCCATTTACAGATAATTCTATATATGATTTGTAAAATATCTTTCCACTTTTGATTAGCTATTGCTCTTCTCTATGGTGAAAATATTCCATCATCAATCAGAATTGGGGAAAAACATATTATTCCTGCTCTCCAATTTCAGGGCTCATGTTGCAGGAACAGTTTTTCTGGTGTTAGATTATTCATATGTGTCTTCTAGGTATCACCTTTTCTTTAAAATTATCTTGAGCAAATCAAAGGACACACTGAAGAGAAGAGAATTTAAGGGCATCTCTATAAACATTTGCTGTTTTTTTCTATGACACAGGGAAAATTTTGCCTGTACCTATTTGTTCAATAATTTATTTACCTTAATGCAAATATGAAGCCTTTTCATTTATATTGGTAAGCACTTCAAAAATGATCTGGGTATTCTTGGTTCAAAGTAAAATTCTTAGAATGAGAATAGAGTTATTGGTTCTGGTATAGATTAGGTCTAACAAACTCATTAAAATTTTACCCTGTCAATCCATTTCAGTAGCAGCTATGTAAGGTGATCCTCACACTGACCTTGGAAAAATATGACAGTGGAAGATTTGTGTTCAACATTGTGAGCAGTTATTTAATTCTCTGTTATATTTTCTTCTGTCATTGTTCTAAGAATGTAATCAATGTGGTCTGCAAAGTTTCATCTCACACTTTTAGTGTTACAGCCTGATATTCCAGAGAATCCTCAGCCTCACATGAATAGATTCTCTTTTCCTTTGTAAACCTGCCTCAAGCATATGACCTATTAGCATGGAGTCTCTAGCCAACATGGCTTCTCTGAAGGACAGTTCTCTAGCTCACACATGAGACACCAGTCTCTTCCAATTAGCAACAACAAAGAGTGCAAAGGAATAATTCTGGGAGTCTTTCGGGCAACAAAAACACCAAAAAAGCACAATCTGTGAAAATCATAGAATTTAGTTTCCTTTGGGAAGGACTGATTTTTGCTGGGATGTGCATATTTGTGGATGAGAATTTTGTGGTCTGATTGCACAATATGCCTATAGAGGAATCATTTGCTCAGACTTCGACAAGGAGTCTAATTTTTACCAAAAAGGAAAGAATATACCTTCTTCTCTGCAGCTCATGGAACCTTCTCGAAAATTGACCAAATCCTTGGTAACAAAGCAAAGTTCCACAGATACAAAAAAAAAAATATTAGTAACCACCTGTGTCTTGTCAGATCACCATGGATTAAAATTAGAATTCAACAGCAATGCTACCCCCAGGAAGCCAACAAATTCATGGAAGTTGAACAGTCAACTACTAAATCACCCATGGGTCAAAGAAGAAATAAAGAAATTGAAGTCTTCCTTGAATTTAATGAAAATAAAGACACAACATACTCAAACCTATGGGACACTATGAAAGCAGAGATAAGAGGAAAGTTCATAGCACTAAGTGCCCAATTAAAGAAAACGGAGAAAGCACACATTGGAGACTTAACAGCACACTTGAAAGTTCTAGAAAAAAAAGAAGCTGATTCACCCAGGAGGAGTAGAAGACTGGAAATAATCAAACTGAGGGCTGAAATCAACTAAATAGAAACACAGAAAACAATCCAAAGAATCAATGAAACAAAAAGCTGGTTCTTGAAGAAAATCAACAAGATCGACAAACCCTTAGTCAAACTAATCAAACGGCAGAGAGAGAAAATGCAAATTAATAGGATCACTTATGAGTGAGTACATACCATATTCCTCTTTTTGTGTCTGGGTTACCTCACTCAGTAAAACATTTTCTATTTTCATCCATTTGCATGCAAAATTCAAGATGTCATTGTTTTTTGCCTCTAAATAAAACTCTAATGTGTATATGTTCCACACCTTCTTTAACCATTCTCCTATTGAGGGGCACCTAGGTTGTTTCCAGGTTCTGGCTATTACAAATAGTGTTGATTTGAACATAGTTGAACAAATGATTTTGTAGTATGATAGGGCATCTCTTGGGTATGAGTGAGATTGCTGTGTCCTGAGATAGGTTGACTCCCAGTTTCCTGAGAAACTGCCACACTGATTTCCACAGTGGCTGCACAAGTTTTCATTCCCACCAATGGGGAGTGCAAATCAAAACGACTCTGAGATACCATCTCACAAATGTCAGAATGGCTAAAATCAAAAACACCAATAATTAGCTATGCTGGAGAGGTTCTGGAGTAAGGGAAACTCTCATCCATTGTTGGTGGGAATACAAACTTGTGCAACCACTTTAGAAATCAGTGTGGGAGTTTTCAGAAATGTTGGAGTCAACTACCTCAGGATCCAGCAATTCTACTTTTGTGAGTATATCCAAGAGATGCTCAATCATACTACAAAAGCAATTGCTCAACTATGTTCATATTTCTAATAGCCAGAACCTGGAAACAACCTAGTTGCCTCTCAATGGAAGAATGGATAAAGAAGGTGTGGCACATGTATACTTCAGAGTTCTACTCAGCGGTAAATAAACAAAGACCTCTTGAATTTTGCATGCAAATTTATGGGAAAATCACTTTACTGAGTGATACAACCCAGACCCCAAAATATGAATATGGTATGTACTCACTTATAAGTGTATTTTATCCATAAAAAAGGACATTCAGCTTGAAATTTGTGATCATAGAGAAGCTAAATATGAAGGTGTACCCCCAAAAAACCATATATTTAGCCTCCTGAATATTGGAAGTAGACAAGATCGCTGGGCAAAAGTTGGGAGCACTGGGGTGGGGTTGCATTTGTGGGAAGAGGAGGTGGGGAGAGAAAGGGAGAATGTGAGGATTGGGGAGAGCTTGGGGCAATGGGATAGTTGAGATGGAGGAAGGGTGGATATGGGAGCAGGGAAGAAGATACCTTAATTAAGGGCACCAATATCATAATTAAGTGCTTGCAAGACACTTGGCTCTAGAGGGATTCCCGGATGTTCAAGGGGATTTCCCCAGCTAGGTCCTTGGGCAGCAGAGGAGAGGGTATCTGAACTGGCCTTCTTCCATAGCCAAACTGATTAATATCCTGCACATCAGCATAGAACCTTCATCTGGTAGTGAATGGAGATAGAAGCAGAGGCCTACATTGGAACACTGGACAGAGCTTCCAAGGCCCAGTTGAAGAACAGAAGGAGGGAGAACAAGACCAAGGACTGTGAGGGGTGCGTCCACCCACAGAGACGGTGTGACTGATCTAATGGGAGCTCACCAAGGCCAGCTGGACTGGGACTGATGGAGCATGTGATCAAACTGGATTATCTGAATGACAATGAGGGCTGACTGAGAAGCCAATGATAATGATACCATGTACTGGCTTTTTGGGAGCCTAGTCTGTTTGGTTCACACCTTCCTAGACTTGGATGGAGGGAGGAGTGCCCTGGACTTCCCACAGGGCAGGGTATTCTGACTTCTCTTAGGATTGGAGAGGTAGGGGAGTGAGAGTGGGGGAAGTGGGAGGGAAATGGGAGTAAATGGGAAGATGGGAATATTTGAAAATTTTTGATAAATTTAAAAATGGAAAAAAAAGAGAGAGAAAAAGAGAGAAAAAAGACAGAAAAAAATCCTCAGCCTGCAAAAGACCATACTGTTTTAGATTATGACATAAATATGAAGGATAAGTCAAAATTTTTAATAGGAAATGGTAAACATATAGTCTGGCAGTTTTCTCTAAATGATCAAAGACCAAACCTGAGAGTGCTCATAAATGGCATTGTCACTGTTTATGTGATAGTCACAGTTGCAGATGTGAGTTTTACTACTCCAGAATCTTGGCATCCAAATGGGCCTCTTCAAGAGGCAGGTGTTCAATTACTAGGAATTGGAACTATATCTCAAGTTAAACAAAGCACATGATTGGTTAACTGCATTGGACCAAAAGGTCAAAGAAAGAAACTGTGGCTGATATTGTAGTAAATTTATGGGGTCGTGACCTGCTGCAGCCATGGAATACCAAGATTAACATTCCTGCAGTCCCAGGATCTCATAATTCTGGTAAGGATATTATAAGGTACTATACACAAAGGTCAACAGCCATTCAGCCTGTATAAGAACATAAAACAACTAGCAAATCTTTAGAGATACCAACAGCCCTGCCTTTAAAATGGTTAATTATTGGACAAAGGCAATTTTAGGCTCCTTCTCCCCTGCTGTTCAAGGACCTAACTGGGGACATCCATGTGGACACCTGGGATCGCCTCTAGAGCCAAGTATCTTTTCAACCCCTCGGATATCACCATAGAACCTTTGTCCCGGATGGATGGAGATAGAGACAGAGACCCATATTGGAGCACTGGACTGAGCTCCCAAGCTCCAGACGAAGAGTAGAAGGAGGGAGAAGATGATCAAAGAAGTCAGGACTGCGAGGGTTTGCTCTACCCACTGAGACAGTGTGCCTGATCTAACAGGAGCTCGACAAAGCCAACTGGACTGGGAATGAACAAGCATGTGATCAAACTGGACTCTCTGAATGTGACTGACAATGGGGGCTGACTGAAAAGCCATTGATAATGGCATGGGGACTTGTTTCTACTGCATGTATTGCCTTTTGGGAGCCTAGTCTATCTGGATGCACACCTTCCTAGGCCTGGATGGAGAGGGGAGGGTCTTGGACTTCCCACAGGGCAGGGTACCCTGCCCTCTCTTAAAACTGGAGGAGGACGGAGTAGAGTGAGTAGGGGAGGGGGAGGGGAATGGGAGGAGTGGAGGAAGTGAAAATTTTTGAGTGGAAAAATAAAAGTATAAAAAAAATAAAATAGTTAAAAAAGAAAGTTAGATAATGTCCATGAACACTTGAATCGAACCCATCTTAATCCTTTTTCTTCAACAGCCCTAACAGCGTGATCCTTGTCTTGAACACATCCTCCACCTATTTTGGAATCTGAGCTCCTCAAAGCACTAGTCAGATCTAGTTCTAGGGACAGGATATCCTATGAATTCTGTGCCTTGGAACAATTCCCTTATTTATCTTCTAGGAGAAACACAGACTCTAACACAGTCAGAATATAAGCATTTCATCTTCATTTAGTTCATGGTACTATAAATGTAGACAGCAAAGAAATAAACCCATTACCAAAACATTGTTGGTGATTTTAACTCACACAGTGCTCCACTGAGGATTCTTGTTAAATGTCAACTCAAATCCATGTTTGTATTTTACATTATTTGATAGTGGTTCCTTTATTTAAACTGTAAATCTAAATTGTAAATAATGTATATCACATAATTATTAAACTCTTAATTTCATTACTATAATGTGGATCAACTATCTACCAAGTTTATGGGATACTTCTAATTAACTAGAATACTTTAACAGTCTCAAAAGTTTAAGTTTTACCAATAAGAAAATAATGAATAAGTTTATTAATCACTCAAACAACTAAATAGTAAGAATGCTAATAATCTGATTTTAAGTAGAAAAATATAATGTCTGATTTGAAGCTACCAGGCACTTTTGAATTTTATTTTAACATCTTCCATGTCTGTACCACAATCATACAATTTATCTGAGACCACTAGCCTGACTGACTGAGAGCTGTCAGGGTCCATCACTTATGTTATATAATCATTTCACAAGAAAACCTACAGATGTTTTATAAAACAATCATTTATATTCACTTAGTTGACACTTTTCCCTAAGGTTATACTTATTCATATGTCAAAATTAGGGAAAATATCACAGGAACACATGTCACATGCCAGTTTGGTCACATTATTGAACACTCATGCTATAAACCTTATTTCTTGTGTTTTGAATGATATAGTGTGTGCCAGGTTTCTACACTCATGTTGTCTGTGTACCTCTTTTATTTGTAACTCTAGAAACAATGAGAGGACATGATCAAGAGGAGAAATTCCAAGGGTGTCTCCATACATTATTGATACCTCTGCTACACTTTAGAGGTGGATATCTGTCTTCAGTTATTTGATCAGTCATTTTCTTACTTCAGTATGGTCTATGGAACGTTCCCTTGTACATTGTGTTAGAATATCACTAACACATCATGCATGTTCTTGGTAAAAACTGAAGTCACTTGATGTTGGCATATTTTATTCAATAACTTTTTTTAAAAGGTTTGCCCTGTTGATCATGTTTCCCGTGACTTGTTTTGGCTGCTCCTTGGCTTGACTTAAGGTAACATAACAATGGATCCTTTCCTTTAAGAATCATGTGGAGTTGTTCAGTTCAAAGCTATGTGTCCTCATTTTAGGATTCCAATAATCTAGTCAGTCTGTTCTCTAAGCATAATCTTGAACTACTGGTGTCAATGCCAGAGTTTCCAAAGAGGCCTCAGCCTCAGATGAGGACATTTTCTTTCATTTTGGAGGCTGCCTCAAGTTGATGATCCATTAACATGGAGCCCACACTCAACACTGCCGTTCTGAATGACAATTTTCTAGCTCACACATGAGACACTAGGCTCTTCATCAGCAGCTACAGAGAGTATCAGAGTAGTAGAGTAACTCTGGGAGCCTTTGTAAGCAGTAACATCATCAACAAATCACAAACTGAAACTCAGTTTTTATAAAACATAGTTGCTATGGGAAGAGCTGGTGACAGTTGGAAGCATGATTGGAGCTTACACCAGCTGGGATGTGCACACTGGTGGTTGAGAATTTTGTACATTGAGAGCATGCAAATTTACCTACAGAGGAATAATTCCTTGATAATTAAGGTGCATACTAATTTTTAACAAGGTGCAAATGTTTAAAATTAGAACTTTTCACAAATGATAACCAAATGTACTCTTTTAAGTTTTCTTGGTTTAGAAGAAGAAAATATGGTATATTTCATTTTTAAATCTACCCTTTGAAAGTGAGTTTGACAGAGAAGCTGCAGTTTCTCAATCACATTCAAAAACAAAGAGAATATATTGCAAAATATTCAAAATCTTCAGATTTATATTGAAGTTTAAGTCAACACGTGTCACAATTTCAGACTCCTTTTGAAATCTTAATTGTCACACACACACACAAATACACATACACAAACAAACCACAACACAAAATATATTAAATTGCCTGCCATTCTTTATGGTAATCAGAAGCAACTGGAAAATATAGAGGGTATATAGAAAAAAATTGATCTAATGTATGTACACATAGAACGTAGAATATAATATGACAAATGAGAGTGGTCTCAGAATATGCCAAAACCATAGGTTCTGGTATTAAAACTCATGGTCATGAAGCATATTTCTGAATTTCTTAGGCTCTGAAGTGAACCTTACTTTTGATTTTCAGGAGTCCCTGTTGCTTCTTAGTGTCCTTTGCTGGTCCCAGATGTCTCTATAAGCAGGTATTTTTGTGTAGGCTCAAACTGGAGTTTCCACACTGTGTCTCTGGCACAGTACTATATGGCTGTGTCTTCAGTGTGCACACTGTTCAATTTTAAGAATACTTCACGCTTGGAGCTGTCCCTGCTGATGGTGATTCGAGATTGGAGAGCTGAAATGTACTTTGTGTTCCCATTACTCCATATTCTTCCCATCCACTCCAGACCCTTTCCTGGAGGCTGGCGAATCCAGTGTATATGATAGCTGGTTAGTGATAATCCAGAGACAGTGCAGGTGAGAGACAGGGTCTGTGAGGGCTGCACCAGCCCAGGTCCTGTCTCCTTCAGCTGTACCTGGGAAATGACACCTGGAGACAAGCAACATCATGATCAGACATACATTCCATAAATGACATGCCTGGGTCCTTCTCCTGAAACTCTGAAACACTTACAACTTGGAAATGTCACCAGGCAGAGGAGCAGCACCAGGACAGCCATGCTTTGCTGGAAGCTCTAGTGAGAAGGAGATGGGGCCTTTCAGATAGCCCTGGGCTTTTATAGTGAGCCTGAGGGCTGCTTTGCATTGGCACACGCTCCTGTGGGGATAAAAGAAAGCACAGGACTTGGTTTCCACTTTCTCAGGTGAATGAGATTTGTCTTATGTTTCTTAGTGGATTTGAATATGGGAAATCAGGAACATTTTCTTGGTATTGTCTGTAGTTCCAAACCCTGACACATGTGAATTAGTGTGAATCACACTGTGTAGTCCTGGCAAGCAAAACATAGGAGTGTTTACGCTAAGTGAGTCCACATTTACACAGTGCAGGCAGAACAGTGTATCATAACCTAAATGCATTTGTAAAGCTCTGTAAATTGCAGCACTGAACTCAGTATGGATATGGGCCTCTTAGTTATTAGTAACCCTACTTTAAGAAACAACTTAAAGTGTATTCACTTGGTGTCAGTGAAATCATTCTTATTCTCAGAACTTGTCTAGAAGATAACTTGTAAAGAAGAAGCTCAATAATATTATTACATGTGATTTCAAGTATTTATCTGAGAGGATACCCAAAGACTTATTTGGTTCCTACCTCATGTGACTCAACCTATTCACATTCTCAAATTATTTGTAAAGGTTAAGAATTCATGGTAAGTCTACCTATTACATATAATTATTTTATATTTGATAGGTAAATTCTTATCCATAAGTCTTTTATCAGTTATTTGCTTACTTATGTCTGGTGGACACATGGAGACTCACTTAATGGGTCATGTTATAATGGTAGTACAAGTTTGTACGTTTGTGGTGTGGTTAGAATTCCATAAACATAATACAAATTACAGTCATTAGGGAATAAGGGACTTCATTTGGAAAAATTTCCTCCATCAGGTTGTTCTGGAAGAATGACTGTGGGATCATTTCCTTCAGTAATGATTGATGGGGGAGGGTCTACATAGATGGATGGGGTGGTGCCATCCATGTCAAATTTTTCCTGGTTTATATAAAAAAGCATGGTGAACAACCAGGGAGTGCAGGCTGATAAACAGGGTTCTTTATGGTTTTCAATTCAGTTTCCACCTCCAAGTTCCTGCTCTGACTTCATGTGCTGATATATCTACATGATCGACTGTAAGATTTAAGATGATATAAATCTTTTCCTTCCCATGTTGCTTAGGTACAATGATCGTGACAGGTACGGAATAAAAACTACTATAATTGTGGATTGTAGTGATTATCCTATGCTTTATATATAATATCCACGTATGAGTGAATGAATACCATATTTGTCTGAGTCTGGGTTACTTAATTCAGTATTACTTTTTTTTTTAAGTTCCATGTTATTGCCCGCAAATTTTATATTGTCATTTTTTTTTACTCAGTAATCCTCCATAGCATAAATATACCACATTTACATTATTCATTCCTTGGTGGAGGGACATCTAGGTAGTTTCCAGATTTTAGCTATTTTGAATAATGCTGACATGAACATTGCTGAAGAAGTGTCCTTGTGGTATGATTGAGCATCCTTTGGATGTGTTCCCAAGAGTGGTATACCTGGGTCTTCAGGTTGATTGATCTATCTTTTCTGATAAATTACCATACTGATTTCCAAGGTTGCTGGTTAAGTTTACACTTCAACCAGCAATGGAGGCAAGATTCCTTACTCCATATCCTTTTCAACATAAGCTATCATTAGTATTTTTGAAATTAGTCATTTTACCTGGTATCAGATGGTATCTCACAGAGAATTTATTTGCATTTTCCTGATGATTAAGGATGCTGAACAATTCCTTAAATGTCTTTGATTCCTTTCAAATTCTTCTGTTGAGAGTACTCTTTTTAGATCGGGAGTCCATTTTTAAATAGGATTATTTAGTATTTGATTTCTAGCTTCTTGATTTCGTTGTATATGATGTTGATCAACACTGTCAGATGTGGGGTTGTCAAAAATCATTTTCCATTCTAAAGGCTGTTTTTGTCTTATTTACCATGTTATTTGCCTTATAGAAGCTTTATCATTTCAGGAGATCCCATTTATTGATTGTTGTTCTCAGTTTCTGTGCTATGAGATGCATGGATTGCCCTGGAAAATGGGATTAGATGAGATAGCACGGGTAAATGGGAGATGAGAGCAGTGATAGCAGGAAGGTGATGGGGATGAAGACAATAGGGAATGGAATGGTTGAGTTGGGGAAGGGTCTGAGTAGAAGAACAATAAATGAAATATCTTGGTAGAGGGAGACATTATGGGGATAGGGAGAAACCTGGTGCTAGGAAAATTCCCAAAAATACATAAAATACTCTGGCTAAGACTATCAGCCACAGTGAAGAGAGTGCCCAACTCATCCTTCTTCTGTAATCTGATTGATGAATACAACATCTGTGATCATACAGCCTTCATCCAGTTAGTGACTAAAATAGATGCATGTTGACAGAGGATAATAGTTCATTTTCTGACTGCCTAGACTTAAAATAATCACTCAGAAACTATATTATTTTCAATAATGTTTGGCCTATACATTAAGTGTATTTGTATCTAGCTCTTACATCTTAAATTAACCAATTTCTATGATTATATATTTTACCATGAGACCTGTGGCCTACTGGCAAATTTTCAGTGTGCTCCAGTGGAGGCAACTGTCTCATGTGGTCTGATACATGGCTTCTTGTTGACTCTACCTTCTTCCTTCCAGCATTCAGTTGTTGAAAGGAGGCTGCTTGTTTGTTCCCATCTTTCTGGCTAGCTTGGACCCAAAATAATCACACAAAAACTGTATTAATTAAATCACTTCTTGTCCCATTAGCTCTAACTTCTTAATGGCTAACACTTACATATTAATTTAGCCCATTTCTAGTAAACTGTGCATCACCATGTGGTGGTGTCATAACAGAAAAGATTTAGTAAGTCTGTCTCCAGCAGCTCCATGGCTTTCTGCTCTCTGCCTTCCTTCTCACAGCATTCCATTTAGTTTCTCCCCACCTATCTCTGTTCCTCAATAGCTCTGCGATAGGCCCAAAGCATTTCCTTTATTCATTAATCAATAAAAACAACACATGGATAGAAGGACCTCTAATACCATTCAGTTCAGTTTTCCTGTCTAGCTCTATTCTTCCAAGATCCTTGCCAAAACAGTTTTCTTTATTAACCAATGAATGCAACATATATACAGAAGATTGACCAGACAAGATGCAGAAATCCACAGCCACGAACCAAGACAAGCTCCTGGAATCCAGTCAAATAGATGGAAGAGGGATTATATGACTGTGTGTGTGGTGGGGGGTTCAATGTCATGGTGAGGAATTCTACAGAAACAGTTGATTCAATCTTTTAGGAATTCATGAACTCTAGACAGATAGTGGGGAGCCTGAGTGGAACAAAATTGGCCCTCTTTATGTGGAAGATAGTGTGTATCTTGGTCTATTTGATGATCCCCAGGCAGTAGAAATAGAATCTATCCCTGGCAGATAACATAATTTTTTGTAACCCATTCCCTATGATGGGATGACTCACTCAGCCTTGATGTAGGAAAAGGGGTTTGGTCACTTAATCTTACAGTCTTTGTTGACTCCCTATTGGAAACCTTACCCTTTGGAAGAGAGGAGTGAATAGGGGGAAGGTAAAGGTGTGAGAGAGAAAGAACTGTGTTTGGAATGTAAAATGAATAAACAATCAATAAATCAATGAAAATCATTTAATTTTATTCCTACCCAGTACATGACCTAAATGTATGGTTTGTCTAGTGTCTGACATGACTGGACCCTCTTTTTAACCAACCTGTCTCTGGTGACTCCAAGGCCATCCTTCGTTTTGCAGTCATTAGCGCTCAAAACAATTGAGCTTCTGGTTCCCTGATGGTAACTCTTATGTCTTAAAGTGAAATTCAGTCTTGTAGCACAATCAGAACTTCAATATATTCTTTGGATACCAGAGGTACAATCACATTTACATGGAGTAGTATGTGGTACACTGAAAGTCCCCTTCTAACTAATGAAATCCCCATTATGCCAACATATCCCCATCTAAGTCAATTATCTCCATCTAGAATTCTGAATATGTGTTTTAAAACACTACTTGATCAAATATCTTTACCCATATTTTTGTTCTCATTTTGAATATTGATATCTAGAAAGTATATAATTGTATATTTCAGGTGGGCTTTAAAATGCTTACTTAATATGTAATATCTGCATGGAAATAAGTAGAAATACAGAATTATCAAATAGAATCCATAATTCTTAAAAGTAACCATCATTATAAACTTTTGGGAAATAGAGTATGTTGTATATAATGAGATATTATGTATTTTAATGTACCAAAAGCAATATAATTTAAGTAGTTATGTCCCTGACTAAAGTTATTTTAAACATATATAATGTACATTTTTTATCAGTGGCATATTTTTATTAATGTATACAATGTGTAGTGATAAAATTTGCAATAGAAGAAATGGCTCAGGGGTAAGGTATGAGTATCTCACTTTGATTCTCAGTACTTAAAAATGAAGCTGGGTGTGATAATTTACTCTGTATTACCAACATTGGGGAGGTAGTGACATGAGACACCATAGAAACTTGCCATCCCACCATACTATCTGAGTAGTATGCTTCAGGATCAGTGTGAAACCCTGTCTTAAAAATAAGGCAGAAATCAATTGAGAAAGACACTCAAAACCTATTTGTGGCATCCACATGCATATGCAAACACATGTATGTGCACATACAATCTTAGTAATTAGAATTTCCATTCTTTGAAACATTTCTTTTTCCCTGTGTTGAACTCACAGTTTATAGCTATTTTGAATCATGTTATGAGTGTTTTAGACCTAGGCTGAATTGTTTGTTATAGAATACAGGAGCTGACTCAGGACATGTTTTCTGTTCCTGTCTGGATTTCCAATCCCTGGTAGAAAATATTGTGAGTCTCCATGTGGTATCCTTGGATGCAAAACATTAAGTGAGTCCACATTCATGCATTACAGACAGAAGAGTGTACTGCATCCTGAATGCATTTGTATGTCCCATTTCTGTTAATCTGTGTATTGTCACAAGGTTGTGGCTTATTGGAAAGGTTCCAGCATCTTTCTCCTTCAGCAACTATGTGGCATTTTTCAAACTCTGCCTTATTTTTCCTTGCATTCAGTTTAATTTTCCTGCCTAGCTCTATTCTGCTATGTCACAGGGCAAAACAGCTTCTTTATTAACCAATGACAATAAAATATATTCACAGCATACAAAGGGGAATTCAACATCAAGTCAAAGATCTGTAGCCTTTGATATAAATTCTTGGACTAGTTATTTAGGTGAAATGTATATTTTACAGCCGTTGAGACATGAAAATATGTTAATGATTCCTCTATGTACAAATGGGTCAGTATGAAAAGTGGGCCAGAGGCAACTGAGAAGACCCCTAGGAAGTAAATCAGGTAAACCTTTGTGACAAACACACATTCAGGACCCATTTCATCCACAATTTAGCAGAGAGGGAACAGAGACAAGAAAAGCAATAAGGTCTGTGATGAGAATCTGGGACTTATGGCCAACTCTGCCCTATTTTTGATCACTCGTGGAAAGGGGAATTTCGCAATATTTAACTCCCCTTCATTTACTTTCAAGTAGCAATCTTCTATCCAATGCTCTGAGCTCCCTCGTTCTCCTCACTTTTAAGATGTCAATCTGCTTTATGATCATACAGGCAGTACAAGAACTGTAATCTGTGGATCTTAGAACATATCCATTAACAAAGATTTTAGGAAGCATTAAACAAGGTCTCTTGGAAATAAGAGACAATAACAACAAGGCCAGTCTCAGGCATTAGCCAGCTGGGTCACATTTCTAGTTATGGAGTCACTCACTAGTCATGCAGTGTCTGTGTGCTGTTGTGGCCATGATGTTAAAAGTATCAACTGCTTGTTAGTCAGGAACAAAGTCCTCACACAAGTATATGAAATGATTCTGCAAGGACAGGGAAGAGAAGAAAATGCTTTGTAGAAGCAGTCTTATTTGCTGTCTACAACTTTCAGATGCTCTGCCAAATGGCTGAACTTATCAATACCCAAAACTGTAACAAGGAGTATACTTGTTGGTTCCTGGTGGCTCAGCCCCCAAATAATCACACGGAAACTATATTATTTAAATCACTGCTTGAACCATTAGTTCTAGCTTGTTATTGCATAACACCTAAGTGTTAATTTAACCCATTTCTATTAATCTGTGTGTTGCGACATGGTTGGGGCTTACTGGGTAATGTTCCTAGCATCTGTCTCTCCAGGGCTATATGGCTTCTCCCTGACTCCTCCTCCTTTATTGCAGCATTCAACATAGTTTTCCCAGACTAGCTGAGTCCTGCTTACTATAATTCCAAAGCAGGCCTTTAGTGACCAATTGTATTCACAGCATACAGAGGGAAATACCACATCATATCCTCTTCCCTTTCATGTTTTTTCCAGAGATCACAGGGCACAAGACCATCCCAGTCATGGTAATGACATCATCACAGGTGAGAGAATTTCATGACAATCAGAGAATGCCTAGATTCGTTTTCAGGTTTAAACACATTTTCAGTGAAAAAAAATTAACATTTTCTGGTTTCCAACACTTATCTGTACTCTCATAGTGACACCATCCATAGGATCCCAATGCTCCAGTGGTAGAACAATTATCAATTTTTCCAGGCTCTTTTAGGATCCAAATGCGAGTATACTTGAGCTTTAGATAAAGAACCTCATCTTGATTTTCATACAGGGAGTTCACATCATGATTGTTGGGGAGGCAGTGTAAATAAGCCAAAGGAAGTATTCTGGAGGAAAGAAAATGGGTGAGCATGTTACATGAAAATTTCTTAGGCCTATTAATTGCAATGTAACTATATGGATAAAAGCAAAACAATTAAGTATTAAAGAAGAAAACAAAGTCATGTAAATTATTGAGTGAATTAGGAGCTGCCTGTCACCAACTGAAGCTCAGTGAGGTTTCACTGGATTTGTTGCTGTCACAGTCTCAAATATGGAGCCTCACACACATTTTATTACCCATTCCACACCTGTGTCTGATGAGTACATTGTTTTGTGAGGATGATGGTGAGAGTGAAGGGCACTAGGGTTCTTGGATCTGTAACTCTGCCTGATTCTCTTATTGGCACTACCTTGATTCCCAGTGCACTCACCATGGTGAATCCTGAGACTTTCCAGAGTCAAGGGCTCCACAATTTCCAGTCCCTTTTGATTTTTGAGAAATTGATCCTGTTCCCCACACAGGATCACTTCTTCCATATTTGATGCTTTGCATTGTGTCAGATCAGAGTGTATCATATATTATAAATAGTTACCCTTAAAAAGACAATGTGATTGCTCTGTGATTCCAGTTCTCACCATACAAGAATCCCTGAGTGAGATCTATATTCCTAGTTGTTTATAAAAGCAAGAAGCTAGGTGTGACAGGCAACAAATAGCCCTACCTCTGGAAAGTTGAGACAGTGTCATCAACGTGGAACACTGGCCAATCATTCTAGACAGTTAGTGATATCCAGATCCAGTAATGAATTTTTACTTCAAAAATAAGGTGTAGGTTGTTAGAAAAATCTTATGTCAACATGGACAGAAATACACATTAACACATACATATAAACACATAAAGATTGAGAGGAAATGAGATAGAGGGACAGAGAGAGAGGAAGGAAGAAAGAGAAATATTATAAAAAATTCATAACACATAGCATAGGAAAACAAATTTGAATAAACATTTGAACACTTTAAGGATTACTACACACTTCACCTGTAAAAATAATCACGGAATATGATATGACGAAGCAGCCCAGAAACAGAGTCCAACCCTTTATGCCTCTCTGAACAGGCTCTTCCATGACTCAGATATCTGTGTGCTCTCATCGCCCCCTGATGAATTTTTACGAAGGTTCCATGACATGTTGAGAAGAAGATATATTTTTTTCTGTTTGGGTGAAATGTTCTATAGATGTCTGTTAAGTCCATTTATTTGATTATATCTGTTAGTTTTCTTATTTGTCTGTTAAGTTTCTGTCTGGTTGACCTATCCATTGGTGAGAGAGGAGTATTGAAATCTCCTACTATTAGAGTTCTAGTAATTTTTTTTGACATATGTGGGTGCTTTTATATTAGGGGCATTGTTATTCAGGATTGAGACTTCCTCCTGATGAATTTTTCCTGTTATGAGTATAAAGTGTCCTTTTCTATCGCTTTTGATTGATTTTAGTTTGATATTAGTATAGCCACACCTATTTGGTTTGTTTTTTTTGGTCCATTTGATTGGAAAACCTTTTCCCAACCCTTTACCCATGTTAGTGTCTGCCTTTGAGGTTAAGGTGTGTTTCTTGTAAACTGCAGAGTGTTGGATCCTGTTTTTGTATCCATTCTCTTGACCTGTGACTTTTTATAGGTGAACTGAGTCCATTCATATTAAGTGATATTAATGACTAGTGGATGTTAACTCCTTTTTTTGTGGTGGTAGTGTTTGTGTGCTTCCCTTCTTTGAGTTGTGCTTGTGGAGGTTTTTCAGATGCCTGTGTTATTATGGGTGTTGTTGGATTCCTTCGTTTGTGGTTTTCCTTCTAGTATTTTCTGTAAGGCTGTGTTTGTGGCTACATACTGTTTAAAACTGTTTTTGTCCTGGAATACCTTGTTTTCTCCATCAATAGTGAAGCAAATTTTGCTGGGTATAATAGTCTGGACTTGCATCCATGGTCTCATAGTGTCTGCAGCACATCTATCTAAGACCTTCTGGCTTTCATGGTTTCCATTGAGAAGTCAGGTATAATTCTGAAAGGTTTCCCTTTATATGTTACTTGACATTTTTGCTTTGCAGCTCTTAACATTCTTTCTTTATTCTGTATGTTTTTTTGTTTTGATTTTTATATGACGAGGGGATTTTTTTGATTAAATCTATTTGGTGTTCTGTATGCTTCTTGTACCTTCATAGGAATATTCTTCTTTAGGTTGGGAAAGTTTTCTTCTATAATTTTGTTGAATTTATTTTCTGGGCCTTTGAGCTGTAATTTTCCTCCTTCTTCTACCTCTATTATTCTTAGGTTTGGTCTTTTCATGGTGTCCCAAATATCCTGGATGTTTTATGTTAAGAATTTGTTGGATTTGTTAGTTTCTTTAATCAATGAGTTTATTTCCTCTATATATCTTTAGCATCTTAGATTCTTTCTTCTATCTCTTGCATTTTGTTGGTTGGTTATATTTTTCTCTGTAGTTATTGTTCATTTACCCATATTTTTTATATCCAGCCTTCTCTTGGTTTATGTTTTCTTCATTACCACCATTGCATTTTTCAAGTCTTGAACTGTTTCCATTACCTGTTTGATTGCTTTTTTCTTGGTTTTCTTGGGTATCTTTGAAAGATTTGTTCATTTCTTCTAGCTTTTTATTTGTCTACTCTGTTTATTTAAAGCAGTTTTTCACATCCTGTTTAAGGTCCTCTATTATTTTTATGTTATGCTTAAAAATGATTTCTTCTACTTCTTTTGGAAAAGGATGTTCAAGTCTTCTTGTTTCGTGATCCCTGGACTCTGGTGATATCATGTTGCCTCTTAGGTTGTTGGAGGAATTCGTGCATTTTGCCCACCCATCTCTTCCTTCAAAGGCAGCCAGGAGAGTCTTGGCGTCTTGGACCATTCTTTGCTGTGACTGAGTGGATCTCCTCAGTGCAGGAGCAGTAACTGTTCCTGGGCCAAGGACCTCGCAGACAATGGGACAGGCTTTGGGGAGGCAGGATCGTGTGGAACAAAGAAGCCCCTGCAGCAGGAGCTGGAGGGGCCCTGTGCTCCTTTCCCAGACTGTCCACCTTACCCAGGAATGGCACTCATTCACCGGTCTGGATGATTCTCCTCAGCACATGGACAGGAACTGCTGGAAATTACAAGGACCCCGCAGACCACTTTTTTCATTTTTTAACAAGGTCATCTAGGTGGCAGGGACTTTCCATATAGTCCAAGCTATAAGAGATATTTTTGCTTCTGTCTCTCTATTGAATGTAATAAGACTATATTTCACTGTTCCCTACCATTAAATGCACTGTTGTTGATAATTAATGAATTTATTTCTTTGAAAAACTTTTAATACAATATATTCTGATAATTATTTACATAATCTCTTCTTTTGCAGATCCTACCCAATTCACCATTTCCAGATTTCAATAATAGTCAGTTTTAAGGGTTATTTTAGAAGACATATAGTGATTTGGACTCAAGTCATTCATTTTCATATAGACAGTTAATGGTTTAAAAATCCATAATTGGCAATATATGTTCTTTTTTAAAAAATTATTTTATAATACATGTATTTGCTTTTACATATTACAATTCTTTTTTCAATGTATACTTAAAGTATCCAGGGCTCAAGTGTTGGCTTAGTGGTGAGAATCCTGCTTTCCAGTATTAGTGACTTAGCTTGATTCTCAAGTTTAGAATCTGGGTGTGATGGTTTATCCTATATTCTCAGCACTGGAGGGGGTTGTGACTGGAGGTTTTCTAAAACTTGCCATCCCAAGAATCTATCTGCACATTTGTGCTCCAGGTTCACTGTGAGATGCTGTTTCAAAAATAAGATAGAAATGAACCAATAAGCACACTCATTCTCATCTCTAGCCTTCAGACACAAGTGCAAACCATACACAATGCACACACAGTATAGAGAGTTAGGTTTTCAAGCCATGCAAACATTGTCCTTACCCTACATTGGGTTTATGGTTTTTAGTTATTTAGAACTGTATCATGGAAGTTTCAGACCTTGGATGAACTGCTTGCTATGGAAGTCAAGAGATTAACTCATTTACACTTGTTCCTTCTTCACAACTTTACACCTCACTTCCTATTCTGGGGACTTTCATTCCTTTTCCATCCATGAGAGTGGCTCATTTAAGTCTCTGAAAATGAGAAATGATATTTCTCTAAGAGCTTAATTCCTATTTTTAAGACAATTTGGATGTTAAACATAAAATCTTTCACATGATCAGAACAGACTCTACCATAGAACTACAAGCATAGCTTCATCATTTAAAATACACATTTTTCTACAGAAAATAATTTTTGATGACTGCATTTATGCACTACTAAAATATACACCAGGAACGGCAAATTCTTTCTTGATGCCCAACATTTATAACTAATTTTGTAATGGATCAATTTACTGAGAATGGATCTCAAGAATGTTGTGGTTCGGAGGAAGAATCAAACCAAACAAAGAAAACAGAATGAAGAGGACAAGGAGACGTAGAACGAAACTGTCCCTTCCCTGTTGACTCCTATTCTGAGTCTGGACTCCATGACCTTTTCAAGAATACTGTGTAATTGAACAACAGGACACAATGGAATCTCACCATTCATGTTAATCACCACACACCTGAATGAAAAGGAAAATAAGAGCAGACTGCACATATGAGTGACAGTGTCTGCCACACATTTCAAAGAGGAAGGCAGAGGCTGCTGAGATTTGTTTTCTGCCTCTTGTATTTTGAAAGTCAGTGGGCTCACAAGGATGAATGGAACTGGAAGGTCTTCAAAGTTTTCCTAAGCATAAGGAAGGCCCTGAGCCTGAAGTCAAAACCTGAATCTCAGCCTCGTTCTCACCTGACCTCAGACCAGGTTTCTGTGATCAGATGATGCTGTGGTAACTTCTGTAATGTAAACTATTTATAGATGACGAGAAAGTATACATCTCTGAAGCAAGCACACAGACACTCAAACACATGCACACAAACAGATATACAACAGCAGAGACAAATCTTCACAAAAACACACATACAAGGATAGATGGATATATGTATATTAGCATCACGGGATATTTGAATTTTTTCGACCTTTGTCATTCATTCTACTTAAAAACAAACAACCATGCTAATTTATAATGCACTGTAATTACATTGATTCATCCCACTACCCTCTCTCTTATTTCTCTCACTCCTTTGACCCTTCTATCCCCTCCCTCCCTTATGTCCATTCTTTTCTCTCTTTTCTCCTTTACTGAATTCCTATGCCAACTCTGCTTCTTCTACCTGTTCATCCAGAAGTGAGATTTGAGGGTCCCATAACCTTGTGTAATTCTCTGAGTGACACCCACAATTTTCATAATGTATTAGTAGAACCACATTCCCCTTTCCACAGCAAAGGCATCCCTTTTATTCCATTTCCATAACAGCTGATCTCATTCTTTCCTTGGGTAAATGGCACTTAAATCATTTGTTACGGGCAACTAATTATTCTGTGTTTTAGATCTATCTGTGGTTGTTAGAAATGTCAGCTTTATGCAACCACTTCTGCCCACTTTCTCCAGTCATGGTTAAGCATCTCAATCAAAGGATGGAGGGCAGAACAATGCTTGCTCATGAGGACATCTCCTCTCAAATCTGGGTCCGAGAGCTATCTGTTAACCTCCTGATTCAAAACTTAGAGTAGTGAGAGTAAAGACATTTTCTTGAAAAGAAAAATTGAACTGTTCTCTTGAATAACAGAAACCATGTTATAAACTTTAACAGGGGATAGTGATGCTTCAAATGCAGTATTTATTAATAAAAATGATAAATATATTTTAAAATATTACCATTTAATTCAAGATCTCATATAAACTACACAAGTACTAGACCATTGAGGTAATCACAGCTCTTAATGAGAACTTTTTAAAAAATACATTATTTTAATTAGGGGCATGTGTCTGTGTTGATAGTGTAGTGCTCATGAAGATAAACAGATGACACGTGGTTCTCTAGACTCACATGTGTTTCTGAGCTGCCTGTGTCTTCTAGGGTTGACAATCTTCTTTGGTTTCTTCAGGAACTGATGCTGATCAATAAATAAAATCATTTTGCCCTGTGTGTAAAAGCACATTGTAAATTTAAAAAAAAAAACAAATATAATGGGGCAGTGAAATACAAGTTGTTGCCACAAAGGAATCATTCAGTGGGTTCTGAACACAGAACACAGAGTACATAAGTAAAAAAGAGAAATGGGTGTGGTAGCCAACCAGATATACCGTATAGGGAATGTGAAGATAGAACAATAACTGGGACTCACTGGACAACCAGACTATCCAGGCATTGAGATCCAGGCCAAGTGATAGATTTTGTGTCAAAAAAATGGTGTAGATTGTTTAAAAAAATTCATCATATATCACACACACACACACACACACACACACACACACACACACACACAAGATCAAACACACACCTGGAGATGAGAGAGAGAAAAATATTGAGAGAGAGAAAGAGAGAGAAAGAGGGAGAGTGAGAGACAGAGACTTAGAGATAGGGAGACAGAGAGATATAAAGGGAAACAAGGAGAAAAAGTATAATAAACAAACACACACAACACAACTTGAAACAGAAATTTGAATAAACATTTGGACATTCAAGGATTACTACACTCTACACCTGTAGAGAAAATCCCTAAGTGTGATATGGAAAGGCAGTGCAAACCAGAAGTCCAGTCTTCCATGCTTCTCTGAGTAGGATCATCTGTGACCAAGATCTCTAAGTGCTCTCAGCGCCCCCTGCTGGTCAGGTGTTACCCACAGGGTTGTTTTTGTCTGAGCTCACAGTAACATTCACTCACTGTGTATCTTGTACAGTAATATGTGGCTGTGTCCTCAGACTTCAGACTGCTCATTTCCAGGTACATAGTGTTCTTGGCATTGTCTCTGGAGATTGTGAACCGGCCCTTCACAGCGTCGGCATACCAGGTGCTACCACCACCACTACTAATGCTTGTGACCCACTCCAGCCTCTTCCCTGGAGTCTGGCGGACCCAGCTCATGTAATAATCACTGAAGGTGAATCCAGAGGCTGCGCAGGAGAGTTTCAGGGACTTTTCAGGCGGCACTAAGCCTCCCCCAGACTCCAGCAATTGCACCTCACACTGGACACCTGTAAACACAAAGAATTCTGGTTAGAAAACGGACACACAAGACTTTTTTTCTCTTTCTCATGTACACACAAAACACAGTATCTCATCTATACGAATTACCTTTTAAAATAAGGACAGAGAAAACCAGTATAAGCCCTAAGTCCATGGTGAGTGGCCTGTGTTCAGTACTAAACCCTGACTGGGAGGATTTGGGAATCCAAGACTGGTCTCCTGTTCCCGAGCTGCAGGGTCAGGGCAGGCCTAGATCTTATGGGTAGAAAGAAGACTTATTTGCATATCTTCCTGCTACAGCTGGCTCTGTAATTGGACCTGGGCAGAAGGCAGTACTCAGCACAGTTATAAGTCCTCATACAACAGATGACAGTTGTAGAAATTGAAGCATTAACATAGATCTGTGTACACATTTTTCTTCTTAGGAATTCACCACACTGTACTTAGTGGCTTTTCCACCTTATGCATAGAAAATATTGTGTTTCCACACTGCCATGTCTTTGTAGGATAAATGTGCAATTGAAAAGTTCCACACTTCTGTGTTTGTAGATGTTATCTCTGTCTCTTCCTTTGTCTCTGCTGGACATGACTTCTTCCTGAGGTAGATCTTGAGTAGGATCACACCTACCTCGAAGTAAAACTCCTTCTCTGTGACAGGAACACTTGAGACTTCTCTGAATTTTTCTCAGTTCTGAGAAATGCTGTCCTATCGCCCCAAGAATTCTGCAAATTACACATCTTTGTGGTAGTCTGTCTTTATATTAGTAATTGCTATGGAGATATATTTATATTTGCAGCACTTAATCCTTTGCATTATGAAATTTTTCCTAAGATCACTTCCTATTCCCCACTGTGACTTTTTTCCCTCAACTTGATATCAGGCACACATGGCTGTCTTCTATGTGTCTTGGGTCAGTTTTTGTTTCTGCATATTTATATAGTCAGCATAATGGGAGCACTTAATAAAATTTTATAACAAAACACAGAACTTTGGCATCAGTTTGTTGTTGTCATAAGAGTCTGGTTTTATTTTCTCAAATTGTCATGCCTTCTACCCACTCATCCCCTTTCTGTCACTACACCCAATATTTCATTTCAAAACCTCTGTCTCACCCTGTGTCATTTCCCTCTTGCCCATCACTTAAGATGTCTTTTCCTGTCTTGACTTCCATTCTAGTTCTGAGACTACAAAATAGAAGTCAGAACACAACAAACACAGAGTCTCAAATACAATCTGAATTTTCTTTAAGGCAGAAACTGTCGTTCCTAATCTTCAATATGTTGTGTGATATAAGATTTCCAGATTCATGCTAGTTCCTCCAAGGCTCAGAGAACAATGATTAAGGAGAGGAGGGAAGAATGTAAAGAGTGGAACACAGAAAGGGGTGCTGTGAAATGCTGTCTTCTGGACATGCCATGAATATTACAATCATGGACTCATAATGGGTGATGTCTGTATAATCCTAACTAGAGCCAAGCCAGACAAAAAAACTGGTATAGATGAGGTTGATAATCCCTTGGCCCTACTTCTTACTGAGGAGCAGATGGAAATGTATTTTTCTAGACAAAAATCCCTCTTTTTTGAGGGTATGGTTACTGGTATGTTTCCAATATTGCAGTCCATGGGTTCACACACATGCACAGATGGGCAGCACTTACTGTACTTAAATAATTATATGGTTGGTAGAGCCCGGTGATTGCCAGATTTGGGAGGAGCTGGATGAAATAACATCATACGTAGAGATACTAAAGAATAAAGGAAAATAATATAAACTATATAAATGAGACTCAAAACAATAAATTTAGAAATCAAATGATTTAGGAACACTGGTAAATATCAAATAACTTGGTAGGCAACTTTATCTGGAACTATCTTACCATCCAACTAAGAGCTGGTGGAGTTCTTCACTTATTTTATTTTTCTTTAATTTATTAGATTTTTTTGAAAACAAACCAATTGAAGTTCCACCCCCTCCCCTTCTCCCATTCCCTCCACACACCCTCCCCCCTACCACCATATATACCTCAGAGAGGTTAAGGCACATTGTCTTATGGAAGGTTCAAGGCCCTCCCTACCATATCTGGGCTAGGCAAGGTATACATCCAAAGGGCATAGGATCCCAAAAAGCTAGTACAAGCAGGAGGGATAATCTATGTGCCATCCCAGTGGTCCCTCAGTCTGTCCCAGCCATGCAAATGTCATTCCCATTCAGAGGAACTCGTTTGGTCTTATTTTTGTTCCTTCCCAGTTCAGCTGGAGTTGGTGAACTGCCATTAGCTCAGGCAAACTCTTTCAGTGGGTTAACCCATCATGGTCTTGACCTCCTTGCTCATATTCCCATTCCTTTCACTTTTCAGCTAGACTTAGGGAGATCAGTCCAGTGCTCCAATGTGGGTCTCTGTGCTTTCCTCCATCAGTTGCTGCTCTATGGTCATATTTAAGAAAATCATCAGTCTTACTACAGGACAAGTCAAGTTCAGACCCCCTCTCCTCTATTGTTCAGGCTCCTATTGGGGTCATTCTTTTTGATTCCTTGACATTTCTCTAGATTTAGGTTTCTGCTAACCCTATAATGGCTCCTTCAATCAAGATCTCTTTCCTTGTTCACATCTTTGTCCTTCCTCCATCTCAACTATCCCATTCCTGCAAGTTCTCCTCTACCCTCCACCTCTACCCTCCTCTTCTCCTCCTACCCTCACCTCTTAATCCCCCCCATGCTCCCATCCCTGACAGTCAATCCTGTCCATTTACAATTTCCAGGTGGGTCTCTATTTAGTTTTCTTGGGTCTCACATTATTTCTTAGCTTCTCTATGATTATGAACTGTAGGCTGAATGTCCTTTGTTTATACATAGTATTCACTTATGAGTGAGTACATACCATATTCATCTTTTTTGAATCTGGGTTACCTCACTCAGTATCGTGTTTTCTAAATTCATCCATTTGCATGTAATATTCAAAATGTCATTGATTTTCTACCTCTGAATAGTATTGTAATGTGTAAAATGCCACATATTCTTTATCCATTCTTTGGCTGAGGTGCATTTAGGTTGTTTTCAGGTCCTGATTATTTCAAATATTGCTGCTATAAACATAGTTGAACAAATGCCTTTGTAGTACAATCGATCACCTTTTGGGTATATGGCCAAAAGTGGTATTGCTGTATCCTGAGATAAGTTGATTCCCAATTCTCAGAGAAACCACCATACTGATTTCCCAAGTGGTTTTCTAAGTTTGCATTTCTATCAGCAATGGATGAATGTTTCCCTATTGCACATCCTCTCCAGCATAAGCTATCATTAGTATTTTTGATCTTAGCCATTCCGACGGGTGTAAGACGGTATCTCAAAATTGTTTCGATTTGCATTTCCCTGATAGCTAAGGATGTTGAACATTCCCTTAAATATCTTTTGGCCATTTGAGATTCTTCTGGTGAAAATTCTCTGTTCAATTCAGTACCCCATTTTTAATTGTGTTACTTTGAATTTTAATGTCTTATTTCTTGAGTTCTTTCTGTACTTTGAAGTTCAGTCCTTTGTCTTAAGTGGGGATGGTGAAGATCTTTTCCCATCCACTAGGCTACCTTTTGGCCTTATGGACAGTGTCCTTTGATTTAAAGAGGCTTCTCATTTTCATAAAATTTATTTGCAGAAAATCATATACATGATTTGTAAAATATCCTTTCAAATTTGTTTAGTTGTGACTATACTCTAAGATGACATTATCCCATAATCATTCAGAATTAGGGAAAACACATATCAATCCTGCCTGCACTTTCAGGCCTCATGCTGCAAATACAGTTATTCTGGTGCCATCTAGGTATCTCCTTTTCTACAAATTATCTAGAACAAATCAGAGGAAAATCTGAAGAGAAGAGAATTTCAAGGGCATCTCTATAAACAACTGCTACTTCTTTTCTACTGCATAGGTAAAACTTTGCCCATTTGTTCAACAATATGTTTACCTTAATATGGATATGTGAAGTCTTTTAATTAATATTTTAGACTCTCCATAAAATGTTCTGGATATTCTTGTTTAAAAGTTAAATCCTTGGGATTAGAATAGAGGTATTGATACTGATATGTTTTATGTCCAACAAACTCAGTAAAAAATTTACCCTTTTCATCCATTTTAGGAGCAACCATGTAAGTTGATCCTCACACTGACCCTGGAAAATATGACAGTGGATCCTCTGGGTTCAACATAGTGTAGAGTTATTGAATTCACTGTCATGTGTTCTGCTGTCAGGATTCTAATAATGTAGTCAATGTGGTCTCCAGGCTATGTCACACACTACTGGTGTCAATGCATGAATTTCTGGCGAAGCCTTAGCCTAAGATGAAAAAGCTTTCTTTTCAATTTTTAACCTGTCCCACATTTATGATCCATTAACATGGAGCCCACAACCAACACGGCTTCTCTGAAGACACTTCTCTAGCTCACACAAGAGAAACCAGGCTATTCATTAGCTTTGAGTTTGAGGTACAAGCTAATTTTTACCAAAATGCAAAGACTGAAAAATAGAATCTTGGAACAATCTTAAAAACTGTTCACTTTTATAAGCTCCTAATAGTTTAGAAGTATAAAACTGTGGATGGCTCATTTCTGAGCTAACTGTGGAAATTAACATCATCTCAGGTAAGTTGTCATTTCTCTACCACAAATTTAAATATAAAGAGAATTAATTAAAGATTATTCAAAATTCCCAAGCTGTCTTACAAAATTTACAGTCAACTGATTTCATAATTTTAGACACCTGATGTCATATATCTATGTATGTATATATATACATATATATATATGTATATATAGTGCTTATTTGTCTGACAAGAAGCAATTAGACATCTTAGAGTATTGTGGGGGAAGAAAGGTGTTTAGTGTGCAATTAAAAGGCAAGATTAATAGGTTATTAGAGGTAAAGGGTACTCTAGAAGATTTCCTTGTGTAAAAGAACCAAAAGTTTATTACATCAAACAGGTGCAGATGTAGCATATTCGTGAACTTTCTAGTTTCTTAAGTGACCACCTCTCTTTCTTGGAGTACCTGTGGTCCTCCATATCCCCTGCTGGTCTGAGTAGAGAGGTTTATGTCCAAGCTCACACTGGAGTTCTCTCACTGTGTCTCTGGCATAGCAATACATGGCTGTATTCAAAGTTTACAGATTGTTCACTTTTATGAAAACATAGCTCTTGGAGGTATAGTGATATTTAGTTTGTGATCTTACAAATAAAGCTTTCTGAAGATCAGACTGCAGAGCTAAGCAACCAGTTAGCCATACAGGCCAGGCAATGGTGGTACACACCTCTAAATCCAGCACTAGGAAGACAGAGGTGGATGGATCTCTGTGAGTGCAATGCTTCCCTGGGGTACAAAAGATTGAAGCTGTGCAAAACAGGAACAGAGTTCACACAGAGGTGATCCCACCACCTGGGATCATATGCCTTTAATTCTAGCACTAGGGAGATAGAGATAGGAGTGAGATGACTGGACAGAGAAAGGAATATAAGACAGGAGAAGACAAGAGTTCAATGCAGTCTGAGGACTCAGTCTGAGAGGCTGTCTGAGGTGTCAGAGAAACAACATTTAGTGAAAACATTTGTAGAGACACGATCTTCCCCATATAATATGAGCATTGTTAGAGATAAGAATTGTCTAGTGGCAATGGATTTTAATTTTTTATCTGATAGAAAATTCAAGGGATTGATTTTTATACAGTAAGTGGTCTCAGAGAATTCATTTTTCCAATCAGGGTCACCATACCTGGATATTTACTAGTTCCTGTTTTCTGTTTGTCTGTGTCTCTGTCACTATGTACATTTACATTTCTATCCTTGTCTCTTTACCATTTAAAGCACACTGCAAAAGCAGGTTTCTACATGTGATTGTTGCTCTGATGAAGTACGGAGAGTAAACTCTTTATGACATGTCATAAAAAGCACCAGCATGTGATCAGTCTTTAAGGTTATGTTACCAGAAGCAATAAAAAGTCAGATATCCCTAAGTGATGACAGGAAGTGAAGAGATGGAGGTGCATGCACAATAGAAACTGTTTGTTTTGTGGTGAGGTCACCATAGAGAAAAGGGGATTTAGGGATTCTCTCCATGCCTTGGTAATATAATTCACCAGGGAATGGCAGAGAATAGCTCAAAGCAAGCAGTCGATAAATAACAGAGAATATCCACCAATTCTTTCACATTGAGCACCCCACATGTTGTGTCCCTTATTCCTCTGAGCATATTCTGTATTGTGAGTAGCAGTGGTGGGGTACCTGACATCCAGTGCCAGCTCTGAAGGGCACCTACCCCATAAGTGCTTTGTCAAACTTGTTCAGACCTTATGCACAATGTGTCTCTTTTTTGCTTTGTCTGATTCTTCAGTGTGCTTTTTAGATCTTGGAAAAGATCACAAGAATAATTGCATATTTTCATACCATTTCAGAGTACTAGTATGTGA
Source organism: Myodes glareolus (assembly GCF_982192425.1). Taxonomy (NCBI): domain Eukaryota; kingdom Metazoa; phylum Chordata; class Mammalia; order Rodentia; family Cricetidae; genus Myodes; species Myodes glareolus. The sequence continues at coordinate 12,012,833 of NC_142036.1, read as the reverse complement.
CCTCTTTATTCAGGAATTTTTTTCTTTGGTTATATCAAATAGAATTTGTTTCCACATTTTGTTCTCTCATGCTTCTAGAGATTCCTTCTTCATGAAACTCTCTAGAAGGAAACATTAGGAAAAAAAGTATTCAATGGAATGCTTTCAGACTAAAGATGCACATTACTTACAATTAGCTTCTATTTGATAGCTGCATCGTTACACTTGAGTTTGTCCAGTCATTTATTCACTCATGTCTCCTATATTCATGGGTGTTCAGTTAATGGCTCCTGTTACAATGAGAGCACAATATATTATGTTTGTATGTGGTTAGAATTAGACATTGTAGAATAAAATCTATGATTACTTAGGAACTGCAAACCTCAGTTGGAAGAAAATGCTCCCACAAGTTTTGCCTGTAGGCAAGCCTCTAGTGTCGATTTAGGAACATTGGAACGGCACAATTCCCTTTATAACATTAAGGAAGGAACTGGAAAATATTTCATTTGAAACAGGAAAAGGGAATTTGTTGCGGAAGCAGAAAATTTATGTAGATTTAGAAAGAATGAAACTTATTCAAACTAATCTAGGAATCAGTCCTTCCTACTTCCCTCTGCACTCTGTTACTCACTTCTGATCTCTTTTCTGGCCACTCCTACTCTCATGTCTTTTCTTTCTGTTTGTTCCTCCCCTCCTTCCATGCCTTCTTGCTAAACTTCTGCTTCCTCATTTCCTCTCCCCTCTTCCCTCTCCCTCTCTCACAAATCGTTTCTTCCATCATTTCCTTCAGTTCCCTTGTTTCTTACTACATTATGCAAGTTGTTTCTGCTTTATGTGCATGATTGTAATGGCTGCATTGTAGCTAAAATACAGAAGGCAAGTCTATCAAATTCCTCTAGCAATCTCTTGCTGCCTTTCTTTGGCTTAGAACATACATAGCATGTATATTTTGGGGTGAGTATTCATCAGTTACTTATTTTCCACTATATAGACTATAATCAACCTCTGTTCTTAATAATTTTTCCTTCTCAGCATATCCCTACTGGAGTTTTTTGACAAACAGGGCCAATCCTGTGGGTGCATGAAAACGTGTCACCTGTAAAAATCGTTATATCTTATCCATCAGCCATGCTGCGCATTATTCAGAAAGGATATAAACTGTGTTTGCAAACGTTTGGTATGTTACCTGATAAAGTTATTACACCATATACCCAGTAAGAAATAACTTGGCTGCATAATTTTGCTGAGAATTGGCCCTTATTTCTATGCACCAATCCCTGTAAGTTTGATAATCATTACCCTTCTAATAAGCTAGTCACCTTTTTCAAGTATCATCTGGTGTGTTTCTCTAAAGTTATTTCCTTAAAGCCTATGGCTGGGGCTAGAAATGTATTTACTGATGGCTCCTCCACATGGAGAGCTGTGGTGGTCTCCCAGCCTGATATTTGCACTCAGACCATTGATACTAACTCAGCTCAGGTAACTGAATTAACCGCAGTACAATTGGCCCTGGAAAAATATGCTGACATTCCATTTAACCTTTATACTGACAGTCGGTATATTAGCAAAATTCTTGCGCCTTTGGAAACTGCAGCTTATTTTGCTTCTGTATCTCAGGTCCAGATGCAGCTTCTGGCTATTCAGGCATTGCTTTGGGCCAGGTCTGTTCCCATATACGTGGGACATTTGTGGGCACCTAGCAATCTTCCTGGCCCCTTGAGTGAAGGCAATGCCTTGGCTGATGAACTCACTTGCCAGGTTTATACAGTTAGTCAAGAATCTTATGAAACTGCTAAGAAGGCTCATAATCGCTTTCATCTCAATGCTGGGTCTTTGAGATTTCATTATGAGATATCTCGGGAGCAAGCCACTGATATTGTTAAGAAGTGCCCTTTGTGTGTAGAACTTTTAACTGCTCCCCATTTGGGAACTAACCCTCGTGGGCTGGCTCCCAACCATTTGTGGAAGATGGATGTTACCCACGTTCCTTCTTTTGGACGTTTGCAGTCTGTTCACGTAACTGTTGACACATATTCACACCTTATCTTTGCCTCAGCTCATACAGGAGAAAAATTAAGGGATGTTAAAAGCCACTGTCTGCAGGCTTTTGCCTACATGGGGGTTCCTAAATCTCTGAAAACGGACAACGGACCAACCTATATCAGTGCTGGTTTTGCTAAGTTCTGCCATGAGTTTCATATTTCTCACAAAACCAATATACCCCATAACCCCCAGGGGCAGGCGGTCGTGGAAAGGACACACCACACACTTAAGGCTTATCTACACAAAACTAAAAAGGGGGATTACAGTTCTACCCCCAGAGAGGATCTATCGTTCATTTTATACACTTTAAACTTTCTGACTGTGGATGCTAGCTCCTGTATCGCCGCCGAAAATCACTGGCAGCCTAGCTCCCCCAGGAGGCCCCTAGTTAAGTGGAAAAATATGGCAAACGCCACTTGGTGTGGTCTGGACCGGGTTTTGATTTGGGGTAGAGGAGCGGTTTGTGTGTTTCCACAGGATGCAGATCACTCCGTCTGGGTCCCCGAACGACTGGACCGTGGATTCCTCTATTCAGAGACCTGAGGACAAGACAAGATCAAGAGATTCCGTGGACGAAGCGGCGGCAGCGACGGTGGAGATGGCAGATTCCTGAGAGATGATCCAGCGCCTGCTTTTGCCCTTTTCCCAGCTTCCTATCCTTGCTCTGCCTTGATCTGCCTGTTTTAGCCAAGGCTGCTTGACCCCATGAAGGAAGGCAGCTGCTTCCCCTACCCTGATAGCAGTGTTGGGTACTCGCGGCAGAAACCTTGCCAGACAGACAGAATTACTATAGCTATTCAAATTAATCTAAATTCACAACTGGATGCTGTAGTTAATCTTTACTAACTAGGTGTGGATCTTGACCTCTGCTGGTCGCAGGAAAAGATTTTGCTGTTTTTTCTCGGACCCCGGAATACAAAATTAGCTAATTGGTTGTCATTTAGTCTGACTAGTCATTCCAGGGGGTCCATTCGCTGGTGTTGTAGCCCTACTCAAGGGGCTCTATTCTGAACAAACTTTTCAGAAATTGTGCAAGCACAGTCTCTTCCAGGAATGCTTATATGTATGCTGGAGCATCTTCATTTGGCCAGTGGCTTTCAGGTCCGCCACAGCCTGGCCCTAGTAGGCATTCGCCTCCGAGTATCTTTCAACATAAAACCGGCTGAACGTGTTGGAGTATGACTTTAGCCAGAGACGGGTCTAGTCTACATGGGCAGGCATTTCCAACCTAAGACATGGGATACGTCTGGACCTGAGGCGTCATCCTGACGATGGGTCAGAATTTGGCCTGGATCCCGGTGGCACCTAAGGCAGGCTACTGTCATCATATTTTATATATTTTAGGGGAGACTTGTTGGTACCCAGGTTTTTTCCCCTTTACTCGAGGCGCTATGCAGGGCCGTTTTTCCTCTGGCTTCCTGGCCTCTCTGCTCTTGCACCAGCCTGAGGGTTTATCTTAGAAAGAACTTGGCCCTCTTTTGTTATGGTAATTCCACCTGCAAGCATGGATCCCGCAGTGGGCCTATTAAGTCTGCCACCGCAGCTGCTCCCTGGCCTTGGGCGCCTGGACACCTGACATCCTCTTCCCCTGTTCCGGATGGAAGGGGCTATTTTCCTTTTGCCCCCTAGTATATATATAACCAACTTATGCTTAATAAAGTTGCCATTTACTCCTTTGGTGAATGAGCCTGTTTTCTTTGTGTGTCTGTTCAAGTCTTAGGATATTCATCCATTCTCGTGGGCTTGATTCGGGATAGCGCGCACCTGAATCGGGTGTGGGAATTCACAGAAAAGTGCAGCCAACACATGTGTTCTTGTATATAAAATTTTGCAGTTTGCCCAAACTCTTTACAGTAACATAACAGAACCACATTCCCTTTTACAAGGCTCAGGGCCCATTTTGCTCCATCTTCATAGCACTGTGATTTCTTTCTTTCCTTTAGTAAATGGGTCTTGAATTATTGGATATAGGCAAATTATCCTTTTGGCTTTAACTTTCATTTTTGTGTTGATCAAAGGTGCTTGTTCTATGCAACCTACTCTGCCCACATGCATTGGCCAAGATGAAAGAACCAAAGGAGAGGATGGCGTGCAGGAAAATGTCTGTTGATGAGGGCGTTAGAGCTATGTACTATCCTTAGATTCAAATTTCAGACATGTGATAGAAATTAATTATATTTGAGAATAAAACCTGAGACTGATCTCTTGGATTAGATAAAAAGTTTAGGAGTTGAAGGTCCTAACCTTTTACAAGGAGTGGTAGTATTTCAAAAACAATATTCATTAATCCACATGAGAAATACATTTTGAAATTTTCTATATGTATCAAAGCTTCATATAAATAATAGAGCACTCACATTGGGTTAACTCTCAACAGTAGGTGAGAAAATGAATTATTTTGTTTTCAATTATGTGAGTATGTTTCTGTGTGAGTAGTGTAGTGTGCATGGGGACAAATAGAGACCATGGATTCTCCAGACTTACAGATAGGTATGACTTAGAATTGTGGAGGCCAGAAATTGTAACTGTTTTCCTGCAAGAACAGTATGCACTCTGAACTTCTGAGCTGCTTTCCAAGTGCACAGAGGAGCAGAGGCAATGTTCCCTTTTATATTTGCTGCAGCTCAGCTCTCAACAGTGGAAATATCAAACCAATCTGCATGAACATGGAGGACCTTGTATCAGTAATAGACAGGCATCAAGAGCACAAGATGACCATTTATCCTGTGCAACTTAAAAAGCTCATCTTAGGAAAAGTAAAATTAGGGAAGTCTGATTGTAGTTTGGCAGCGTAGAGTGAGAAGATTAATCAGTTAGTTGGGAAGGATCATCCCAAATAATGAATTATGTGGAAGTTGACCAAAGTTAATAAGATCACATCCTGTTTTCATAAGAGGAGAAAGTCAGTTTTAAAGGTAGACAGACCCCCCCAAAAATAACTATTTGTTTAGCCTGAGGAACCACTGCTTATTGGTATGATGGGAAAGCTAATTTTTACCAAGGTGCAAATGCATGAAATGGGATCTATCAAAAGCAATAATCAATTCAATCCTTTTATGGGACCTTCTTGGTGTAGAAAAAAACTATAGGTATTTCAGTTTGCAGGGTGTTGTGAGAAAATGACTTTAAATTAAGGAAGCTGTAGTTTCTCATTCACAGGTGCAAAAGCAAAGAGGACAAATTACAGCTCTTTTAAAGTTCTCTAGCTTATAACTGAGCCTAACATCCAATAAGTGTCATAACTGCTGACTCCGTTAAAATATCTACATTTATAAGAAAATGTGTGAGTATGTATGTATATATGTGTGTGTATGTAAAACACATGAAGTTATATGCCATTCTATCTAATAACAAGAAGCAGATTATTAGCTTTCATGGCTTGTGGAAAAAGCTTTTTGTTATAGTATTTGAACAAATAGGAAGTTTGTTAGACTGTGACAGTGAAGAGATACCTCTAGAGGATTTGTTTTTTAATTTGGGTTTGGAAGTGGAAAACACAGATTCTAATATCGAAACACATTTTCATGCAGCATAGTCAAGAACTACTTATCTTATTAAGCAACTACATGCTGGTCTTGGGAGAACTTGTTGGTCCCCATCGCCCCCTGCTGGTCGTGAGTGTCTCCATATGGAGGTTTTTGTGCAGGCTCACACTGGAGTTTTCTCACTGTGTTTTTGGCACAGTAATACATGGCTGTGTCCTCAGTTTTCAGACTGTTCAGTTTTAAGAAAACTTGGCTCTTGGAGGTGTCCCTGGTGATGCTGATTCGGGACTGGAGAGCTGAATTATAATCTGTGCTTCCACCACTCCATATTACTCCCATCCACTCCAGACCTTTTCCTGGAGGTTGGCGGACCCAGTGTACACCATCGCTGGTTATCGAGAATCCAGAGACAGTGCAGGTGAGTGACAGGGTCTGTGGTGGTTGCACTAGGCCAGGTCCTGACTCCTTCAGCTGAATCTGGGACTGGGCACCTGGGACAAACAAAATCACCATCAGTCATATAACCTGTAGATGAAAAACCTGGGTCCCTTTCCTGAAACGCTGAAGCACTTACAACTTGGAAATGTCACCAGGCAGAAGAGCAGCACCAGGACAGCCATGCTGTGTTGGAGACTCTTGTCAGAATGAAATGGGGCCTCTCACTGTGAGCTTGGATTTTATCCTGAGCTTGAGGACTGCTTTGCATTGAGAGAGGTTCCAGAGAGCATAAAAGGAAGCACAGACAATTTCTCCTCCAGGAAACTGAGGTTTGCTTTGTGCATCTTAGAGGTACTCGATATTGAACCTCAGGAACATTTCAGTGATGCTATCTGGATTTCCAATTCCAGAGAAACAGGAAATATTAAGTGTCATACTGTAAAGGCCTTAGACGCAAAATATGAAAGTGTTTACATTAATTAGGTCCATATTTATTCAGTGGAGGCAGAGGAGGATACCAGGGATCCAATGGATTCGTGTATCTCTGTAACTTCCAGTAGAGAATTTAAATGGTATTGGTACTTTTGGTGATCAGAAATCCTGTTTAAGGAACTACTTAAAATCTTTCTCTTGGTGTCTGTGGAGTTGTCTCATTCTTATAACTTCTCAGGAAATAACTTGTGAGGAAGCAGCTCACACACATTTCATACATGTGATTTCACATGTTTATCTGTAAAGAAATCGGTGGGACTGATTTGATTCCCATCTTATAAAGCTCAGATTTCATCTTCTCACTTAGGAACATCCTACCTGAACACTAGTTTTTGTTCCTCTTGATTTATGTCAGTCTATCCATGGACTTTTCTATATTTCTCTATCATTCTCCTCACTTGTAGCCAATCACAGGTTTCTAACTATGTTGTTTTGGTAAGTTATCAGAGCTCAGCTACTCATAACACTTCATAAAAATTAAAAGCATGCACTCAGGTTTGAGGGTTATGTTCAATGAAGCAATAACAAGACAAAGAAGATTAAGAGATGACAAGAAGTGGACTGGAAGACTGATATGAACATGGGGAACCTTGTGACGTGAACGATAGTCAAGGCATATATAAAAAGAGTTTCTGGTGTCTTATTCTGTATCTTACTAATGGAAATCACCAAGGAAGAGAAATGCAGGCCTAGAACTAACCTGTTCATTCAAGACTCAGGAAATGTCTGTCTAACTTGGCATTACAGATGTCACAATTTGTGACCATTATTTCTTTATGCTTAGTCTTCACTATTCACTGTGAGTTGCAGTGGTAGAAAGCATTCTTCACTTTAAGGAGACAGCCATCCTGTGAAAGCACTGATCATCATGTACAGTATGAGTTCAATGTTCCCTGTATTTTTGAAGGCTTCAGGGTTATAAAAAGATTTTTTTCAGACATTGTGCTTAGTGTGTTTCATTTTGAAATTGTTTGATATTTTCATTGTGATTATAATAATCTGGGAAGTAGTATCTCAAAAATAAATGCACATTTCTTGTACTATATTGGGAAACTAGGTATAAATCCACTAATTCAAATGGCTTGGCAGAATATAGCCAGGCTGGAAGAGATATATATGTAGCGACAGTAGGCAGTAGGAATGAGCATCATGGTAAAACATAAAATAAATAGAGATAGGTTAACCAAAGATAAAAGAGCAAACTGTCAACATGCTTAAGTGATTGGTCAACCAGTGATTTAAATAATATAGTTTCTGTGTGATTATTTTGGGAGTCTGGGAAATTGGGAAATGAACAATCATCCTCTGGCAACAAGGCTATATGGTACAGCTTGTCTTTAAAATAAGATGCAGATTGATAGATGAATGACTCACAATTAATATGTACAGAAATACGCACATACATGGGGCAGCTTGAGAGAGAGAGAGAGAGAGAGAGAGAGAGAGAGAGAGAGGAAGAAGAAACAGTATAACAAATACATACAAACACATGCATATATAAATACAATTTAATAAAGTAAAATGAATAAAACAAATACAAAAACACTTATCAACCTTAGAATCAGAAGTTTAAATAAACATTAGGAGACTTAAAGAATTACTACACACCAAATCTGTAGACCGAATCTTGAGTTTGATTTGGAGAAGCAGCACAGACAAAGAGGTGCCTGGTCCTTTTTGCCTCTCTCAACAGACTCGAGTGTCTCAGAGCTCTGTGTGCTCTTTGCGCCCCCTGCTGGTTCTTAGGTACCTGCAGGGAGGTTTGCATCTGAGCTCAGTAGTATTCACTAACTGTGTACTTTGCATGGTAATACATGACTGTGTCCTCCGACCTCAGACTACCAATTTCCAGGTACAGAGTGTTCTTGTCCCTATCTCTGGAGATGGTGAATCAGATCTTCATGGCATCAGCATAGTAGTTGGAAATAGTACTACCCTTAATGCATGAAAACCACTCCATCCACTTCCCTCGTCCTGGGCAGACCCAGATCATGTTATAAATACTGAAGGTGCATACACAGAGACTCAGGAATCCCCCAGACTCCACAAACTGCACCTCTCAGCGACACCTGAAAGTACAGAGAAATCTGATCATAAACCTGACCAAAATCCATTTTTTTTTATTCTCAGGCTCACATGTGACATGTTGTCTCATCTCTATAAATTACCTTTTAAAATAATGACAAAAAAGTGAACTAAGCCTCAAGTCCATGGTGAGTGGCCTGTTTTAGTGCTAATCACTGAATGGGAGGACCTGGAAATTCAGGGCTGGTCTCCTTTGCCAGAACTGCTGGATCAGGGCAGTGCTGGCATTCATGGGCACAGAGAAGACTTATCTGCATGTCTTACTGATGTAGATAGCACTGGAGTTGGATCTCATGGGAAAGGATTTCTCAGAGAAGATAATAGTTATCAAAGACAATGATGACATTCATAGAAATTGACACAGTTTTTAGTTCCATATTCATCCTTTCCTGGTAAAGGATTCATCTGCTTCTGTTCTTTTTGTGCAAAAGCACAGAACTTTCTTTCTTTCCATGATATATGTCTCCTTTGCATAAATGTACAATCAAAGAGTTCCACTCATATCACATTCAGGCTGTGAAACCTCTTTTTACTGGATGTGACGTGGTTATCACATTCATGAACTCATAATGACTGATGTTTTGTGCATAAGCCCTACATTAGACCGAGTCTGCCAAAAAACTAGTGGAGATTATTTGCAAACATTACTTCTTACTGAGGAGCTGTTGGATGAAATCATTCCTGGAGAGGACAATTACTTCTTTTTAGAGACTGCAATTAAGTTTCCTATGTTGCGGTGCTTGTCTCCACACATATGCAAAAATGGATGACATTAACTGATCTTCTAAATGTCATGAAGTGGTGCAACATATTGGGAACGATTTGAAAGGGAATTGAAGGATAAAAAGGGTAGACATTTGATCCTATTTAATTATATACATGTTGACTATACAATTTTTTTTATACAGGAAAAATACTACCTACCCAATGACTGAATGGTTTAAAGACAAAAAGAATGTTCAAAGAAAATACTTATGTAAGTCTCTGCAAAATTTCATATGCAGAGGTAGCATGACATTGGTAATAGTTTAAATGTAGAAAACCAGAAGAGGTGCAGGGTAAAAGATGATGACTGAGTTTGGAGAAGAACGAAGGGGCCAGGAGAAAAATGCAAATTTACCACTGACACTTTCTTGACACATGTGGCAACTGAAGTATCAATAATTGGTGAAAATATAACTATAGAGACTCTTTACAGACTGCCTGAGACAGAATAGTGGGGCATTGACAAGTGGTCTTCATGGGACTCCTTAGAGGAGATGTTCAGAGTAAAAGTTTTAAGAACGTTCAGTGTATTGCTTTGCTGGATTAGTGAGACAAGTAGAGGGCCCTTGATAGTCTTTGCTTGTGATTTTTGAATTCCTCTATAAAGAGGGACCAGGAAGAGAAATACAATAAGTGAATTGGACAGACAATGGGGATTAGGGAACTCTAATGACAAGGATCTTTAGTAGATGCAGGTGTGTTCATGGGGCCTCACAGGCTTAAGAAAACTGTAAGATCTCTGAAGGGTGATATTGACAAAAACCATGAACTTTTCTAATTCATAAATTTGTAGAGGAGAGGGTGCCTGAACCGGCCTTGGCCCATAACCATACTGAGGAATATTTTGCTTATCACCATAGATACTTCATCTGGCGTTGGATGGCGATACAGACGGAGAGCCACATTGGAGCACCGGACTGAGCCCCCCAAGGTCCAAATGAGGAGCAGAAGGAAGAAGAAAATGACGAAGGACTGCGAGGGATGCTATCACCCACTGATACAAGGGGTCGAATCTAATGAGAGTTTACCAAGGGCAGTTGGACTGCGACTGAACGAGCACGTGATCCAACCAGATTCTCTGAATGTGGCCAGATTCTCTGGATGTGGCTGGCCGGGAGTCTTTCTGAGAAGCCATTGACAATGACACTGGGACTTGTTTCCTCTGCATATACTGGAGTTTTGGGATCCAGTCTGTTTGGATACTCACCTTCCTGGACCTGGAGGGAGGGGGGACGAACTTGAACTTCCCACAGGGCTGGAAATCCTGACTGCCCTTAGGGACAAAGAGGGAGGAGGAGGGGGGTGGGAGGGTGTTGGGAAGAGGGGCATAAATGGAAACTTTTATAATTTAATAAAATTACTTTAAAAAAAGCACATTTAATTAAAACTTCTTGAGTATCTGCTGAGTTTCAAGGCAGTCGGAAGCAAAGATGGTTTATAGCGTCGATTCCACACCCTTGCAGACTCAGGCATTTGGCTCAATCTATGAGCATAGAAAATTATAAAAATTATAAGATCCATTTTAAAATTTCAGTCAGCATCCCTCTAAGGAAGTAAAGTCCAGGAGAACTCATCCATAAAGCGTAAACACTTCAGTGCATGAGCCTCAAAGTGGCAGAAAAACTTGTATAATGCATTATCGATGGAAACTTTAGTAGAGAAATGAATGTTTCTCCAGTGTTTACTCACAAGACATATCTTGTGGTGTACAAGATGTACATTAGTTATCAGAGATTATAGTATGCTGAAAACACCTCAATAGATTTCTTTTTAAAATTCTCACTAATGTAACTTTTGTTCTCACTTTTATTTAAGGACAAGTTCCATGCTAATGACACATAGAATAAGGACCATGGGAATGTGAGAGGTAGAAGTACCATTCATTCAGGGTATCTTTAAAGGACCTTACAGGGCTCAGGGTTTCAGGGAGAGAATCCAAGTGGAGGGACAGTGTAAGTGTGGTATCAGGAAATGAACATGGAAATGCAGACAAAATATTATTAAAGAAAATCCACTCCATTTCTACACTGCTCATCCATTCCTGGTCACATAGCCTTTGTTTCTAATTCTTTAAAGGTCATACACCAAAGTCTGGCAGAACCATGTTCCCACTGAAAGGTGGAGTGGCATTTCATTGGTATTTTTATAAATATAGCTTGCCTGAGGATCAGAAAAGTAAAACAGCCACAGTGGCCTGCCTTACAGACCAGTCAGCAATGACACTCACCTTTAATCCCAGTAGCCACTCTACTTTGCCATAGAAACCAAGCCACAGTGTTACATGCCCTTAATCCCAGATCTAGAGAGGATTATAAACCAGGAGGGGACAGCTCTCAGACTCTGTCTCATCCTAAGATTCCTGGAGGTAGGATCTTCATTTTGGATGGAGACAGAACTAAGAGCCTGGTCAAAAATCACAGCTTTACACAGTTAAACCTTTGCAGCATAACATACCTTACACTATTAAAACAAATGTTCTACAGCATAAAATAACACAGTTTAAAGTAATATTCTTCAACAATCTGTAATTACAGCAGAGGTTCTAGAATGGAATTTGGTGTATGTGGCACTTAGAGCTATGAGTGATATGAAATTATGTTTAAGGAACTATTTAATTCTTTCTCTTTGTGTCAGTATAGTCATGCTATTTTTATTACTCATCATGACTACGTGTGATGAATCACCTGATTAACTATTAGTACATGTGTGGGAGGACACCCAGGTGAGTGATTTGGGTCCCATTTCACAGGATTTCAATTATAAATCTTCACATTACAGATACTGTACCTGGGGACAAGTCTTTGTACATCTTGATTTCAGCCTATTTGTCTGTCCATGTGTCTCTATAAACTTTTAACTGTTTATTGCCACAGTTTGTAGCACATAATAAAATCAGTTTCCTAATGATGATTCTTCCATTGCTAATCGGTCAGAAATTCCATGATACATAATACTACACAAAGAGAAATAGCATGCCTCTAGGTTTCAGTGTTATATTAACTGAGATTTAAAAAGATAAAGATCTATAAGTAATGATAAATAGTGAAGAGGAGGACATACTTGAACATGGGGAACTATTGGTGAAGGTTCTGTCCTGTCCAGTCCCACAATACACACAAAGAAACTATATTATTTTCAATAATGTTTGTCCAATTGATTAAGCGTATTTCCAGATAACTCTTCTATCTTAAATTAACCCACTTTTATTGATCTGTGTATTGCCACAGAACTGTGGCTTACCAAAAAATGTCCACTGGGCTTCAGCAGAGCTGTCTGTCTCCTATAGGCAGCTAAATGGCTTCTCATTTACTTTGCCTTCTCTCTCCCATCATTCAGTTTTGTTTTCCTACCTATCTCTGTTCTGCTAAGGCATTGACTGAAAGCAGCTTCTTTATTCATTAACCATTAAAAGAAACACATATAAAGAAGGACTTCCCATAAAAGGACTACCCTTTTATGTTTAAATAAAAAGGGAAATTATATAATTTCATATGCATATGTACATATATATACATATATAATTACATATGTAATATGTAAAACTACATATAACAAAATGAGAATCAAGCAAAAATTATAGTTATGACATTTATATCTACTTTGACTCTTAGTATAGCTGAGAAAATCTATAACTGTAACTATTCTTCAACTTTATCAAAAATTCTAGAAAGATATAATATTTCCTAAGTAAATGGGAAGCAACTTCCAAAACTCTAGAACTGACAGAGACATCTTGCTTCCTGGACAGTCACAAAAACTTCCTTTGTAATGTTGCGGGCACCTAAGTTCAGCCTACTGGCCCATAGTATCCAGCAGACTTTTCCATGAAGCAGGAAATTTCAAAGACTGTTCCACATATATTGACAGTTTGTCTGTCACTTTTTTCATTGTCCTGAAAAATGTCTGGCAAACTCTTTCATGAAGCAGGAACCCAAAGAATTATTGTAACTTCAGGCAAGTTCAGCAGTCATTTTTGTGAGTCCTGCATGTCCAATTTATACAGCATAACATCAAGCAGATTAGGGAAGAACAGTTTCTTGCCCAAGTGACTAGCATACACCATAAGGAGCCTCTTTAATACCTACCATCCCATTGATGTAGTTTGGTGCTGCCAGGATCAGATGTGTCTCATTATCATGAAAATTCCTATGTTCTTAAACATCTGAAATGCCATATTTTGTTAGTCTTTGAAACGGTTTGAGGAAAAACCATCCATCTGACATATATCTCTATACATATAAAAAAAAACTAACATGACCATAAGCTTGACTAGTATAGGTGATTCTCTGTTAACCTATATTTCTTTAATATTTATTACATTTTTAAAGGAGCTGCAAACAATATGATAATCAAAAGCAGAAATATACATATAAAAATTGACCTCAAATTTGTATCAATAAAACAAGATCAATACCAATGAAAATTATTCATATCTACAGCATGATTCCCTTTAAATGTAAACAAAATTTTGTAAATGATATTTGCAAATTTGGGTATAGTTATCTCCAAATTGCTTACTACTTTTTGTTGGGTGAGTAAATTTGGGGGGTGGTCATAGAAGCATTTGGGGAATCTTGGTCCACCAAAGTGCATTATTCTTGAAGGAATCTTCAGATTCTCATCTTTTGTGGAAACAAAAGAAGACCCTCTTTTCCAAATCAACAAATACTTAGACTCAAATTTGGTAGAAAATATACCTTTAAAATATATATGTTGTTTTACCTTAGCATCTCATACAATGAATTGTCTCTCTGTACTTAACCCTTCCCAGTCAAAAAATTTAAAGAAAACACAATAATATACATAATCCAGATTCTCTGCAATTATTCCATCTTTATGTGGCTTATTTTTTCTTTTATTTATGACTGTCTGTACTGTATCTCTTTAAAGCATTTGCTTAATTTTTTAAAAACTGTTTTGTTTCTATGTATAATTGTCTATACTCTTTCTTCTCTCTCACAAGCCTGTTAACATTTTGCAGACACAGTGATCTGTTAAGTACTTTATTTCTGGCTGAATCTGTCTTTATTGCATATCTGTATTTATTTTCTGACCAAGAAAAATTGCTAAGTGGGTGTGAAGAGGACTAAGAATTCTTTGTCTTTGGGCTCCACCCAGTCCAACATGGTGAAGACATTTTCACAACCTCTGTGAACCATACAACCACTGCATTTCCAAGTATGTAGCCGGTCTGTATTGTGCCATAAAGCAGTTTGTAACATGCTCCTCACGAAAGCGATTTAAATGCTTGATCTTCTGAAAAAACCAGAGCTGTTCTTGCTACTAACACAAACCAGGAAGTGTTCTTAATGGGGCCAAATAGGATTTGCTGCCAATGCTGAGTCAGGAAGGCCTCTCTTAAATTAGCTTCCAGGAGAGATCCTCCAAAGGAAAAAAAAATGCCAGCCATTCTTAACTCTGTTGTTTTCTGTTTAGGCTTTATTTGTAAACTCATCCAGGTTTTAATTGGATTTATCTGGCCCCCACATTGGGCACCAATCTGTTGGCAGGGGTTTTTGTACTGCCCATTCCCTCAACAAACAACCAGAAACTATATTAATTGTAATATTGTTTGGTCAATGGATTAAGATTATTTCTAGCTAACTTTTTTTCTTTATTAATTTATAAAAATTTCTACTTCTGCCACTCCTCCCAATACCCTCCCACTCCCACCACTCCCACTCCTCCTCCCTCTCCAGTTCTAAGAGAAGTCAGGGTTTCCTGTCCTGTGGAAAGTTTAAGTTCTTCCCAACCCCTTCAGGTCTAGGAAGGTGAGCATGCAAGCAGACTAGGATCCCAAAAAGCCAGTGCATGCAGACGAAACAAGTCCCAGTGCCATTATCAATGGATTCTCAGACAGCCCTCATGTCAGCCACATTCAGAGAATAAGGTTTGATCACATGTTCCCTCAGTCCCAGTCCAGCTGGCCTTGGTGAGCTCTCATTAGTTCGGTCCCCTTTTATCAGTGGGTGAATGCACCCATCGCAGTCCTGACTCCCTTGTTCATGTTCTCCCTCCTTCTGCTACTCATTTGAACCTTGGGGGCTCAGTCCAGTGCTCCAATGTGGGTCTCTGTCTCAATCTTCATCCCTCGTCAGATGAATGTTCCCTCTGATCCTGTCTTCCTTTCTCATGTTCTCCCTTGTTCTGCTTCTCATTTGGACCTAGGGAGTTAAGTCCAGTGTTCCAATGTGGGTCTCTGTCTCTATCTCCATCCATCGCCAGAAGAAGGTTCTATGGTGATATGCAAAATATTCATCAGTATGGTTATGCGCCAAGGCCAGTTCAGGCACCCTCTCCTCTGCTGCCCAGGGAACAATCTGGAGACCTGTCCTTGGACCTGGGAATCCCTCTACAATCAAGTCTCTTGCAAACCCTAAAATGGCTCCCTTAGTTGAGATATATACTTCCCTGCTCCCATATGCATCCTTCCTTCCTCCCCCATTCCATTCTCCCAAGCTATGCCCAATCCTCCCCTGCTCCCTTCTCTCTAACCATCTCCCATTCCTTCCATCCTCCCCACCCCCTATACACCCAAGGTTGCCTGGCAATCTTGTGTACTTCCAATATCCAGGAGGATAACTATATGATTTTCTTCAGGTTCATCTTCTTATTTAGCTTCTCTAGGATCACAAATTATAGGCTCAATGTCCATTTTTTATGGTTAGAATCCACTTATGAGTGAGTACATTCCATATTCACCTTTTTGGGTCGGGGTTATCTCACTCAGTAAAGTATTTTCTAATTCCATCCAAAATTCCCGTGCAAAATTCAAGATGTCATTGATTTTTACCAGAGTAAAACTCTAAAGTGTATATGTTCCATAACTTCTTTCTCCATTCTTCCATTGAGGGGCACCTAGGTTGGTTCCAGGTTCTGGCTGTTACTAATAGTGCTGTTATGAACATAGTTGAACAAATGCTTTTGCAGTATTGTGGGCATCTCTTGGGTATATTCATAAGAGTGGAATTGCTGGGTCCTGAGGTAGGTGACTCCCAGTTTCATGAGAAACTGCCACACTGATTTCCAAAGTGGCTGGACAAGTTTGCATTCTCACCAACAATGGATGGGTATTCCCCTTACTCCACATCCTCTCCAGAATAGGCTATCATTGGTGTTTTAGATTTCATCTAGTCTGACATGTGTAAGATGGTATCTCAAAGTTGTTTTGATTTGCATTTCCCTGATTGCTAAGGAGGTTGGGCATGACCTTAAGTGTCTTTTGGCCATTCAAAGTTTTCTGTTGAGAATTCTCTGTTCAGTTCGGTACCTCATTTTTTAATTGGGTTAATTGAAGTTTCAGTGTCTAGTTTCTTGAGTTCTTTGTATATTTTAGAGGTCAAACCTTTGTCTGATGAGGGGTTGGTGAAGATCTTCTCCCACACTGAAGGTAGCCTTTTTGTCTTACTGACAATGTCCTTTGTTTTACAGAAACTCCTCAGTTTCAGGAGGTCCCATTTATTCATTGTTGCTCTTATTGTCTGTGCTACTGGGGTTCTACCTAGGAAGTAGTCTCCTGTGCCTATGTCTTGTAGACTACTTCCCACTTTCTCTTCTATCAGGTTCAAAGTGGTCAGATTAATGTTGAGGTCTTTAATCCATTTGAACTTAAGTTTTGTGCATGGTGATAGATATGGATCTATATTCATTCTTCTACAGGGTGACACCCAGTTATGCCAGCACCATTTGTTAAAGATGCTATCCTTCTTCCATTGCATACCTTTAGTCCCCTTGACGAAAATCAAGTGTTCATAGGTTTGTGGGTTAATATCTGGGTCTTCTATTCAATTCCATAGGTCGACTTCTCTGTTCTTATGACAATACCAAGCTGTTTTCAATACTGGAGCTCTGTAATAGAGTTTGAATTCAGGGATGGTAATGCTGCCAGAAGTTCCTTTATTATATAAGATGGTTTTGGCTATCCTGGGTTTTTTTCCTTATAAAGTTGATTATTGTTCTCTCAAGGTCTGTGAAGAAGTTTCATGGGATTTTGATGGTGACTGCATTGAATCTACAGATTGCTTTTGGTAGAATTGCCATTTTTACTATGTTGATCCTCCCAATCCAAGAGCAAGGGAGATCTTTCCACTTTCTGGTATCCTCCTCAATTTCTTTCCTCAAAGAATTAAAGTTCTTGTCAAATAGGTCTTTCACTTCCTTGGTTAGAGTTATCCCAAGATATTTTATGCTATTTGTGGCTATCGTGAAAGGTGAAGTTTCTCTGATTTCCTTCTCTGCTTCTTTATCCTTTGTGTATAGAAGGGCAACTGAATTTTTGGAGTTGATCTTTCATCCTGCCACATTACTAAAGGTGTTTATCAGTTGTAGGAGTTCTTTGGTAGAGTTTTGGGGTCACTATCATATCATCTGCAAATAATGAAAGTTTAACTTCTTCCTTTACAATTCCAATACTCTTGATCCCCTTTATGTTGTCTTATTGCTATTGCTAGAACTTCAAGCACTATGCTGAAGAGGTATGGTGAGAGTGGACAGCCTTGCCATGTTCCTGATTTTAGTGGAATTGCTTTGAGTTTCTCTCCATTCAATTTGATGTTAGCTGTTGGCTTGCTGTAAATAGCTTTTTATTATATTTAGGTATGATCTTTGTATCCCCAATAGCTCCAACATCTTTATCAAAAATGGGTTTTGAATTTTGTCAAATGCTTTTTCAGCATCCAATGAAATGATCATATGTTTTTTTTTCTTTCAGTTTATTTATATGATAGATTACATTGATAGATTTGTGTATGTTGAACCAGTCCTGCATCTCTGGGATAAAGCTTACTTGATCATAATGGATAATTTGTCCAATGTGTTCATGGATTTGATTTGCCAGTATTTTGCTGAGAATTGTTGCATCGATGATCATGAGTGAGATTGGCCTATAATTCTCTTTCTTGGTTGTGTCTTTATGTGGTTTTGGTATCTGGGTAACGGTAACTTCATAAAACAAATTTGGCAATGACTCTTCTGTTTCTAGATTGTGAAATACATGAAGGAGTATAGGTATTAGCTCTTCCTGGAAGTTCTGGTAGAATTCTGCATTGAAACCATCTGGTCTTGAGCTTTTTTTTGCTAGGGAGGATTTTCATAACAGCTTCTAATTCTTCTCGACTGACAGGTCTATTTAGATTGTTCACCTGGTCTTGATTTAACTTTGGCAAATGGTACTTATCTAAAAACAATTCCATTTCTTGTACATTTTTCAACTTTGTGGCATATAAGCTTTTGTAGTAAGATCTAATGATTCTTTGAATTTCCTCTGTGTCTGTTGTTATGTCCCCCTTTTCATTTCTGATCTTATTGATTTGAGTGTTCTCTCTCTGCCATTTGATTAGTTTGGAAAGGGGTTTGTCAATCTTGATGATATTCTCCAAGAACCAATTTTTTTTCGTTGATTTTTTTGGATTGTTTTCTGTGTTTCTATTTTGTTGATTTCAGCCCTCAGTTTGATTATTTCCAGTCTTCTACTTCTCCTGGGTGAGTCTGCTTCTTTTTTTTCCAGCGTTTTCAGGTGTGCTGTTAAGTCTCCAATGTGTGCTTTCTCCGTTTTCTTTAATTGGGCACTTAGCACTGCTTTCATTGTGTCCCATACTTTTGAGTATGTTGTATCTTTATTTTCATTAAATTCAAGGAAGACTTTAATTTCTTTCTTTATTTCATCCTTGAAATAAAGGGGTGATTCAGTAGTTGACTGTTCAGCTTCCATGAGTTTGCAGGATTTCTGGGGTTAGAATTGTTGTTGAATTCTAACTATATTCTATGGTGATCTGACAAGACACAGGTGGTTACTAATTTTTTTGTATCTGTGGAAGTTTGCTTTGTTACCCAGTATGTGGTCAATTTTCGAGAAGGTTCCATGAGCTGCAGAGAAAAAGGTATATTCTTTCCTATTTGGGTGGAATGTTCTATAGATGTCTGTTAAGTCCATTTGATTCAATACCTCCAATAATTCTCTTATTTCTCTGTTAGGTTTCTGTCTGATTGACCTGTCCATTGGTGAGAGAGGTGTGTTGAAGTCTCCTACTATTAGTGTTTGTGGTTTGATGACTGCCTTGAGTTCTAGAAGTGTTTCTTTTACATAAGTGGGAGCGTTTATATAAGGGGCATGTATATTCAAGATTGAGACTTCCACCTGATGAATTGTTTTTGTTATGAGTATAAAATGTCCATCTCCATCTCTTCTGATTGGTTTTAGTTTGATGTCAATTTTGTTGGAATTTAGAATGGCCACATCTGCTTGTTTCTTAGGTCCGTTTGCTTGAAAAAACTTTTCCCAACCCTTTACTCTGAGTAGATGTCTGTCTTTGTGGTTGAAGTGTGTTTCTTGTAAACAGAAGAGTTTTGAATCTTGTTTTTGCATCCAATCTCTTAGTCTGTGCCTTTTTATAAGTGAGTTGAGTCCATTAAAATTAAGTGATATTAATGATTAGTGGTTGTTGACTCCAGGTATTTTTTAATTTTTTTATTTTTGTGTAGTAGAGTTTGTGTGTTTCCCTTCTTTGAGTTGTGCTTGTGAAGGGTTGCTAGATGTCTGAGCAATTGTAGGCAGTGTTGGCAATGTTAGATTCCTTGGGTTGCGGTTTCCCTTCTATTACTATCTGTATGGCTGGATTTGTGACTACGAATTGTTTAAATTTGTTTTTATCCTGGAATATTTTGTTTTCTCCTTTGATAGTGAATGATAGCTTGGCTGGGTATAGTATTCTGGGCTTGCATCCATGGTCTCTTTTTTCTGCATTACCTCTATCCAGGACCTTTTGGCTTTCATGTTTTCCATAGAGAAGTCCGGTGTAAGTCTGATAATTTACGTTTATAATTTACTTGACCTTTTCCCTTTGCAGCTCTTAATATTCCTTCTTTAATCTATATGTTTTGTGTTTTGATTATTATATGGTGAGGGGATGTCTTTTTTTGATCCAGTCTATTCGGTGTTCTCTATGCTTCTTGAACCTTCATAGGAATATCGTTCTTTAGGTTGGGAAAATTTTCTTCTATAATTTTGTTGAATATATTTTCTGTGCCTTTGATCTGCAATTCTTCTCCTTCTTCTACCCCTATTATTCTTAGATTTTTTTTATTGTGTCACAGATTTCTTGAATGTTTTTTGTTGAGAATTTGTTGGATTTGCTGTTTTCTTTGATCAGAGCATTTATTTTCTCTATGGCATCTTCAGAATCTGAGATTAGTTCTTCTATCTCTTGTATTCTATTGGTTATGTTTGATTCTGTAGTCTCTGTTCATTTACCTAGATTTTCCAAATCCAGCCGGACATCGGTTTGTGTTTTCTTATTTGCTTCCATTTCAGTTTTCAATTCTTGAACTGTTTCCATTACCTGTTTGATTGTTCTTTCTTGGTTTCCCAGGGTATCATTTACAGATTTACTCATTTCTTCAAACTTTTTGTTATACTTCTCATCCATTTCTTTATTCATTTCTTCAAACTCTTAGTTATACTTCTCATCCAACTCTTTAAGGGAATTATTCATATCCTGTTTAAGGGACTCAATTGCTTTCATAATGGCACTTTTTTCCACTTCTTCTGGATTAGGGTGTTCAAGTACTTCTGGGACTGAACCGCTGGGATCTGGTGTTTTCATGCTGTTTTTCATATTGTTGGAGGAATTCTTGCCTTGGCGTCTGCCCATCTCTTCCTTCAAATGCTCTCTATGGGATCTTCTGATACCGGGTCAAGTTCCCTTGTTGGGCAGGGACCTCAGTGACAGAAGGCCTACCTTTCCACAGGCAGGCTATTGAAACACAGGAACTCTTCCTATCTTATTAAGCAACAACATACTGGTCTTGGGAGACCCTGTTGGTCCCCAATGCTCCCTGCTGGTAGTTTCTCCATATGGATGTTTTTGTGCAGGCTCACACTGGAGTTCTCTCACTGTGTGCCTAGCACAGCATACACGGCTGTGTCCTCAGTTTGCAGACTGTTCAGTTTTAAGAAAACGTGGGTCTTGGATGTATCCCTGATGATGCTGATTCGGGACTGGAGAGCTGAATTATAATTTGTGCTTCCATCATACCATATTATTCATATCCACTCCAGACCCTTTCCTGAAAGTTGGCGGACCCAGTTTATATGAGAATTGTTTAATGAGAATCCAGAGACAGTGCAGGTGAGTGACAGGGTCTGTGAAGGCTGTACTAGGCCAGGTCCTGACTCCTTCAACTGTACCTGCCCGTTTAATTTCCATATGTTTGTGAGCATTCTGCAGGTAGTGTTGCTGTTGAATTCTAATGTTAAATCATGGTGATCTGATAAGATATATGGCGTTACTCCAATTTCTGCATCTGGTGATGTTTGCATTGTTACCTAGCATGTGGCCAATTTTTGAGAAGGTTCCTTGAGGTACTGAGAAGAAGGTATATTCTTTTATGTGTGGATAGAATGTTCTATGTTGGTTAAGTCCATTTGATTCATAACATCTGTTAGTTACCTTATATCTCTATTAAGCTTTAGTCTGGTATACCTATTCAATTTTCCGAGAAGGGTGTTGAAGTCTCCCACTAAAAGTGTGTGGGGTTTAATGAGTAATTTCAGCTTTAGTGGTCTTTCTTTTACATATGAGGGTACCCTTGTATTTGTGGCATAGATGTTCAGTATTGAGCATTCCTCTTGATTGGATTTTCTTGTGAGTAATATGAAATGTTTTTCTTTGTCTTTTTTGATTGATCTTAGTTTGAAGTCTATTTTCTTAGATATTAAGATAGATACACCAGCTTGTTTCTAAGGTCCATTCTAATATTCAGCAGAAGGATGTTTTCATATCCAATCTGTTAACCTGTTTGTTTTCATAGGTGTCTTCATTACATTTATATTAAGCGATATTAATTACCAGTGATTGCTAGCTCCTGGCATTTTAGTTGTCATTGTTGATGATATTATTTTGTGTATGTTTCCCTTTGGGGTTTGCTCCTGTGAGATCATCTATTGTCTGTGTTTTTGTGGATGTAGCCTTGGGTAGGTGTTGTCCTTCTAGTACTTTGTGAAGGTCTGGGTTTATGGATAGGTTTTGGTTAAATCTGATTCAGTTGTGGAATATCTTGTTTTGTCCATCTATAGTGATTGAAAGCTTTGCTGGGCGTAGTAGTCTGGGCTGGCAACCATGGTCTCTTAATGTCTGCATAATGTTTGAATAGAACCTTCTGGCTTTCATTGTTTCCATTGATGATTCAGGTACAATTCTGATATGTCTGGTTTCATATGTTACTTGGTCTTTTTTCTTTGCAGATCTTAATATTGATTTTTCATTTAGAATGTTTAGTGTTTTCACTATTTTGTGGCAAGGGAACTTTTTTTTGATCCAGTCTATTTGGTGTTCTGAATGCTTCTTGTATCTTCATATTCATATCTTTGTTTAGGTTGGGAAAGTTTTCTTCTATGATTTTGTTGAATACACTTTCTGTGCCTTTGAGCTGAATTTCTTCTTCTTCTACACCTAATATTTTTAGGTTTGGTCTTTTCAAAGTGTCCCATATTTTCTAGATATCTTTTGTTAAGCTTTTGTTAAAAATAATGTTTCTTTGACCATGAGTCTCTTTCCTCTATTGTATCTTCTTGCTTGGGATACTCTCTTCCATCTCTTGTACCTTGCTGTTTATGCTTACATTTGTGGTCCTTATCATTTCCTTTTATCTTATGCTTCTATATTTGCCTCAGGTTGTATTTTATTTATTATCTTTACTTCAAGTTTTGAGTCTTTATTTACTTCTTTCACTTCCTTGGTTTCTTTTTCTTAAAGTGATATTTTGATTTCTTCCAATTTTTTGTTTTTCTTTTCTTCCATTTCTTTGAGAGAATTTTTCATCACCTCTTTAAGGGCCTCAAACATTCTTTAATAGTTATTTATAGGTCATTTTCTTCTGCTTCATCTATATTTGGTTGTTCAAGTTTTTCTATTGTAGGGCCACTAGTTTTTATTGTTTCTCTTTGTGGTGTTGAGTGTATTCTTACCTTGTCTACCCATCTTTTTCTCTAATTGATGTAGTTGAAGCTGTCTTGTCTCTGGTGAGCAGTCTTCCAGGTGCCATCGGATCCAAGGATCAGATAGTTGTTCCTTATAGTGCAGTCAGGGTCTCAGTTCCAGGCACCCGCGTGGTCACTCAGTATTCCTGGATTTTGCTCTGAACTCTCTGAGGTCACTCTGCAATACCAGGTATCTACCATGACTGCTCCCATGAAGATTACTTGCTTGTTGCTACTTACACTGAGGTCACTGGCATGGGCCTCCTCCTGTCGATCTCACTATCTGAGGCCTACCTGGTGAAGGTTGCTGGTTTGGGGCTTCCAGGGCAGAGGATGCTGGTTCAGGCCTGCTACCTCAGAGGTCCTGGATTCATCTTGGGTATTGCAAATGTCTTTGACATGGGCCCGTTCCCTCAGTGGTGGCTTCATTGTAACTGCTCCTGTGGAGTCTATTGCCTCAGGCCTACTTAAGCGGAAGTCACTGGCTCAAGCCTGATCCTCTGGTGGTCACTGCATTGGGCCTGCCCTGGCTGGGGTAACAGGTTCAGGCTTGCTCCCATGGAGGTCCTTGGCTCAGGCCAGTTGAAGCAGATGTTTTCAACTGGTTTGTGCCTGTTCCCTTGAAGTTGGCTGACTTGTGTCCAGTCTTGTAAATGTCTCTGGCTTGTGCTTGCTCTCTTGGCAGTTGCTCCCTTGGAAGGACTGAGGCCGCAAGCCTGCTACAGTTGAGATTGCTGGTTCAGGCCTGCCGAAGCGGTTATCACTGGCTTGTGCCTGCTATGACAGTGGTTGCTGGCTCAGGCTTGCTACATCAGAGGTTGCTGTTTCATGCCTGCTCCTACAGAGGTCTCTGGTTTGGGCCTGCTCCCTCAGTAATGGCTCCCTTGTAGCCATTTCTGCTCCTGTTGAGAATGCGACCTCAGGTCTCTTCTGGTTGTGGAGGTCACTGACTCAGGTCTGTATCTTTAGATGTCCCTAGCCTGGATCTCATTCCACAAAGTTCTCTGGCTCAGGCCCACTCACTCTGAGATCCCTGACTCACACCTGGATCCCCAGAGGCCTGCTTCCTCAGAGGGTGCTCCCTTGTACTTGCTTCTATGCTTCTATGCTTTTTTTTAAGGAGTGGTTTTATCCATTTTCTTCTCTCCCAAGCCAAGGTATATTTTTAAACACACTGGAGCCATTTAGAGGTTTATTTTTCTCTATCTGTTTTTATTATATATCTGTCTGTTTTGAAGCACATGAATATTTAATCTGCTTAGCAATAAGCCTAGGATTAAAGCTGTGACCTTGGTGGCTGTCTCCACCACAATTCTCATCTTGTGGAGAGTCTACCTTCATGGTAGGGGTACTGGCCAGGGTCACCTATATTTCCACAAATCTGCAGAGTTTCTAAGTCCATGCCACCACCAAAAAGCCTAAAATCAGTTGCTCATAGGCATCATTTAAATATTTTGTGGCAGAACCTCTTAAAAGAGCCGAGATGTTTGTGCTGCCAACACCGAGTCAGGAAGTTTCTCTTAAAGGAGCCACACCTCTGCTTGCCTCTAGCAAACATAGCCTACTGGAGTAAAAATGGTTACCCAGAAACTGCACTTGACTCTCATCTTATTTGTCTGGAATCCTTTACTTAATGCCTTCTCAGGCTTTATGTGGAATTCATGCTAAACATTTTTGGTGCCTTTTGTTGACAAAACTTTCTGTCCAACCTAGTTCTGTAGAAATTCAGTCCCAAATAAACACACAGAGGCTTATATTTATTATAAAATAGTCAGGTTATTGTTCAGACTTACAATTAACTAAGACTTATGGTGAAAGATCTCCTGTAATTCTTGTTTATATTTAGTCATATGACTTGGTACTTTTTCTCAGTTTGGCATTCTCATCTTACTTCTTCTTCATTTGGATGGTGACTGATTGACTGCCTAGTCTGATTGCCCTGCCTATACTTTCTGTTGAGCTATTTGCCAATATACATTTTATTAAACCAATATGAGGGTCAAGTCTTTTCAGTGTACAAGAGCATTATCTTACAGCAAAGCTACCTGTACCTGGGACAGGATGCCTGGAGACAGGAAGAATCAGACACCATCAGTCTCACACTGTCACAACCTCTGCGTTGGCACATATGTGGCATGGAGAGAGAACATCTAGGCCATCTTCCTTCCTCAGGGAACTCAGCCTTGTGTGAGAAAAAGCAGTGAAGTCCCACAGATCAGGAAGGGATTTAACTTAGAGCAGGATTTTGGATTAGGATGTGGGGAATCATCCCTGCCTTCATAAGGGAAGAAGTTAGATATTGACTCCTTTTTCTTGTTCCAGGGTGAAAATCAGTGATCCAGTGTTCTTGTTATCTGAGCGTGGAATAAAGAAGCATGTCGACTGGGGAGTCACTGGAAACACATCAGGGTTTGACCCTTCCTTCTCACTGCAGAGCTGCCTCGACAAGTGTGGACTTGTGCATGTAGTTACAGGTGCTGTGGGTTCATGAGTGTGGCTGCCGTGTCATGCCTGGAAAACACTGTTTCACTGACATCATCCCTTAGTTCTGCCCTCTAAAGCTCTTTTTATTTCTCTTTTATTATTGATGCCCAAATTTTGGAAAGTGAAGGAATGGTTGAAATGTCCCATTTAGACTGAGGACTTCAGTCCTATTCTCTAAATGTGTGCTAGTTAGGTCTCTGTATTAATAAACACTTTCATAAATCAGAGTTTTGAATTAGCTGAAGAAATGCAATGATATATGTTATAAATTTTAAATTCTTAAGGGGTTGTTTAATACAATGTCCATTTAACAGAACAATACTGTTAAATTATCTCCTAGGGCTTTTGATCTACCATGTCATGGGTTCTTGGACTGGTTCTTGGAACCAGATATAATTTCAAGTTTTTGGAGGTGGGCCTAAAATCCAATAAGAAGTATTTAGTCATTCCCATATCATTCACGGCACTATTGAACCAATGTGCATACATTGTCAGGCTCTTTTCTGTTGTAGGTTATGATTCTTACTTTTGACACCCAAGGCCAGTGTCAGATATTCTCTCATGTTTTCAAACTTGCTTTCTCATGTGTGACTCAAGCACATTTCCTGCTTCCTTCCCTGTTCTCAGAACTAGGATTTGTTCTTGTCTTTCTGAGCCTGTTACTGTATCACATTGTTATTCTATGTGGTCCTCACCTGCTTCTTGCCCCATCATCCCTGTGAATTGCATAAG
This sequence comes from Myodes glareolus, assembly GCF_982192425.1. Taxonomy (NCBI): domain Eukaryota; kingdom Metazoa; phylum Chordata; class Mammalia; order Rodentia; family Cricetidae; genus Myodes; species Myodes glareolus. The sequence goes on along the minus strand of NC_142036.1, from coordinate 11,986,355 downwards.
AAACACAAGGTGAGAATCCCACCTGGACACTCAGCTCCCCTGCCATCTTACCCAAGGTCTCCACACACTATTCACGTACTGCCATGACTTACACTCTCTTAAGGGCATGCATTTGACAATGTCATGGGAGCAGATATTGACTGTGGCCAAAATATTATTGTTTTATATATTATTATTACTGTATCTAAAATATTATTTTGGGGTGAGGACAATGAATTTGTTCCTCCTCCTGAGGTCACTGCAAACCTGCGGTCCCTCTTGGATTTGCAGAGGTCTCTGTTTGTTTTTAAACATCCTTCCTTTATTCATTATTTTCTTATTATTATGACCTGGAGTAGCATATTAATAAATCCCTTTCACTAAATCGTAGTTTCCTTCTGCACCTGGGGAATCTAACTTGTACTAAAGTTCTGGAAGACAAACAAGACAAACACAGCACAGATGGATTTCATATTCACAGACCATGGTACAGTTACCGTGACTCAGAGAAGAGATGAGCACTGCCTTGGGAAGCTATTTGAAACATCAGATGTCTGACTCTGAGACCTTGGTTTGGCTGGACTGGGTGTTCCTGGGACATGGTGTGAGGGACGCAGAAGTTCACATATGAGAAGAATGGACCTAAAATGCTTCTGATGAGAGGGTGGATGTGGGGGAGGTAATAGACTGCACAACTTTAACCACAGCTACACAGTTATATTTACACATACAGTTCCACATTCTAACACACACTCATACTCACTCACAGACACACATCCAACAGAGTCACATTTACAGATGAGTTCTCATATCTTAATACACACATAAACACACATACCAAAATTCATACTTACGGGTACAGTCACAATCGCAACACGCATGTACTCACACAATCACAGGCATACATATAGTCCCACTCCCAGATAAGTAATGTCCTAGCACACACACACACACACACACACACACACACACACACACACACACACAAGGACACAAATAGTTCCAAGCACAGATGCAGTCCCACATCCCATCACAAACATACATCCATACCCCCCTTACAAATGCACACTCACAAACTGACACACAGCACCAAAGGCAGACTCAGAAACTTCCCCATTCACAACACCAGGGGTGGCTTTCTTTCAACAGGTCCAATCTGTCTGGCCTGGAATCACTGTTGACAAGGCTGCTCTTGAACTTCAAGGCATACTTTTGCCTCTGTCTTCCTAGTGTCCAGATTAAAGGTATGTGGCACTGTGCTTGGCCGTCAAACACAGATTTTTTTAAAATATAATGATTTAATATCACTAAAAGTAGTTTCTTTATCTACAGAGTGTATTCTGAACACTGTTTTCCTGCCCTCATCTCATCTGAGACTCTCCCCAGCACTCATCTTATCCAAATAATGACAGGCAGAGGTCTTACGACCATTTATAAAGTCATTTAAGTATTGAACTCATGGCATTCTATACACACACACACACACACACACACACACACACAGACACACACACACACACACAAATGGCTTAAAATCCATGATTTCCAATTCATTTTGCTCAGAAAATGAAAATAATATCAAAACTTCAATTGAATAAAAACAATATTTAAGTATGTGTAGTCACTTGAAAGTGGACTTGCTTCCAATGGGTCATCTGTTTAAACTATGTTCTCTGTCTGATGATGCCCTTTAAAAATGCTGTGGAAAGCTTGAGAGGTGGTGCCTCAGGAGGAACTATGTTACTGGGTGTGGATCTTAAATTCTTATATACCAGTTCCCTCTGTGATTTACTCTCCACTTGCAGAATGCAGGTGCAGTGGGAGAAATCCTGCATCCCATGTCTTTCTGTCATGATCGACTGTGCCCCTAACCCCTTCAGTCAACTAGACTCCTTGTTTCTGCAATTGCTTCCTGTTAGCTATATTTCTCAGAATAGGAAAACAGCCAGTGCAGCAATAAATGAAAATATTTTATCTATAAGTGGTAGTACAAGCCTACCTGGGAATGGGAGATGTGATATGTAACGGCACATGGTTTGAGCACTCAGCTACAAAAACAGGTAAGGTGTTTGGAGCACAAATCTAATAAACATAATCAATACATCAAAGACTTCAGAATTAGTCATGTTCCACCAAGTCTCAGAGAACACTGAGGAAAGGGAGGCTGGAAGAATGTAAGAGGTGGAAAACTGCCTCCGTCAGATTGGTATCAGGCAAGACTGTAGGGCATTTTCATGATTAAAAATTGGTTTTGGAAGGCTTAGGCAGATTAGAAAATGCCATTCCTGGACTGGGGTTTCTGGGTTGTATAAGAAAGCATGCTAAACAGCCATGGAGAGCAAGCTCGTAAGCATTGTTTTGTGTGATTTTTGATTCATTTCCCACTTTGTCTCATGCCTTATTATATGATTTGATTTTTCTCTATAATGATCTCTGAGAGCTATGATGCTATTATCTGTTCTCTTCCCATGATGCTTTTGGGCATGGTTTTTATCAAATAAAAATTATAGTTTAGAATAATTTAAAATTCTTTTGATGAGAAGACAGACATGACAAACCCAGTCAAACATACAATCACACTTATAAATACAGTCACATATCCCAACACAACACACAAACACATTATCGAACACACACAAACACGCACAAACACACACATGCAGACACCCATAAAATGTACATTAAAAAAACATATTCACTGGTAGAAGGGCTGACTTTCTTTCTCACATTCCTTTGACTGGCACGTTTTGGTTGGCCTGGACTCACTATGTAGACCAAGTTGATACTGAGCTATGAAAGATTTTCTAGCCACTGTCAACATATACCTGGATTAAATGGATGCATCACTATTCCTGACATTCACATGACGAGTCTTACAAAATTATTTATTTTTTGAAAATATTTACACACAATATGTTCTAATTGCTATTTCCCTCCTTCATTCCTTCCCAGGTCGTTCTTCTCTCCCACATTGCCCAGTTGCACAACTGGAAGAATTTTGGTGACATTGAAGAGAATTACTCCATGGTTTTCATTTTCATCTAGGCAATACATGTTTCAAAAATCCATAATTACCAAAATATTTATTTTTAAAAGTCATTATACATTTATTTCTTTTATAGATTACAATATTCTTATTAATGTATACAATGTATAGTGATAATATCCAGTTGTAAGGAGATGGCTAGGGAGTAAGGTGCCTGACTCCTAATATGAGTATCTCAGTTTGATTCTCAGTACTTAACTAGGAACCTGGGAATGATGGTTTTTCCTTATATTCCCATCAGTCAATAGATTGTGACAGGAGGCTCTTTGGGACATATATCTAACAATTCTATCTAAACATGTGAGCTCCAATTTCAGTGTGAGAAATTATCTCAAAAAATAATGGGCAATTGAGGAAGATTCTTCTAATCAACATGTGGCTTCCATAGTCATATGCAAACATACACATATGCAGACACTGTATCAACAATGAGCATTTTCATTCATTTAAACATTTCCTATTTCCTGGATTGAACTCATAGTTTGTAGATATTTAGAACTATCCCATGGATGCCATGTCATGGAACAATATGAAGAGCTAAAGTGTGTCAAGTGACTAAACCGCTATTGTGTGAATCTAGAACTGAACTCTTGTAATGCACTGTGAACTTGTTCCCTCTCCACCTTGTTCCATCAGCCCTTTCTACTCTAGTGACTGCCATTCCCTCTGCAGTCATGACATCACCTCTATTAATGTGGGAAATTATATCTTTCTGTCTACAATTCTGATATTTTTTTTACTTGGACTTGGCACTTGACCTTAATACTTTGCACGTTAGACAAATACCTTAAAAACAAAGGTGTATGCCTAGCTTTTTTTTAAAATTGATTTTTAAAGAATAATAAATTTTATCTACAGCAAATACATTTAGATGACAGCATTCACTCCTGCAATTCTAAAATAAACACCAGATACCCCCAAAGTCTTCTTCTCATTGCACATCACTTAAGGCAAAGGTCATCATACAATAGAAAAATAAAATGTAAAGGAACAATGTTCTGAGCATCAATATCAATAAGGCAGGAATATGGAGGTCAAATAAAACCATAACAAACCAGAAGAGAAGGAGAGAGAGAGAGAGAGAGAGAGAGAGAGAGAGAGAGAGAGAGAGAGAGAGAGAGAGAAAGGACATGGAAGGGGAAGACGGAGAGGACGGAGAGGAGGAGAAGGAAAAAAAGAGTCTGGACCACATCTGTGAAGATGGGAAATAAGACAGAGTCTGGACATGACCATTGTAGTGTCTGCCCCACACTGAAATGAGAAATGCAGAATCTACTGAGCTGTGTTTCAGTCTCTGGCATTCAGAGAGGAACTGGGAATCTGAGGCAGGAATTGGAACTGGTATGTCTGGAGAGACTTGTTCAGGGGAAGAAGGCCCAGAACCTGAATGAAAACACTCACTCCCAGTCCCACAGGACACATGACCTGGGCTCAGTTGTCCAAAGGTGCTGTGGTAACCTGTGTAATGTAATACTATGAGAAAATAAGCATCTCCTGAGTAAACACATAAGCACTCAGAAAGAAACACAGAAACAAGTCACAGATTAACCTACACAAGTATAGACATACAAGAAAAGACAGACAGATGTGTAATAACAACTTGTGTTGCTTGCAAATGTTCTGTTTCTGTCATTCATCCTATTTAAAAAGTCAATATCATGATTGTTTATAATGTTCTGTGATTATATCCATTCATCAGACTACTCTCTCTCTTTTTCCTCTCACTACTTTGACTGTTCTGTTTTCTCCCACTCTTATGTCTCTTCTCTCTTCCCTCCCCCTCTGCTCCTCTTCCTTCCTGTTTGCTTCTTTCTTCTGCTCACCAGAAGTGAGCTTCCTGGCTAACACGGTCTTACATGTGTAAATCTCTGAAGAACCACCATAGTATTTGTCAATGTCACTATAAAGCGATGTTCACATCAATATAGCACTTGAATCCCTTCCTCTATATCCCCCCCACACATTTCAATACTTTCCTTTGGCAAATGGCACTTGCACCATTGGTTACAGACAACCTATCCTTTAGGCTTTAATATCCTTGACTCTGATGATTAGAGATGTTGGCCTATGGAACGTCTTCCACCTACATGAATTTGTCAAGATGAAGGAGTGCAATCAGAGGATGGAGGACAGGACACTGTCTGCCCATGAGGACATCACCTTTCATAACTGTGTTCCCTGAGTTTGTTTTACCTTCTGGACCCATTTCTAAGACAAGCGAGAGAAATGAGTTTTTATGAGAAGAAAAATGAGACTGATATCTTGAATGAGATAAATGGTGTTCTAACCTTTAACAAGGAGGATTGATGCTACAAGAACAATATTTATTAGTCAAAAATGGCTATATTTTTGAAATATTATGATTTGAATCAAGGTTTCATACATACAACCCAAGAACTAAGCCATTGGTATAAGTTCCAGAACTGGATGAATAAAGAAATACTTTATTTTTAACTGTATATATACACTTCTGTGCGGGTAGTGTAGTTATCATGAAGACAAACAGAGGGCACATGATTCTCTGTACTCACAAATGTGCTGCCCTGCGACTTGGGTTAACACTTTCCAAGATATTTTGTTTCCTTAGAATCTGATACACTTCCCTAAACATAATCACTTCTGCCCTGCTTGATTATTTTCTTCTGGTCAGAGTGCATTCTGAATTTACAAGGTAACAGAACCATGAATATTTCTGTAGTTCAGTTTCTTGCCACAGAAGAACAACTGAATAGAATCTGTTAGCTTTGATCTCCATGACTGCAAAATGAATGGGTTTGCCAGCAAAGAAATTGTCCTATTTTATTTAAGGGATGTGTAGATAGCATTATCACTGGGACTCTTTGGGCAACCAGTCAAGCCAGTTGGCAAATTTCAGGCCCAGTTCTAGAATATATACTGTAGATTAATAGAGAAATACATCATATGTAATCATGTGCAGAGAGGGGAGAAGAGAGGAAGCGAGGGAAGGAGAGAGGGAAGGAGGGAGGGAGGGAGGGAGGGAGGGAGGGAGAGAGGGAGGGAGTGGGCAGAAAGGTGCCAGAAGGAGAAAGAGAGGGAGAGCAAAAGAAAGAAAGAGTAAAGAGGCAGAGGGCAAAAACAGTAAGATAAACAAACAGAAAAGAATGTCACAATGGAAAATAGATATTTGAATAAAACTGTGAACACTTCAAGGATTACTGTAGAGAGAATGTTAGAATGTGATATGGAGATGCAGCTCAGACACAGAGGAGTCCATCCCTTTATGCCTCTCTGAAACAGGCTCCTCTGGGGCACAGAGCTCTGTGTGCTCTCAGCGCCCCCTGCTGGTCCTGAGCACCTTGCATAGAGGTTTGTGTCTGAGTTCACAGTAGCTTTCATTCACTGTGTCACTTGCGCAGTAATACATGGCTGTGTCCTCAGACTTCAAACTGCCCATTTCCAGGTATAGGGTGTTCTTGGCATTATCTCTGGAGATGGTGAATCGGCCCTTCACAGCGTCGGCGTAGCGGATGTTATTACTATTATAAATAGATGCGACCCACTCCAGGCCCTTCCCTGGAGCCTGGCGGACCCAGCTCATCCAGTAGCCACTAAAGGTGAATCCAGAGGCCACACAGGAGAGTTTCAGGGACTTTCCAGGTTGCACCAATCCTCCTCCTGACTCCACAAGCTGAACCTCACACTGGACACCTGCAAACAGAGATTCCTCATTAGACAACTCTCACAGAATCCAATTTTCTTCTTCCTCATGTACACAAATGCACACAGCATATGGTCTCCAGAAATTACCTTTTAAAACAATGGCAAGGAAAATCCAACTGAGCCCCAAGTTCATGGTGAATGGTCTCTGACCAGTGGTGATCAGTGAATGAGAGGACCAGGGAACACAGGTCTGGGCTCCTCTGTCTGAGCTGCAGAGTCAGGGCAGTACTGGTTTTCATTGGCACAGAGACTCCGCATTTGCATGTCTTCCTGCTCTAGTGTCTCTAGAGTTGGAGCCTTGAGGGAAGGCAGTGCTCATAACAGATATAAGGCATCAAAATCAACAATGACAGTTATAGAAATTGAAATAAAATTGTAGTTTTGGATTCACAATTTCCTTATGAAGAATTCACAGCACTCCAGTTAGTTCCTTTATGTGTGTGTGCACAGAACAAGTGGATATTTCTTATCAGGTCATCTTAGTACATATATGAAATTAAATATATTATAAATTAAACAAACACAAATGTTTCTACATAGGAACTCAGTTTTTCCTACTTTTTGGCCTTTGACAATGTCACAACATTCAGATGCTGTTAGCATAACTCAGTCTCTGTTGCAAGAACACTTGGGGATTTTCTGAATTTTACTTATTTTTAAGATCATGCTGTCCCCATGCTATAGGAGAATAGAAGTGAGATATCCCTTGTCACTCTTTCTCTCCACTGCTTTGCACTTGCTAAGGAGACCTTTGTCCAGTAGCATCAAATGCACTTTTTTCCATTTTCTCTTCGATTCCTTTAAACTCCCCACTCCACTGTTATCTTCTGTCATCATTACTCCAGGCAACTCATGACTGTCTTTATTTTGTGTTAGAATAGTTTTCATTTACCTAATAATATAATTGTCAAAACAAGAATTTTGATTAAATTTTAGGAAATCCTTATTGTTATTTAAGCAGTTGTCTGGTTTCCCTCCTACTCTTCTTTCCATCATCAGTGCCAGTGTTTGCTTTAACAGCACCAACATTACCTTGTGCTTCATTCTCCTTACCCCTCACTTAAGATGTCTTCCAATCCTAGGGTTCCCATTATCCTAACTAGGTCTACAAAACAGATGCCAGAACACCTGACACAGAGAATCTAGGTGCTGAATATGACAGAAACAGGCAGTCTTCACCCTTCTCAATATTTGTTCTATTTTCTGGCATAACTGGTTCCAGTTCCAATTACATTCTTCCAAGGCTCAGAGAATACTGAGGAGAAGGAGGTGGAAAGAATGTATGAGGCTGAGCATAAAGAAGAGCACTGTGAGCTGCTGAATTCTGGATTTGACATGGCTCTCACATCATGAACTCATAATGGCAGTTGTTTTCTGTGTAAGCGTACCTAATACCAACTCAGTCAAAACCATTGTGTAGATTATTTCCAGGCCTTCCCTCTCACAGATGATCTGTTGGATATAAATCTTTCCTGAAATCTGAGAAACATTCTTTTTGAGAATGTAATCATTTGTAGGTTTTTTTTTATAGTATAGTGCCTGACTACACATGCAAGCACATGTGGGCAACATTAACTAGATTTAAAGAGGTCAATAAGTTGTGAAAAGTTTATGTTGGTAATGATTTAGGTTGGTGAAAGAAAAATAGAGTGCTACCAGAAGTTCCAATAGAGAGCATTTGAACGAAGAGATGGGTAGACGCCAAGGCAAGACCTCCTCAAACAATCTGAAAAACAACATGAAAACACCAGATCCCAATGACCCTACAACAGAAGGATTTGAACACTCTAACCCAGATGAAGTGGAAAAAAGTGCCATTATGAAAGCAATAGAGTCCCTTAAACAGGATATGAATAATGCCCTTAAGGAACTGGTTGAGAAGTATAACAAAAAGTTTGAAAAAATGAGTATAGAAATGGATGAGAAATAAAACAAAAAGTTTGAAGAAATAACTAAATCCGTGAATGAGACCCTGAGAAACCAAGAAAAAACAATCAAACAAGTAAAGGAAACAGTCCAAGAATTGAAAACTGAAATGGAGGCAATGAAGAAAACACAAAACGAGAATCGGCTGGATATGGAAAACCTAGGTAAACGAGCGGGGACTACAGAATCAAGCATAACCAATAGAATACAAGAGATAGGAGAACGAATCTCAGATTCTGAAGATACCATAGAGAAAATAAATGCTCTGGTCAAAGAAAACAGCAAATTCAACAAATTCTCTTCACAAAATATTCAGGAAATCTGGGACACAATAAAAAAACCAAATCTAAGAATAATAGGGATTGAAGAAGGAGAAGAACTGCAGATCAAAGGCCCAGAAAATATATTTAACAAAATTATAGAAGACAACTTTCCCAATCTAACGAACGATATTCCTATGAAGGTTCAAGAAGCATACAGAACGCCGAATAGACTGGATCAAAAAAAAAAACGTCCCCTCGCCATATAATAATCAAAACACAAAACATCCAGATTAAAGAAAGAATATTAAGAGCTGCAAAGGAAAAAGGTCAAGTGACTTATAAAGGTAAACCTATCAGGTTTACACCAAACTTCTCTATGGAAACCATGAAAGCCAGAAGATGCTGGATAGAGGTACTGCAGAAACTAAGAGACCATGGATGCAAACCCAGACTACTATACCCAGCCAAGCTATCGTTCACTGTCAACGGAGAAAACAAAATATTCCAGGATAAAAATAAATTTAAACAATTCATAGCCACAAATCCATCCCTACAGATAGTAACAGAAGGAAAATCGCAACCCAAGGAATCCAACATTGCCATCACTGCCTACAATAACCCAGACATCTAGCGACCCTTCACAACCACAACTCAAAGAAGAGAAACACACAAACTCTACTACACACACACACACACACACACACACAAATAATAAACGGAATCAACAACAACTGGTCATTAATCTCTCTTAATATTAATGGACTCAACTCACCTATAAAAAGGCACAGACTTAGAGACTGGATGAGAAAACAGGATCCAACATTCTGCTGTTTACAAGAAACACACCTCAACCACAGAGATAGACATCTACTCAGAGTAAAGGGTTGGGAAAAGGTTTTCCTAGCAAACGGATCTAAGAAACAAGCTGGTGCGGCCATTCTAATATCTAACAAAATTGACTTCAAACTAACATCAGTCAGAAGAGATGGTGATGGACATTCCATACTCATAACAGGAACAATTAATCAGGAGAAAGTCTCAATCCTGAATATCTACGCCCCTAATATAAAAGCACCCACTTATGTAAAAGAAAAGCTTTTAGAACACAAGGCAGTCATCAAACCACACACACTAATAGTAGGAGACTTCAACACACCTCTCTCACCAATGGACAGATCAATCAAACAGAAACTCAACAGAGAAATAAGAGAATTGCTAGAGGTAATGAATCAAATGGACTTAACAGATATCTATAGAACATTCTACTCAAAAAGGAAAGAATATACCTTTTTCTCTGCAGCTCATGGAACCTTCTCGAAAATTGACCACATACTTGGTAACAAAGCAAAACTTACACAGATACAAATGAATATTTGTAATCACCTGTGTCTTGTCGGATCACCACGGAATAAAGTTAGAACTTAATAACAATTCGAATTCCAGAAAGCCTACAAATGTGTGGAAGTTGAACAGTCAACTACTGAATCATCCTTGGGTCAAGGAAGAAATAAAGAAAGAAATTAAAGTCTTCCTTGAATTTAATGAAAATAAAGAAACAACATACTGAAACCTTTGGGACACAAAGAAAGCAGTTCTAAGAGGAAAGTTCATAGCACTAAGTGCCCAATTAAAGAAAACAGAGAAAGCACACATTAGAGACTTAACAGCACACCTAAAAGCTCTGGAAAAAAAAGAAGCAGACTCTCCCAGGAGGAGTAGAAGACTGGAAATAATCAACCTGAGGGCTGAAATCAACAAAATAGAAACACAGAAAACAATCCAAAAAATCAACAAAACAAAAAGTTGTTTCTTGGAGAAAATCAACAAGATTGACAAACCCCTAGCCAAACTAATCAAACGGCAGAGAGAGAACACTCAAATTAATAAGATCAGAAATGAAAAGGGGGACATAACAACAGACACAGGGGAAATTCAGAGAATCATTAGATCTTACTACGAGAGTTTATATGCCACAAAGTTGAAAAATGTACAAGAAATGGATTGGTTTTTAGATAAATATCATTTGCCAAAGTTAAATCAAGAGCAAGTGAACAATCTAAATAGACCTGTTAGTCGCGAAGAATTAGAAGCTGTTATCAAAAAACTCCCCACCAAAAAAAGCCCAGGTCCAGATGGTTTCAATGCAGAATTCTACCAGAACTTCAAGGAAGAGCTAATACCTATACTCCTTAATGTATTTCACAATATAGAAACAGAAGAATCATTGCCAAACTCTTTTTATGAAGCTACAATTACCCTGATACCAAAACCACACAAAGACACAACCATGAAAGAGAATTACAGACCAATTTCACTCATGAACATTGACGCCAAAATACTCAATAAAATACTGGCAAATCGAATCCAAGAATACATTAGAAAAATTATCCGTTATGATCAAGTTGGCTTCATCCCAGAGATGCAGGGCTGGTTCAACATACGCAAATCTATCAATGTAATCCATCATATAAACAAATTGAAAGAAAAAAACCATATGATCATTCCATTGGATGCTGAAAAAGCATTTGACAAAATTCAACACCCCTTTATGATAAAGGTGCTGGAGAGATTGGGTATACGAGGAACATACCTAAATATAATAAAAGCAATATATAGTAAGCCGACAGCTAATCAAATTGAATGGAGAGAAACTCAAAGCCATTCCACTAAAATCAGGAGCACGACAAGGCTGTCCACTCTCTCCATACCTCTTCAATATAGTGCTTGAAGTACTAGCAATAGCAATAAGGCAACATTAGGGGAACAAGGGGATTCAAATGGGAAAGGATGAAGTTAAACTTTCGTTATTTGCAGACGATATGATACTGTACATAAGCGACCACAAAAACTCTACCAAAGAACTCCTATAGCTGATAAACACCTTTAGTAATGTGGCAGGATACAAGATCAACTCCAAAAAATCGATTGCCCTCCTATACACAAAGGATAAAGAAGCAGAGAGGGAAATCAGAGAAACACCACCTTTCATGATAGCCACAAATAGCATAAAATATCTTGGGGTAACTCTAACCAAGGAAGTGAAAGACCTATTTGACAAGAACTTTATGTCCTTGAAGAAAGAAATTGAGGAGGATACCAGAAAATGGAAAGATCTTGGATTGGGAGAATCAACATAGTAAAAATGGCAATTCTACCAAAAGCAATCTATAGATTCAACACAATTCCCATCAAAATCCCATCAAACTTCTTCACAGACCTTGAGAGAACAATAATCAAGTTTATATGGCAAAACGAAAAACCCAGGATAGCCAAAACAATCTTATACAATAAAGGAACTTCTGGAGGCATTACCATCCCTGACTTCAAACTCTATTACAGAGCAACAGTATTGATAACAGCTTGGTATTGGCATAACAACAGAGAAGTCGACCTATGGAATCGAATAGAAGACCCGGGTATTAACCGACAAACATATGAACACCTGATGTTTGACAAGGGAGCTAAAGGCATACAACGGAAGAAGGAAAGCACCTTTAACAAATGGTGCTGGCATAACTGGATGTCAACCTGTAGAAGAATGAAAATAGATCCACATCTATCACCATGCACAAAACTCAAGTCCAAATGGATTAAAGACCTCAACATTATTCTGACCACTTTGAAACTGATAGAGGAGAAAGTGGGAAGTAGTCTACAAGACATAGGCACAGGAGACCACTTCCTAAGCAGAACCCCAGGAGTGCAGACAATAAGAGAATCAATGAATAAATGGGACCTCCTGAAACTGAGAAGCTTCTGTAAAGCAAAGGACACTGTCAGTAAGACTAAAAGGCTACCTTCCGACTGGGAGAAAATCTTCACAAATCCCTCATCAGACAAAGGTCTGATCTCCAAAATATACAAAGAACTCAAGAAACTAGACACTAAAACTCTAAATAACCCAATTAAAAAATGGGGTACTGAACTGAACAGAGAATTCACAACAGATGAACTCCGAATGGCCAAAAGGCACTTAAGGTCATGCTCAAACTCCTTGGCGATCAGGGAAATGCAAATCAAAACCACTTTGAGATACCATCTTACACCTGTCAGAATAGCTAAAGTCAAAAACACCAATGATAGCCTATGCTGGAGAGGATGTGGGGTGAGGGGAACACTCATCCATTGTTGGTGGGAATGCAAACTTGTGCAGCCACTGTGGAAATCAGTGTGGCTTTTTCTCAGGAAACTGGGAGTCAACCTCCCTCAGGACCCAGCAATTCCACTCTTGGGAATATACCCTAGAGATTCCCTAACATACTACAAAAGCACTTGTTCTACTATGTTCATAGCAGCACTATTTGTAATAGCCAGAACCTGGAAACAGCCTAGTTGCCCCTCAATAGAAGAATGGTTAAAGAAGGTGTGGAACATATACACATTAAAGTTTTACTCAGCGGTAAAAAATAATGACATCTTGAATTTTGCCTGCAAATGGATGGAAATAGAAAATGCTTTACTGAGTAGGTAAGCCAGACCCAAAAAGAGGAACACGGTATGTATTCAGTCATAAGTGGATTCTAACCATAATTAAAGGTCTTTGAGCCTATTATTCATGATCCTAGAGAAGCTAAATAAGAAGATAAACCTGATGAAGATTATTTAGCTACCCGCCAGGAGGTAGGAAATAGACAAGAGTCCCAGGTAACCTCGGGTGCGTTGGGGGGTGGGAGGGTTGTTGGAAGGGGAGAGGGTTAGAGAGAAGGGAGTAGGGGAGGAATGGGGAAAGCTCGGTGGCCTGGGAGGCGGAGAGTGAGGAAGGATGAATATGGGATCAGGGAAGAATATATTTCAAATAAGGGAGTCATTTTAGGGTTTACAGGAGACTTGATTATATATGGGATCCCAGGTCCAAGGAGAGATCCCCAGATTGTTCTCTGGACAGAGGAGAGGGTGCCTGAACCGGCCGTGGCTCATAACCATACTGATGTATATTTTGCTTATCACCATAGATCCTTCATCTGGCGAAGGATGACGATACAGATGAAGACCCACATTGGAGCACCGACTGAGCCCCCCAAGGTCCAAATGAGGAGCAAAAGGAGGAAGAACATGAAAAAGAAAATCAGGACTGCGAGGGATGCTATCACCACTGATACAAGGGAACGGATCTAATGAGAGTTTACCAAAGCCAGTTGGACTGGGACTGAATGAGGACGTGATCTAACCAGATTCTCGGAATTTGGCCGGATTCTCTGAATGTGGCTGGTCCGAAGTCTTTCTGAAAAGCCATTGACTATGATACTGGGACTTGTTTCCTCTGCATATACTGGATTTTTGGGATCCAGTCTCTTTGGATACTCACCTGCCTGGACCTGGAGGGAGGGGGAGGAGCTTGAACTTCCCACAAGGCAGGAAACCCTGACTGCCCTAAGGGACGAAGAGGGAGGAGGAGAGGGAATGGGAGGGTGTTGGGAAGAGGGGCGGAAATGGAAACTTTAATAATTTAATAAAATTTACTCTCCAAAAAAAAAAAAAGAGTGACACGTCCGACGCAAGGACTGTTTCCTATGTAAGCGATGGGTTCCTTCATATCTCGGTCTCCGCCATGTTGGCTGATGCTCGCTCTCCCAAGGGGCATTAAAGCTATTTCTGCAGGAGAATCCTGTGTCCTGTGTGGTTCTTGCGGGCGAGACGGTAGCGTGGGACATCTGGTGCCGAAACCCGGGAAGAAGAACTTTGCACCGCCGGAGACCAGGAGGATTTCAGAACTGCAGGCATGCATGCTCAGAGAGGTACGCTCTAAAGTACAGAGAGCATATCAGAAACTGAGCAGCAGTGGGAGGTTGTACACGCACCCAGATAAGTTAAAAATGACCCTTCGGTAAAGAATGGGGGAGACAGAAAATAAAATAAGTTAAAAAGGAACCCCAGTGATTCTAAGAATAAATGGGGGAGAAGGCTGATTTACAAGGTCAAAAGCTTTATGTTATGTTATGTGTGTTGTCTGGTGTGTACTGGACAGGAGAAAGATATTTAAATTTAGAAACTGCTAAGGATATGATGTTTTGGAAAAGAGGTTCTGTTTTCATCTCCACAGAAAAGGAGAGCCTAAGGGTGTACTTGGGATTTATGTGGTTTGAATCACCGAGACCTCCTGAAATGTTGTAGTGTTTACCCCTAAAATGCAGTGTCCCAATATAGCAGGAAGCAGCCAGAGAGATTAACGGCGCCCAAATTCCCTAAAAGATTAAATGAGGTCCTTTCAGTGATTGCAGAGCAGCAAGCCTGCTTCTCTGAATTCCGCTTTGCTCCGTACACCGGTTTGGGCTCGGAGTGGGTGCAGCTGAGCTTTGCTCGGTGGCTATGGTCGGGGGCACATTGTGCTGGCTCAGTTGGTGCCTGGCCTGGAGGGTGTCACAGCAGTACCGAGAATGAGAGCGGTGCCACAAGCAGCCAGGCATGCAGAAGGCTTGCAATGTACCTAAAACTGTGAGGGTCTCTGAGGCTAAAATGGCTCTGGTTCCATTTGGCTAAGCTAAACTATGCTGACTTCAGGCAGGACTGGTCGTAGTTATCATAATAAAAGCGCAATTAAGGTTTAGACACATTAAACAGGCAGTACCGTATTACATCTACATAGTGCGACTTAAGTTTTTAAGAACTGCTTAGCATTTTAAGAACTCAAGTCCTCCTGAAAGATTGCTGTATATACTCTTGGCTTGTCTGGTGTTTCGGGATCCGCAGGGAGGTGGATGCGAAGGGCCCTTGGATTTTGGGGTGATTGGGTCATTGGCTGGATCTGTGAGAGTTTACAGCCGCTTTTGCTGTGACACAGGTGTTGAGAGTTTGCTAGTAGGGAAGCGGCCCTGTTCGCTGCCTCTCCCATCGGCCCCTTGAGCCGCAGCAGCTCTGGTGCGGACCTTGAGATATTGCCGGCCTGTGCCACCTAGGTCTGGGTGTCAGCTCCCGCCACACTCCCCCACCAACACAGCTGCGGAGGACTGGGCTGGCCCCGCGGGGAGGTCGGGGGCGCCTGGGGGTGGAGCCGCCACTTCCTGGCCTGGGACACGCGGAGCCGCACAGCGAGCAGGCCCAGGACCACGCACAGCCCTTGGATGGCGGGCGGGCTCTGGAGCCCGAGGCCACCATAACCGGCAAGAAATACGGGAGCCAATAAATCTTAAATCTAATATCAACAAACAGGGCCTGGGTTTTTCCTAGGCGCCACTGGGGCAGCACGGCCTATATCATAAAAAACAAAGACCCTCAATCAGTTATCTACCACAGTGGCTACAGCCCTGGGTCAGCAGGCTACCATAGATACATCTATTAGAGGTGGAATAATGGTTCTTGATTAAAGAATTGACCTAATGCAAGAACAGGTGGATATCTTATGGCAGCTTGCCCAATTGGGCTGTGAATGAAAAACTCCAGCCTTATGTGTGACCATTGTACCATATGAGAACTTTATAAAAGTGGCTAACTTGTCCCGAGAATTGTCTTTGTATCTTGCAGGAGAATTTTGATGATTTGCTGTCCTCCTTGAGACGGTCCATCGTGACAATCAACTCCACGCGAGCGGACATAAGCTTGGCCGAAGGATTCCAGTCCTGGGTCGTGTCCTTCATCCCCTACTTCAAAGAATGGGTGGGGGTGGAAATGTTTTGAAAAGGTCCTACGCTATGGAATAGTGTTTCTCCTCTGGATGGTCTGCTGACTCAAATCCCAAAGCCATAGGGACAAAGTGGTTATCTGCACAGCGCTGGCTGCCCTGGAACAGGGAGCCTCTGCTTATGTGTGGTTATCTATGTTAAAGCAGTAAGGTTTAAGCCAACCAGCTCCTGCACCCCTAGGACTGTGGTCCATGGCACAGGGTGGAGTGCTTGGCTTAGCTAGCCCTGAAGGTTGTCGAGCTGAAAAAAGCATCGCACAGAGAATGGTCCTTTCTGAGAGATAAGTTGCCCTGCATAAGGGTTTCCTGCCGTATATTTCCCTTTCCCAGAAAAATGGCAGAGGGCAGGCCGAATAGGTTCCAGGTGTCATGAGCCTAGGGGCAGATTCCGTGTAAGCCCATTTTAATGTGTCTATTTTGGGAAGTGCGACCTCTATCTTTACCTTCTGAGGGAGTTGCCTTTCTGCAAAGAAGTAAAATTAGGGGGAGATGTAGAAGGCCACAGCCACATTCTCCATCACGAGATGGCGCTGACATCCGGCTTCACCGCCAGGTGAACGCACACGTGTTGGTAATTTTCCACTACTGTCCCCGCCTACTCCCGAGGCATTCACCTGGGATTATGGACAACTGACATATCCAAGAGTGACACGTCTGAAGCAAGGACTGTTTCCTAAATAAGGAATGGGTTCCTTCATATCTGGGTCTCCGCCATGTTGGCTGATGCTCGCTCTCCCAAGGGGCATTAAAGCTATTTCTGCGGGAGAATCCTGTGTCCCGCGTGGTTCTTGCGGGCGAGACGGTAGCGTGGGACATATGATTATATCTCTCTCTTTCTCTGTCCTCAGGTTGTAGCACATACAAACCAAGATTTTATATTTATTGCATTGGCATGGATGAGAAAGCCATCAGTTCACAACACCTCATGAAAAGAATTATCATCCAGTCAGGTTGAGGGGTATGTGGTCTGAGGTAATAAGAAGGCAGAGTGATGACAAGACATGGAAGGAGGGCATGCTTGAACAGTGGGAACTGTTTGTCTTCTGGAGAGGATAACCATAGAGGACAATGGACTGCAGGACTTTCTCCCATGCCTTGGTAATGTAAATCACCAGGGAAGTGAAATGAGGAACTGTAACCAACCTGCCCTATCAGATCCTGGAGAACATCCACCATTTCTGATGTATTGGTACCCCATATTTTATGTCCCTCATTTTGTCATGCGTAATCTGTTTACTGTGAGTAGCAGTGGTAGAGATAGAACATAACAAAGATGAAACAGTCATCCTTGAAAATACTATTGAGAAACCAATACTATGAGTGTTGTGTTCTTATTCATGATGTTCAGGAGCTAGTAGAATATGTCTCAGACATGATTACTATGTCTAATCTTGGGTTTGTCTGATATTCTCGTAGTTGTTACAAAAATCAGGGAAGGAGTATTGCAGAAATAAAGATACATGTCTGATTCTACATTTGGGAACTTGTTGTCTCTTGACTTATACAGGAATTTTTGACTTTGGTTACTGCAAAGATAGTTTGTATCTGTATTCTGTATTTTACTGCTCCCTGAGTTTCTCTTTTCTGTGAATCTGTCTACAAGGAAGTCACAAAGAATAAGTCATTGCAAAGGGAATGAGTTCATGTTAAAGTCATACATTATTTATAATTATCCTGTATTTGAAAGGTGAATCCATATTCTTAAGTGTTTCATCAGTCATATTTTTCCTATGTGTCGAACAAATGGTGATCATTTTATGGGTCATATTATCATAACAATACCAGTCTGTCCATTTGTGTTGTGGTTAGAATTTCATCAACATAAAACAAAATAGAGTCATCAGGAAACACAGAACCTCAGCTGGAAAATATGTCTCCACATTTTTGTCTGCATGCAAGATTTTGGGAGCCATTTTCTTGCTCAATGACTGATGTGGGAGGACCTCATACTGATTTTGAAGATACCATCCATGAGAAGGTGTTCCTGGTTTGTTTAAGAAAGCAGGGCTGAACAACCATAAAGAGCAAGCTAATAAAGAGAGTTCCTGGATTCTAATTCAGTTCCACCTTCACATTCCTACATTGATTTAAAGTCCTGATTTTCCTCATGGTGGGTTTTGAGAGTTAAGATGACATGTTGGTTTTGTTCATAATGTTGATCACCTTAATAGATCACAAGGTAGGACAACTGAAAATCCTTCTCATGAAAGTAGGGAAGTAAGGGACATTAAAAATGTACAACTGCAACCTCAGCAACACACAGAGTCCCGCTTCCAGATAAAACCACACATTCCAACATACACAGAGACACACAGAGATCAAATGAGATCCCCACTTCCAGTTACAGTCCCATACCCACCCTACACACCCACAGGAAGAAACACTAACATTCACAGATAGAGGGGATGAGTTTCTTCTTCTCTTGACAGGGTCATCTGGGTGGCCTGGACTTTCTATATAAACCAAGCTATGAGAGATTTTCTTGCTCGGTCTCCCTAGTCAATGGATTAACTATCTTTCACCATATCCAAACATCAAATGCAGTGTTCTTGATAATTAATGAATTTATTTTCATGAAAAACTATCAACACAATACATTCTGATAATTATTTCCTTTCCCTACTCTTTTTCAGATCCTGCCCATCTCCACAATTCCAGAATTACATAAAAAGTCAGAGTCTTAAGCATTATTTATGAAGACATAAAAGGTTTGGACTCAAGACATTCATTTTCATATAGACTGTTAGTGTTTTAAAAATCCATTATAGGCAATATATTTTCTCTTTTAAAAATTATTATACCATACACATATTTCCTTTTACATATAACAATTCTTTTATCAGTGTGTAGTGAAAATGTCCAGGGTTCAAGAGCTGTCTCAGTGGTAAGGTGTCTGCCTCCCAGTATTAGTAACTTAGCTTGATTTACAACACTTAGCTTAGAAGCTAGGTGCGATGGTTTATCCTATATTCCCAGCACTGGGGAGGTTGTGAATGGAGGTACTCTAAGACTTGTCATCCAAGATTCTATCTGAGCATGTGTGCTCCAGGTTTACTGTGAGATCTGTCTCAAAAATAAGATAGAAATCAAATGATAAACATTCTCAAACGCAACTCTAGCATCCAGACACCTTTGCAAACCACGTATTATGCACCCACACAGTCTAGTCAAATGCTATTACAACCATCCAAACATTGTCCTTATCCTGCACTGGATTCATGGTTTGTAGTTATTTACAACTGTGTCATGGATGCTGCAGACCTTGGACGAACTGCTTGCTACAGAACACAGGAGATGAATTCTTGTAGACTTGTTTCACTTCTCATTCTGGGACTTTCTTTCCTTGAGAGTAAAACATTTAAGTCTAAAACTGTGAGAAATAATATTTGTCTAAGTGCTTAATTCTTATTTTTAAGTGAACTTGACTCATAAACTTAAGACCTTTCACATAATCAGAAAGTACTCTACCACAGAGTTACAAACCTAGTTCAATCTTTTAAATCATCACTTTTATCCTAAGGAAATAATTTTGGATGACTGCATTTATACACTACTAGAATAAACACCAGGAAACACAAATTCTTCTTCCTGATGGCCAACACTTATAACTGATTCTGTAAAGGATCTACTGAGCATGAATCTCAAGAATGTTGGGGTATTGAGAATAAATCAAACCCAACAAAGAAAACAGAGGAATGAGGGCAAGGAAAAGTAGAGGGAAACTTCTACCGCAACTGGTGACTCTTATTCTAAGTCTGGACTTCATGGCATTTTCAAGATTACTGTGTAATTGAACCACAGCACGTACAAGAATCTCACTATTCATGTTCAACTCACACACCTAAATTAAAAGGTAAAAAGTAGAGCAGACTGCACATATGAGTAACAGTGTCTGCTACACATTGAAAAGAGGAAGACAGAGGCTGTTGAACATCATATGTCAGCACACACACACACACACACACACACACACACACACACACACACGGAGAATAGTTAGGGATAAAATGTGAAAGAGAGAAAGAGGGAGAGTGAGAGAGTTTGTGTGTGTGTGACATTGAGAGACATGTAGACAGAGTTAAAGGAAAACAAGGAGAAACACTGGAATAAATAAACACACACAAATCAACAGGAAAAAGAAAAAAAAATATTGGAATAAACATTTGGACATTCAAATATTACTACACTCTATACCTGTAGAGAAAATCCCTAAATGTGGTATAGAGAGGCAGTGCATAGACAGAGAAGTCCTGTCTTCCATGTTTCTCTGAGCAGGCTCTTCTGTACCCAGACCTCTAAGTGCTCTCAGCGCCCCCTGCTGGTCCCGTGTTCCCCACAGACGTGTTTTTGTCTGAACTCACAGTAGCATTCACTCACTGTGTCTCTTGCACAGTAATACATGGCTGTGTCCTCAGACTTCAGACTGCTCATTTCCAGGTACAGAGTGTTCTTGGCATTGTCTCTGGAGATTGTGAACCGGCCCTTCACAGCATTCACATAGTTGGTACTGCTACCACTAGAACTAATGACTGCAACCCACTCCAGTCCTTTCCCTGGAGCCTGCCGGACCCAGTGCATGTAATAATTACTGAAGGTGAATCCAGAGGCTGCACAGGAGAGTTTCAGGGACTTTCCAGGCTGCACTAAGCCTCCCCCAGACTCCAGCAACTGCACCTCACACTGGACACCTGTAAACACAAAGAATTCTGGTTAGAAAACCGACACAAAAGACAGTTTTTTTTCTCTTTCTCATGTTCACACAACACACAGTGTCACATCTTTATGAATTACCTTTCAAAATTAAGACAGAGAAAACCAATATGAGCCCTAAGTCCATGGTGAGTACCCTGTGTTCAGTGCTGAACCCTGACTGGGAGGATCTGGGAATCCAGGTCTGCTCTCCTCTGCCAGAGCTTCAGGGTCATGGCATGCTTAGTTTTTATGGGCACAAAGAAGCCTTATTTGCACATCTTCCTGTTATAGCAGTTTCTGTTGTTGAACCTGGGCAGAAGGCAGTACTCAGCGCAGATATAAGTCATTATACCACTTATGACAGTTATAGAAATTGAAGCATTAACATAGCTCTGAGTACTCATTTTCCTTCTTAGGGATTCACTACACTGTACTTAGTTCCCTTTTCACCATATTCACAGGAAATGCTGTGTTTCCACTGTCATCTCTCTTTAGGATCAATGTGAAATTGAAAAGCTCCACACTGCTGTGTTTCTAGATATTATCTCTGTCTATCCCTCTGTCTCTGCTGGACATGGCTTCTTCTTGAGGTGAATTTTGCATAGGGTCACACTGCTCTCTAAGTAGAACTCCTTCACTGTGACAGGAACACTTGAGACTTTTCTGAATTTTCCTCAGTTCCGAGAAACACTGTCCTATGACCCCAGGAAGTTTGCAAATGTGGTGTTCCTTGTGGTTGTCTTTCTTCTTATCAGTGATTGCTATGGAGATATATTTTTATTTGTAGCACTTAATTGTTTGCATCCTGAAATTTTCCATTAGATCACTTTCTACTCTCCACTGTGCCTTTCCTTTTTCCAACTTGATACCAGGCAACACATGGCTGTCTTTAATGTGTCTTATGTCAGCTTTTGTTTCTACATATTTATGTAGTCAGCATAAAGGGGGCACTTAATAATTTTTTTTTATAAAAAACACAGAATTTTGGCATCAGCTTGGTATTGTCAAAAGACTCTTTTTTTATTTTCCTGAATTCTCTTGCTTTCTACCCACTCATACCCTTTCTCTTACTACCCCCATCATTTCATTTCAAACCTCTGTTTTACCCTGTGTCATTTCCCTCTTGCCCCTCATTTAAGATGTCTTTTCCTTTCTTTCTTTTAATTTTTCCATTCAAAAAATTTACAGTTTCTCCCTTCCTCCCATTACCCTCTTGCTCCCCCAATCACACTCCTCCCTTCCCCTCTCTTCTTATAAGTGGACATGGAACTCTGCCCTGTGGGAAGTCTCAGCCCATCCCCACAATTCAGTCCTACGAAGCTTTGCATCCAAATAGACACATAGATTAGGGTTCCAAAAAGCCAGTACATATAGTAGGAACAAGTTCCAGTGCCTTTATCAATGGTTTTTCAGTCAATTCTCATTTTCAGCCACATTCAGAGAGTCCTGTTTGATTGCATGCTCATTCAGGCCTTGTCCAGCTGGATTTGGTGAGCTCCCATTAGAACAGGCACACTGTCTCAGTGGGTGGACCAACCCCTCACAGTCCAGACTTCCTTGCACATCTTCTCCCTCCTTCTGCTCTTCAACTGGACATTGGGGGCTCAGTCCGTTGCTCTGATGAGGGACTCTGTCTCTATCTCCATCGGTCGCCTGACGAAGACTATATAGTGACATTCGAGATAATCATCAATGTGATAGTTGAGCAAGGCCAGTTCAGGCACCCTCTGCACTGCTGCCCAAGGACCTAACTGGGGCCATCCCCGTGGACACCTGGGAACCTCTCTAGAGCCAAGTCTCTTGCCAACTCTAAAATGGCTCCCTTAATGTAGATATCTTCTTCTCTGCTCCTATATCTGTCCTTCCTCCATCTCCAACCTCCCACTCCCCCAAGCACTCTCCAGTCTTTCCCTTCTCCTTTCTGTCTCCCCCTCTCCCCTTCCCCCAACCCCACCCGAACCCTCATGCTCCCAACTTTTGCCCGACAATCTTGTTTGCTTCCAATTTCCAAAAGGATCTATATATGTTTTTCTTTGGGTTGACCTTGTTATTTGGCTTCATAAGGCTTGTGAACTATAGGCTTAATGTCCTTTTTTTACAGCTAGAGTCTCCTAATGAGTGAGTACATACCATTTTCATCTTTTTGGGTCGGGGTAACCTCACTCAGGATAGTGTTTTCTATTTCCATCCATTTACATGCAAAATTCAAAATGTCATTATTTTTTTACCGCTGAGTAGTACTCTAATGTGTATATATTCCACACTTTGTACATTCTTCCATTGAGGGGCATCTAGGTTGTTTCCAGGATCTCACTATTACAAATAATGCTGTTATGAACATAGTTGAACAAATGCCTTTGTAGTATGATTGGGTATCGCTTGTTTATATTCCCAAGATTGGTATTGCTGAATCCTGAGATAGATTTGTTCTTAAGTCTTGACTTCCATTCTAGTTTTGAGCCTATAAAACAGAAGTCAGAAGACCACATACACAGAGTCTCAAACACACAATCTGGATTTTCTATAAGGCAGAGAATGTCCTTTCCAATCTTCAATATGTTGTGCAATAGAAGATTTCCAGAATCATTCAAGTTCTTCCAAGGCTCAGAAAACACTGTGGAAGAGGAAGGGAAGAGTGTAAGGAGTGGAGCACAGGGAGGGATGCTGGAAATGCTGTCTTCTGGACATGTCAGGGATATCACAATCTTGGACTCATATGGTTGCTGTTGTCTGTATAATCCTAACTAGGATCAAGTAAGCCAAAACCCTGGTATATATAGGGCTGATAATTCCTTGGCCCTATTTCTTACAGAGGAGTGGATGGGAATCTATTTTTCTGGACAAGGGATATAGTCCCTCTTTTTTGGGGGTATGGTTACAGGTATGTTTCCAGTATTGCAGTGCATGGGTTCACACACATGACATCACTAACTGTACTTAAATATGTATAAGGTTGGTAGGGCCCCATGTTTGCCAGATTTTGGAGGAGGTGGATGAAATAATATCATATGTAGAGATCTTATAGAATAAATGAAAATAATATAAATTATAAAACTGAGGCTCAAAACAATAAACTCAGAAAGCAAATGATTAAGGAACATTGGTAAATATCAAATAACTTGGTAGGCAACTTATCTGTGACCATCTTCCCATCCAACTAAGAACTGGTGGAGTCCTTCAGATTTTTTAATTTATTAGATTTTTTCTAAAAAACTACCAAGCCAAGTTGCCATTTCCTACACTGCTCCCATTCCTTCCACACATGCTTTCACCCTACTCCCATCTAATACTCAGAGAGGATAAGGCACATTGCTTTGTGGAAGGTCCAAGGCTCTCCCTACCATATCTAGGATGAACAAAATATACATCCAAAGAGAATAGGATCCAATAAAGCCAGTAAATGCAGTAGGCATAAGTCCTGGTGCCATGATAGTGGCCCCTCAGTCTTCCCCAGCCATACAAATGTCAACCCCATTCAGAGGAACTAGTTTGGCCCTATGCTTGTTTCTTCCCAGTTCAGCTGGAGTTGGTGAACTCCCATTAGCTCAGTGGGTGAACCCTTCATGGTCTTGATCTTCTTGCTCATATTCTCATTCCTTTCACTCTTCAATCGGACTTTGGTGGCTCAAACCAGTGCTCCAATGTAGGTCTTTGCCTCTGACTCCATCAGTTGCTGAATGAAAGCTCTACGGTGATATTTAAGATAATCATCAGTCTGACTACATACAGTGCAAGTCAAGATCAGACCCTCTCTCCTCTATTGCTCAGGGTTCTGGAGGGGGGTCATTCTTTGTGATTTCTTGGAATTTCTCTAGATTCAGGTTTATGCTAACCATATATGGCTCCCTCAATCAAGTTAATCTCTTTCCTTGCTCTCATCTTTGTCCTTCTTCCATCTTGATCATTTCATTCCCTCATGTTTTTCTCTACCATCCAATTCTCCCCTCCTCTTCTCCTCCTACACTCTCCTCTTACCCCACTCCCATGCTCCCAGCACTGCCAGTCAGTCCTGTACATTTCCAATTGACAGGTGGGTCTATATATATATACTTTGTGCACACCTTATTACTTAGCTTCTCTAGGATCATGAACTATAGACTCAGTGCCCTTTTTTATAGCTAGTATCCACTTATGAGTGAGTACATACCATATTCATCTTTTTGAATCTGGCTGACCTCACTCAGTATAGTGTTTTCTAATTCCACCCATTTGCATGCAAAATTCAAAATGCTATTGATTTTTACCACTGAGTAGTATTCTAATGTGCAAACGTGCCACATTTTCTTCATCCATTCTTCAGCTGAGGGGCATTTAGGTTGTTTCCAGGTTCTGGTTATTACAAACAATGCCACTATAAACATAGTTGAACAAATGCTTTCGTAGTATGATTCATCACCTTTTGGGTATATGCCCAAGTGTGGTATTGCTGGATCCCAATAATTTGATTCCCAATTTTTTGAGAAACCACCATACTGCTTTCTCAAGTGGTTTCATAAGTTTACATTCCCACCAGCAATGGAAGAGTGTTCCCCTACTCTACATCCTCTCAAGCATAAGCTATCATTAGTGTTTTTGATCTTAGCCATTCTGGTAGGTGTAAGATGGTAGCTCAGAATTGTTTTGATTTGCATTTCCCTGATATCTAAGATAGTTGAACACTATCTTAAGTGTCTTTTGCCCATTTGAGATTCTTCTGTTGATAATTCTCTGTTTAGTTCTGTTTTTTAATTGGGTTATTTCAAATTTTAATGTCTAATTTCTTGAGTTCTTTCTTTTTTTTTGAACATCAGTCCTTTGTCTGATGTGGGGTTGGTGAAGATAGCTTCCCATTCAGTAGGCTACCTTTTTGTCTTATTGACTGTGCCCTTTGCTTTAAAGAGACTTCTCAGTTTCAGGAAATCTATTTGCAGATAATCCTATACATGATTTATAAAATCTCTTTTCACATTTGTTTAATTGTTACTTTACTCTAAGGTGACATTATCCCATCATCATTCAGAATTTGGGAAAACACATATCAATCCTGCCTACCCTTTCAGGGCTTATGCTGCAATAACAGTTATTCTGGTTTTAGATTTACATATGTGTCATCTAAGTATTTCCTTTTATTTAAAATTATCTCGAATGAGTCAGAGAACATACTTAAGAGAAGAGAATTTCAAGGGCATCACTATAAACAACTGTTACTTCTTTTCTACTCCAGATGGAAAACTTTGCCTGTGCCTATTTGTTCAATAATTTATTTACTTTAATATGGATATATGAAATCTTTTAGTTAATATTGGTAGGCTCTCCATAAAGTGTTCCTTTAATCTGCTATTCAATTCACTGTTGTTCTGCTGTCAGGATTCTAAGAATGTAGTCAATGTGGTCTCTAACGCTTCATCACACACTGTAACAGGGAGCTTGGACTTTTTTAACCCCTCATGGAAAAGTCTGCTATATACAATGGGCCAGAAGACCAAAGATCATTACCTCAATGGTACAGGGGAACTTTAGGTGACTGTACAGGCAACTAGACATCTCTAGACGATTGGAAGTTGCTTATTTCTTATTTATTTACGTAGTATTATATCCTTCTGCAGTCTTTGATGGAGTTGAAGAATAAATAGATAGTCATAGATTTTCTTGGTTGTGATTAAAGATAAAATAGATATAATATTGTAACTGTAATTCTTGCTTGATAACTGTTTTCTTATATGTAATTTTGCTATATTAACATGAAAGCCTTTCTTTTCTGTTTAAACAGAAAAGGGGGGAATGATGTAGAAGGGTCATCTGCCTATGTGTTACTTTCATTGGTTAATAAACTGCCTTGGCTTTTGATAGGACAGAAGCTTAGATAGGCAGAGTAGACAAAACAGGATGCTGGGAGAAAGAAGCAGAGTAAGGCAGAGGCAGAGATCCTCCTGCCATGAAGCTGCCAGTTCAGAAATGCTGAATCTTTCCCAGTAAGCCACGACCTCGTGGTGCTACACAGATTATTAGAAATGGGTTGAGTCAAGATGTGAGAGTTAGCCAATAAGAGGCTAGAACTAATGGGCCAGGCAGTGCTAAAAAATACAGTTTCCGTGTAATTATTTTGGGGGTAAGTTAGCCCGGATCTGGGCGGGAACACAGCCCTCAGCTCCTTTGTGCAACAGGTTAAGAGAATGGATGTGAAAGCAGGATCCAATATTCTACTTCTTACAAGAAACAAACCTCAACCACAAAGACAGACATTTACTCATAGTTAAGGGTTGAGAAAAGGTTTATCAATCAAATGGACCTAAGAAACAAGCAGGTTTGGCTATTCTAATATCTAACAAAATTGACATCTAACTTAAATCAATCAGAAGAGATGAAGAGGGACACTTTATCCTCATAAAAGGAACCACCTAGGTGTCCCTCAATGGAAGAATGGATAAATAAAGTGTGGAATATACACACATTAGAGTATTACTCAGAGGTAAAAATAATGACATCTTGAATTTTGCAGGCAAATGGATGGAAATAGAAAACACTTTACTGAGTGAGATAACCCAGACACCAAAAGAAGAAAATGGTATGTACTCACTCATTAGGAGACTCTAGTCGTAAAAAAGGACATTAAACCTATAGTTCACAAGCCTAGTGAAGCCAAATAACAAGGTCAACCCAAAGAAAAACATATGTAAATCCTCCTGGAAATTGGAAGAAAACAAGATTGCCAGGCGAAAGTTGGGAGCATGGGGGTGAGGGTAGGGTGAGGGTGAAAGAAGGGGAGAGGGGGAAAGAGAAGAGAGAAATGAAAGACTGGAGAGAGCTTGGGGGAGTGGGAGGGTGGAGATGGTGAAAGGATGGATATAAGAGCAGGGAGGAGGATAGCTACATTAAGCGAACCATTTTAGGGTTGACAAGAGACTTGGCCCTTGAAGGGATCTTAGGTGGACACAGGAATGTTCCCAGCTAGGTTTTTGGGCATCAGAGCAGAGGGTATCACAACTGGCCTTGCCCCACTATCACACTGATGATTATCGCGAATATCACCATAGAATCTTTGTCCAGCTCAGGATGGAGATAGAGACAGAGACCCTCATAACAACAGTGGACTGAGCTTCTAAGGTCCAGTTAAAGAGGAAAAGAAGGGAGAAGATGAGCTAGGAAGTCTGGACTGCGAGGGATTGGTCCACCCACTGAGACAATGTGCCTGTTCTAATGGGAGCTCACCCAATCCAGCTGGACCAGTTCTGAATGAGCATGCGATCAAACCAAACTCTCTGAATGTGACTGACAATGGGGACTGACTAAAAAGCCATTGATAAAGGCACTGATTCTTGTTTTTACTGCATATACTGTCTTTTTGGGACCCGAGTCTATATGAATGCAAAGCTTCCTATTCCTGGATGTAGGGGAGAGGGCCTTGGACTTTCCACAGGGCAAGGTTCCCTGCTGTCTATTTAGGAGGGAGTGGGATGGAGAGAAAGGGAGGAGGGAGAGTGGGGGAGTGAGAAGGGAATAGGAGGAGGGGGAGGTGTAAATTAATGAATGAAAAAAATTTAAAAAAATTTGAATTAAAATATGCACAATAAACCCAGCATGGTTATTTGATGGAGACTTTAAAGCATTACAGGTCAGTCAAGGAAGTTTTGTCTTAAGGAATTTTTTTTCCAGTTCTATATATAGTAGTCTTGCTGTTCATTTATATTGGGCCTGGAATATTGATTCATGATTTTCAACAAATGTACAAGGTCATAATTAGCTTGCTGTTTCCAGATGTGCATTACCTTCCATTATAATTTGTGTTAAGTGTCCATACACAAACCTTCCAGTTTCAGCTTCTGTCACCTTTCCTATCAAAAGCTGGTACAGAGTCTTAGGGACATTATGTGCTGTCAAATGGAGCAAATCTAACCAAAACTTCTACACATAAATTATTCTCTATCTTCCACTCTTTTCCCTGGCCCAACTTCTGTTCATGAAAAGTAAGCAAGCCCTCTGCACACTCAAATTTCCCTTTGTTTCCCTATTTAGAAATTGAAACTAGGCACAAGCCGAGCCAACATTTCCAAACCTAACCCTTTTCAATGCTACCACCTTCTCAAACATGTATCTTGATTTTTATCTACTTATATATCTGTCTATGCATTGTATTAAACCATAAGAAAAGGGAATACTGCTATTGTCAATAAAATATACTTAAATTGACTGAACCACTGACACCTTCTAATATTACAGGTAGCTATCAAATTAAAGTACTCAAATTAATGATTATCTTTTGATTAGTCAAGGTATAAAGAAATATGCATAATTCAGAATCTGTAACATGAGGGGGCCTGCTTGCTGGGGTTTTTGTCCCACCCGGTACCCCAGCTGTTTATTCCCAGAGAAAAATCAAACAGAGATCTCTATAAGTTATTAAAGTTAATTGGCCCATTAGCTCAGACTACTTATTTGCTCTTGTAGCATATATTAACCCATTATTTTGATCTATGTTAGCCATGTGGCTCAATACATTTTTCAGTGGGGCAGATCACATCCTGTTGCTTCGGTGATCTGGGTAGAAGAGGGAGGAATCTGCTTCCTTTTTCCCAGAATTCTCTTGCTCTCCTTGCATCATTTTCACATCCTGTTTGATTTTCCCACCTACACCTCCTGCTTAGCCAATCAGCGTTTATTTAAAACATGATTGACAGAATACAGACAATTCTCCTGCACCAAGAATCCCTCTATGAAATTTTAATCTTATCTTCTTTTAAACTAGTAGTATGTGGAAAGAGACGTTGTCTTCATGATGGGCAGTACAGAAAGAAAATCTCTCCTGATTTTAGGCAGGACAAGGACCATGGCTTTGAGTCAGTTGAGAATGGCCACTTGGAAAATGTGTAACATTCTGAAGGGTATTGTGGTACACAGCTTGGTGCAATGTATGTTGGGTGTATTAAATTTAATTTGACTTATACTCTCAACATAAGATGTAGTAGTTATTCAATATAAAAGAGTGTCTAGTTATGGTAAAAATTAAATATATTATCGTATATCCTCACTATCATTACTAAAAAATAGTACACCATGGGATATAGAGTATACAAGAATAAAATAAAGATTGAGGTATTGGTTCCAATCTACTGCCTCTTATTTAAAGTCCCAGGAAGATAAGTAATTACTCACATTTCTAATACCCACTGTGTCTCATTCAACTGTTTCTGGAGCTTGGTGCCACAGTCTTTTGTAGATTTGCTTAATTAGAACAAACAATCCCTGACATGTCATTCTGAGGGTCATATCCATGCATGATTAAATAAATGTGTTTCTGAAGTATGAAAAAAATCATATATTTGAAAATTTCTTTTTCCATCTGTGTTATTTATTCTACTTAGAAACAACTCACTGTGCTCATTCATAAGGTACTGTAAATTCTTTGATTTATCCCACTACCCTCTCTCCTGGTTCTAACACTTCTTTAACCCTCTGTCCTCTCCTACTCTCATGTCTCTTTTTTTCTCTCCTCCCTTCTTTCCTGATTTTTCATGCCAAATCTGCTTCTTTTTCTGCTCATCCAGACATGAGATTGCAGGATCACATAACCTTGTGTAATTCTCTGAGACACCCACAGTTTTCATAATGTCTTAGTAGAACCACTTTCCCATTTCCATAGCACAGGTATCCTTTCTCCTCCATTCCCATAACACTTGTTCTCATTCTTTTCTTGGGTAAATGATACTCATATTATCCGTTACAAACAACTAATTCTTTTTGGGTTTAAGATCCATTTCTGTGGTTGTTAAAAATGTCAGCTTTATGAAAGTTCTTCTGCCCACTTTCACTGGTCAAGTTGAAGCATCCCAATCAGAAGATGGAAGGTAGAACATGATATGTTCATGAGGACATCACCTCTCAACCCTGGGTTCCCAGAGATATCTGTTAACCTCCTGACTGAGAACTTAGAGAAGTGCGAGAAAGGAGTGTTTCTTGGAAAGAAAAGTTAAACTGTTCTCTTGGATGACAGAAATCTTGTTATGACCTTTAATGGGGAGTGCTGATGCTTCAAACTCAGTATTTTTTTAAATAAAAATGATAAATATATTTTGAAATATTACCATTTGAATCAAGGTCTCATATAAACTACACAATAACTAGACCATTGGGCCAAATCACTGCATTGAATGAGAACTTTTAAAAAATACACTGCTTTAATTAGGGATATATGTTTCTGTTTAGGTAGTGTAATACTCATGGAGATAAACAGATACCACAGGGTCCACCAGACTCACATGTGGCTCTGAGCTGCCTTCATCTTCTAGGGTTTGCAATCTTCTTTGGCTTCTTTGGGAACATATGCTGGTCACTGAACAGGATCATTTTGCTCTGTGTGATGACCTGCATTTTGTTCAGGCAAAAGCACATCCCAAATTTAAAAAGCAGCTATAATGGGTCTGTGAAAATCAAGTTTTTGCCACACAAGAACACTTCAGTGTATTCTAAACAGAGAACTCAGAATCCATAACTATATAAAGAAATGAGTGTGGAATCCAACCAGGTGTACCATAAAGGCAATGTAGAAAATGAACAATCACTGGGTCTCACAGAAAAACTAGTCATTGAGAACCAGGCCCAATGATAGAATTTATCTCAAAATAAGTGGTACAGATTGTTAGGAAAGATTCATCATATGTCAACACACCCACCCATTTACACACACGTACATGGAGAGGAGTGAGAGAGAAAGTTTGAGAGAGGGAAAGAGGGAGAGAGAGAGACTGACACATAGACAAGATAGGTAGAGAGAGATAAAGGGAAACAAGGAGAAACACTATAATAAATAAACACTCACAACACAACTGGAAACAGAAATTTGAATAATCATTTGGACATTCAAGGATTACTACACCCTATTACTGTAGAGAAAATCCCTAAGTTTGATATAGAGAGGCAGTGCAGACACGGAGAAGTCCAGTCTTCCATGCTTCTCTAAGCAGGCTCTTCTGTGACCCAGATCTCTATGTGCTCTCTGCGCCCCCTGCTGGTCCCGTGGTCCCCACAGCGGTGTTTGTGTCTGAGCTCACAATAACATTCACTCACTGTGTATCTTGTACAGTAATACATGGCTGTGTCCTCAGACCTCAGACTGCTCATTTCCAGGTACAGAGTGCTCTTGGCATCGTCTCTGGAGATTGTGAACCGGCCCTCACAGCTTCGGCGTAGGAGGTGCTACAACCACTACTACTAATATATGCGACCCACTCCAGCCCCTTCCCTGGAGCCTGGTGGACCCAGATCATCCAGTAGCCACTGAAGGTGAATCCAGAGGCTGCACAGGAGAGTTTCAGAAACTTTCCAGGCTGCACTAAGCCTCCTCCAGACTCCAGCAACTGCACCTCACACTGGACACCTGTAAACACAAAGAATTCGGGTTAGAAAACTGACACAAAAGACATTTTTTCCCTATATCATGTCCACACAACAGAGAGTATCTCATCTTTATGAATTACCTTTTAAAATAAGAACAAAGGAGACCAATATGAGCCCCAAATCCATGGTGAGTGTCCTGTGTTCAATGTTGAACTCCTCTGCCAGAGCTGCAGGGTCAAGACAAGGTTTGATTTTATGGACACAAAGAAGCCTTATTTGCATATCTTCCACTCATAACATCAGGCACTGTAGTTGTACCTGGGCAGAAGGCAGTACTCAGAGTAGATATAAGACATAATACACACCGATGACAGTTACAGAAATTGTATCATCAACGTAGCTCTGTGTACACATTTTCCTGGTTAGGAATTCACTACATTATTTAGTTCCTTTTCCACCACAGGCATAGAGAATACTGTGTTTCCACACTGTCCTGTCTCTTTAGGATCAATGTGAAAATTAAAAGCTGTGCAAACACCTGTCTTTCTAGATATTAGCTCTGTCCTAATGTTCTGCTGGACATGGCTTCTTCCTGAGGCATATCTTGCCTCTAAGTAGAATGCCTTTGCTGTGACAGGAACACTTGAAACTATTCTGAATTTTACACAATTCTGATAGGGGCTGTCATATGGCCCCAGGAATCTTGGAAACTGGATGTTCCTTGTTGCAGTCTGTCTTCCTCTCAGTGATTGCTGTGGTTACTTGTTTGTGTATTACAGTTCTCCCTTTGATCACTTTGTATTTCCCACTCTGTCTTTCCCACTTCGATACCAGGTAACACGTGGCTGTCTTCATGCTGTCTTCGGTCAGTTTTATTTCTGCTTGTTTATATTTTCATCATAATGGGGATGTTTAATAAGTTTTTATAACAAAACACAACACTTTTGCATCAATTTTTATTTTCAGAAGACTTTGTTTTTATTTTTCCAAATTCTCATGCTTTCTACTCTCTCAACACTTTTCTTTCACCACACCAAACTTTTCCTTTCAAAACCCCTGTATTGCCCTGTGATTTTCCCTCTTGTCCTTCATTTAAGATTTCTTTTCCTGTCTTGACTTCCATTCTAATTTTAAGCCTACACAATAAAAGTCAGAACACCAAACACAGAGAGTCTCAAACACACAATCTGGATTTTCAATAAGGCAGACGCTGTCCTTCCCAATCTTCTATATGTTACGTTATATAAGATTTTGGTATCATACCAATTGCTCCAAGGCTCAGAGGAGGTTGAAGAAGAGGTGGGAAGGATGTAAGAAGTGGAGCACAGCGAGGGGTGCTATAAAATTCTGTCTCCTGGACATGGCATATATATCACCATCATGGACTCATAATGCTGCTGTTGTCTGTATAATTCTAACTAGGGACAAGACAGCCAAAACCCTGGTATAAATAGGGCTGATAATTCCTTGGCCCTACTTCTTCCTGGGAAACAGTTGGAAATGTATTTTTCTGGGCAAGGTATTGAGTCACACATTTTTGTGTGTATGGTCATTGGTATGTTTCCTATATTGCAGTCCTTGAGTTCACATACATGTTGATTTGGGCAGTATTAACTGTACTTAAATAAGTATGAGCTTTGTAGAGCTCCATGTTTGGAAGATGTAGAAAAATGGGATGGAAAACATCACATAAGACAGGAGGAGATGAGCTCAGATACAGTCTGGGGTTTCAGTAAAAGAGGCAGTCTGAGGATTTGGAGGGACAGCATTCAGTCAGAGGATTTGCAGAGACTATATCTTCCCTCTTTGGTCTGAGCATTGGTTGAGGTAAAAACTCTCTAGTGTCTGAAAACTCTGCTTTTCTGATCCTTCACTTATTGCCAATGATAGCTGACTTAAGATTTTTATCATTAAGAACAATTAGAATTCATGCAACAGGAGGTTTCTCTACTGATGTTGACTTTGGATTTAAGTTCAGAATTATAATTTGTGTTTCCACCACTCCAGATTCTTCACATCAACTTCAGACACTTTTCTAAATGATGGCATATCCAGCTTATACCATAAGCTGACTTAAGATTTTTATCATTAAGAACAATTAGAATTCATGCAACAGGAGGTTTCTCTACTGATGTTGACTTTGGATTTAAGTTCAGAATTATAATTTGTGTTTCCACCACTCCAGATTCTTCACATCAACTTCAGACACTTTTCTAAATGATGGCATATCCAGCTTATACCATAGTTGGTTAATGAGAATCCACATACAGTTCAGGTGACGGACAGGGTCTGTGAGGGCTGTACTAGACCAGGTCCTTACTCCTTCAGCTGTAACTTGGACAGGTAACCTGGGAACAGGTACAGCCATCATGTTCCATTCATGCCACAGATGACATGCTGTGTTTCTTTGCTGAAACTCTGAAACACTTTCAGCTTGGAAAGCTCACGAGGCAGAGTAGCATCACAAGGACAACTATGACCTACTGGATGCTTTAGTGAGAAGGAGATTGATCCTCTTATCCAAGCCTGGAATTTAGCCTGAGGAGGAGGGTTCCTTTGCATTGTGGGAGGTTACTGAGAAGATGAAAGAAAGCGCACGGCATGGTTTACACTTTTCCTTCAGGTTTCTGAGAATACCCTTTTGTTTCTTAGAGAACCCGGTGATAAAAAATGAGTAAAATTTTTCTGACACTGTCTAAATTCCAACTTGGATACAAACAAAGAAATTGTATGATTCACACAGTGTAGACGTTGGATGCAAAACTTTAAGTGATTACACATTCATGCTGTGCAGATAACTAAAGATACCACATCCTCAGTGCATATCCTTATAAATCTCAGCAGAGTGTTTAGATGGAATTTAGTCACATGTTGTCCTTCAGGCTCTTCCTGATGTGAAATCAGGATTAAGGAACTACTTAAAATTCTTTCTGTTGTCACTGAAGATAATTTTATTCTTATCACTCACTTAGAAAATCCAAATTGTGAGGATGCAAATCACAAACATTCAGTGCATATGATTTTATTTTTTTATCTGAGAAAAGACACATGGGATTGATTTTCATACACATAAGTGGTCTCAGAGTATTCAGTGGTCTACTCAGGGATACCATACCTGGATATTTGCTAGTTCCTGTTTTTTGTTTTACTGTGTCTTTGTCATTATGTACATTTATATTTCCTTTCTTGTTTCTTTACCATTTGAATCACTTTGCAAAAGGAGGTTCCTAAATATGATTGTTGCATTGGTGAGGAGTGGAGTATCAGCTCTTTATGACACCTTGTTAAAAGCAGTAGCATGGAACCAGTCTTAAGGGTTAAAAGAAGTAGCATGTGATCTGTCTTCAGGGTTATGTTACCTGAAGCAATAAAAAGACAGAGAATCCTAAGTGTTGACAAGAAGTGGATAGGAGGATGTGCTTGAACAGTGGGAACTGTCTTGTGGTGAATATCACCATAGAGAAAGGGGATTTGGGACTTTCTCCATGCCTTAGTAATGTAAATCATCAGGGAAGGACAGAGGATAGCTCAAAACAATCTGTTCAGAAAATCCCAGAGAATATCCACCAATTCTTTCACATTGAACATCCCATATGTAGTGTCCCTTCTTCCTCTGAGCATATTCTGAATGTGAGTAGCAGTGGTGTAGACAGGTCTTAACATTGTGGAGCCTGCCACCATGTGCCAGCCCTGATGGGCTCATGCCACTCTAAGTGCTTTCCTCCCTTGTTCAGTATGCCCTGTGTGTTAGAAAAACATTTTTATACATTATAGTCAATGTGTCTCATCTTTGGTTTGTCTTATTTTTGATTATGCTTTTAGGATTTTACAAAAGATCACAAAAATAATTACATATTTTTCAGATCATATTGGAGAACTGGTTTGTGACCTACTTTTTTGCTGGTGGAAACCAAAATTTATTATATTTTCTTATTATCTACTCAATTCTACTGGACCATAAATCCTTAGAAATATAATCATACATATATATCTCTGTAGCCCATTGTCTAGAACAATAGGCAGCACAAGAAAGGTTGTGAAAAGTTTTGAAACTAATTGAATAAATACTGATTTTGAGTATTAGGTTAAAAATTCCTCTTAGTATAATGCATCCCATGCACTAAAACTTCATTTAGCATATACTTCTTGCTTTTACCCAATTATCTATAGTTTTTTCTTTATTGTTTTATTACTTTTAAAAATATCAAATCAAATTCCTATTCCATCCCCCCTCCTACTCCTTGCCCATAACCTCCCATCCTTCCCCTCTCCAATTCTAAGAGAGGATAAGGCACCCTGCCCTGTAGCAAGTTCAAGGCCTTCCTACTACATCTAGGTTGAGTAAATAGTTTGACTGTTGTATCAGGAAAAGAAGAGAAATGTGAAACTCTATTTTAAATGAAAATGTTATTTCTAGTGTTTACGCATCCAGATGTAAGATTGTTGGATAACATAATCTTTAATTTAATTCCCTGATTGTTCAACACATTATTTGACAATTTCTTAGTTGAACCACTTTCACGTTGATAGAGAATATGGAACCCTTTCTCCCATGCCCACAACACTTGTTCTCATTCTTTTACTTGGTCAATGGAAGTGTTTCCATTGGTAAAAAAGCAATTCATTATTTAGGATTTAATTTAGGTTACTTTGGTGATTGGAAATGTTGGCTTTCTGCATCCTCTTCTGCACACATGCATTGGCCAAAATGAAAGATCCTAAGATCAGAGGATGGAAGGCAGAAAGATATTCAGTCAAGAGGACATTAATTGTCTTTTCTTTCCCTGGTCTAAGTGTTATCTCATGGGTTAATCTCAGGCAAATGATAAAAATGACTTACTCTTGAGAAGAAAAATGAGATTTCTCTCTTCAGGTCTTTCAATTATTCCTATACAATACAATCGCAGGACATACAATGGTTAAGAATTTCAAGGGAATCCCCATACTATTGGTACGTACTTTCTATTTCAGAGCATTCTTGTCTGAACCGTTTATTCAATAATTCACTTATGTCAGTATGCACATATGGATAGTCTTTTGGACATAGTGTTAGATTCTCAGTACTATGTGCATTCTCTTTGTCAATAGTGAATTTCTTGAGAATTAGAAAATCTTGATGATGGTTCTAATATATCTGAAGTTTAAACAATGCCTCTAACAGTTCTGCTTGCTTATCTTGGTTCACCAATAGATATTTATATTGATGCTCAGTCTGACCCTGGGTACGATGACAGTGAATCCTTTGCATTCATCATTGTGAGGAGTTGTTCAGTTCACTAGTATGTATTCTGATCTCGGGGTCTTAATAGCATAGTCAATTTGGTCTCAAAGGTTCATCGTACCCTATTGGTGAAGCTGTAAGAGTTTACAGAGAAGTCTCACCCTCGGGTGTGCAGATTCTCTTTTCCTTTTACTTCAGGTTCATGACCTATTAACATAGAGCCCATTGCCTATACTGCTTCTCTGAATGACACTTCTCTAGCTCACACATGAGACACCAGGTCCTTCTGGTCAGCAGCAAGAGAGCATGCCCAAGGAGGAATACTGCAAGAATGTTTAGGCAGCAAGAGCACCAACAAAAGCACACACTGTGAAAGTCAAAGAACTCATTTGTCTATGGGAAGTACTGGTGAGAGATGAATACAGGAAAGCAGCTGAAATCAGCTAGAATGTGCTCACCAGTGACTGATAATTTTGTGGTCTGAGAGTACACATTATACCTACAGAAAAATCATTACATTGGACTCCAAGGGAAAGGGAATTTTTATCAAAATGCAAATATTTAAAAATAGAATTTTGCAGAAATGATAATGACTGCACAATTTTATGGAATCATATGTGATTAGAAATAAGAAACTATGGATAATATATTTTCAAATCAAATTTCAGAAAATCACATTAATTCAGAAAACTTGTGGTTTATATATCACATGTGAAAAAATAAGGTGGAAGAATTAGAGATTAGACAAATTCCCAAATTTCCTTACTGAACTTACAATGAATGTTATAATTACAGACTTCTGTCAAAATGAATGTATCTATAATGACACACACACACACATATATATATATATATATATATATATATATATATTAAAATATATAAAATTAATGTTCTATTTGTATAGAGAAATAAATAAATAAATAGCTTAGAGGGTTTGTGGGGAAAACAGAATTTAGCGTATCACTTTAAATAAGTTTAGCATAATATGACAGTGAAATGGGGTTGTTAAAAGATTTCCTTGGTTACAAGAGGAAGTTATATGTTCCTTTATTAGAACACTGGCTTGTGCAGCACATTCTATAACTGAATAGCTTCTGAAGCATTCATCAAATGTTCCTGCAATGTCCCCAATTTGTCTGCAGAGCCCTCTGCTGCTCCTGAGTTTCTGTAGGAAGGTTTCTTTGCAGGCTTATATTGGCATGGGCAGAGAAATGGGGGGCTATGTCTTCAGTTTGCATGTTGTTCAGTTTTATGACTTGGGGTGTCCCTGTTAATATTTAATCGGGCTTTGAGAGCTGAATTATAATCAGTGCTTCCACCAATCCATATTGCTTCCATCTCCTCCAGACCTATTTCCAGAGACTTGCAGAATCAGCTTACACTATAGCTGGTTTATGAGAACCCAGAGATAGTGCAGGTGAGAGACAGGGTCTATAAGGACTGCACTTGGACAGGTCCTATCTTGGTCAGATGAACCTGTGACATGGTATCTGGGGACAAGCAACATTAGTATCAATCATACATGATGTAGATGCTATGTCTAGGTGCCTCTTTGGAAACTCAGAAATAATTAAAGCTAGGATAGGTAACAAGGTAAAGTAACAGTGCCAGTCCAACAATTCTCTGCTGGAGGATCTAGTGAGGAGATAGGGCTTCTGAGCTAGGCCTGAGTTTTTAGCCTGAGTATGAGGGTTGCTTTGAATTGGGAGAGATTTCTGACAGAATAAAAGCACAGGGCTTGCAATTTTTCTTCCAAATGACTGTTTCTTGTCTTGTGCTTCTTTAATGAAATGAAATGTATCCTCAGGAACATTATCTTTGCTCAGTCTGGATTTCCATTTTTAGAAAACAAGGAAACAGTTTAGGAATATTTATCATGAGTACTCATCCAAAAAATGCACACAGAATACAGTGCCATGTCCTAAATGCAAATTTACAACCAACTTGGGACTCTTGGCGAT
Organism: Myodes glareolus; assembly: GCF_982192425.1. Taxonomy (NCBI): domain Eukaryota; kingdom Metazoa; phylum Chordata; class Mammalia; order Rodentia; family Cricetidae; genus Myodes; species Myodes glareolus. The sequence continues at coordinate 11,946,658 of NC_142036.1, read as the reverse complement.
CAGAAGTACTGCCTAAAAATCTACTAAAAAGAGCTTCTGCAGTAGGATCTTCCTTGTTCCACTGGACTCTTCCCTGCCCCCACTGTCGCCCTTTTGTCTCCTGTGTCCTTGGAATGCCAGCTGTCCCTATTTCAGTGCTGAGGAGGTCCAACCAGAGGGGTGAGCCTGGGCTATCCGGGGTGGACTGTCCAGGAAGAGAGCACGGCTCCCCCCTCAGCTTATGCTGCAGGGTCTTCTGTGTTCCACTCGACCCTACCCTGCCCTCACTGTTGCCCTTTTGTCTCCTGGGTCCTTGGAATACCAGTTGTCCCTATTTCAGTGCTGAGGAGTTCCAACCAGAACTTCGAATGGTGAAAAAATACATAAGGTTATGCTTAATCTCCTTAGAGATCAGGGAAATGCAAATCAAAACAACTTTGAGATATCATCTTACACCTGTCAGAATAGTTAAACTCAAAAACACCAATGATAGCCTATGCTGGAGAGGAAGTGGAGTGAGGGGAAAACACATCTATTGTTGGTGGGAATGCAAACTTGTGCAGCCACTGTGGAAATCAGTGTGGCAGTTTCTCAGGAAACTGGGAGTCAACCTCCCTCAGGATCAAGCAATTCCACTCTTGGGAATATTCCCAAGAGATGCCCTATCATACTACAAAAACATTTGTTCAACTATGTTCATGGCTGCACTATTTGTAATAGCCAGAACATGGAAACAACCTAGGTGCCCTTCAGTAGAAGAATGGTTAAAAAAGGTGTGGAACATATACACATTAGAGTTTTACTCAGCGGTAAAAAACAATGACATCTTGAATTTTGCATGCAAATGGATGGACATAGAAAACGCTTTACTGAGTGAGGTAACCCAGACCCCAAAAGAGGAATATGTAATGTACTCACTCATAAGTGGATTCTAGCCATAATTAAAGGTCATTGAGCCTATAATTTGTGATCCTAGAGAAGCTAAATAAGAAGGTGAACCTGAAGAAAATCATATAGTTATCCTCCTGGATATTGGAAGTAGACAAGATTGCCAGGCAAACTTGGGTGCACGGGGGGTTGGAAGTACGGGGAGATGGTTAGAGAGAAGGGAGAAGGGGAGGATTGGGGATAGCTTGGGGGAATGGGATGGTGGGGAGGGAGGAAGGATGGATATGGGAGCAGGGAAGTATATATCTCAACTAAGAGAGCCATTTTAGGATTTGCAAGAGACTTGATTCTAGAGGGGTTTCCAGGTCCAAGGAAAGATCGCAGATTGTTCCCTGGACAGCAGAGGAGATGCTGCCTGAACTGGCCTTGTCTCATAACCATACTGATGAATATTTTGCATATCACCACAGAACCTTCATCTGGCGATGGATGGAGATAGAGACAGAGACCCACATTGGAACACTGGACTTAACTCCCTAGGTCCAAATGAGAAGCAGAAGGAGGGAGAACATGAGCAAGGAAGGCAAGATCAGAGGGAACCTTCATTTGACGATGGATGGAGATAGAGACAGAGACCCACATTGGAGCACTGGACTGAGCCCCCACGGTCCAAATGAATAGAAGGAGGGAGAAAATGAACAAGAAAGTCAGGACCACGAGGGGTGAGTTCACCCACTGATACAAGGGGACTGATCTAATGAGAGTTCACCAAGGCCAGGTGGACTGGGACTGAACGAGTATGTGATCAAACCTGATTCTCTGAATGTGGCTGACATGGGGGCTGACTGAGAAGCCATTGATAATGGCACTGGGTCTTGTGTCGTCTGCATGTACTGACTTTTTGTGATCCTAGTCTGTTTGCATGCTCACCTTCCTAGACCTGGAGGGAGGGGGGAGGAACTTGAACTTTCCACAGGGCAGGAAACCCTGACTGCTCTTAGGACTGGAGAGGGAGGAGGGGGGGAGTAGGAGGGTATTGGGAGGAGGGGAGGAAGTGGAAATTTTTATAAATAAATAAATAAATAAGTAAATTTAAAAAATCTACTTAAAAAATCGTCATTTTGGTGTCAGTTGAGACATTTTATTCTCACCACTTTTGTAAAATATCCGGCTTGTGAGGAAGCATCTCACTAAAAATTAGGACATTTCAGATGTTTGTCTGAGTGGATACCCCAGGAGCTCATTTGGTTCTACCTCACTAGGTTCAGACTGTTCCTCTTAACATTACAGTCATTGTACCAGAGTACTAATCTTTGTACCTCTTGATTTCAGTCTCATTGTCTGTCTATCTCAATATACTTTATATCTCTTTGTCTCTCCCCTTAGCTGATTGCATATAACCAGATCATGGTCTTAAACATGATTATTGTGTTGATATATCAGAAGGTTCATGGACAATAACACTTCATAAACAGCTACATACCATCAGGCTTGAGGTTTATGTTTACTGAGGTAATAAAAAATACAGAACCCCAGATGATGACAAGTAGTGAAGAAGAAGACATTCTTGGACATGCAGAATCGAGTACCTTGAGCTGAGGATCACTATGGAATGTTTGTACGAGTTCATATGACTTTATTTTGATTCTTGATAAAGTAAATCACCATGGAAGGGAAGTGCAAAGCTGAACTCAACATGCCTAGTCAGAACCCAGAGACTATTCACCACCTACTCAATATTGGACAGCACATATTTTATGTTCCTTATTTCTTTGAGCATAATTTCTGTTTTTTAAGGGCCTGTGGTAGAGAAGTTTTTAACATTGGGAAGGACAGTCATTCTGTGTAAACTGTGATGGGAATATACCACTATGTATTCTGTGTTTCTCTAGTTCCTGATGCTGAGTGAAATAATAAATGTATATATCATACTCACAATGTATCTCACCTTAGGTTTGTCTGGTATTCTCATTGTTATAAAACCTTGGAAAAGATGATCACAGAAATAAATTCAGATTTCTCACACCATATTTGAGAACTTAGAATGGGACCACTTACTCAAGCATTTTTGTCTTTGATTACCATAGAGGTAGCCTGTATTAAAATTCTTTGATACATCTGCTCCATAGTTATTTCTTTTCTAGGAAAATATTCAAAAGGAAGTTACTAAGAAAAAGTCATTTTATTTTTTTTTGAAAGTAATTTTATTAAATTATAAAGAGTTTCCATTTACGCCCCTCCTCCCAATGCCCTCCCACTCCCCCCTCCCTCTTCTCCTCCCTCTTTGTCCCCAAGGGCAGTCAGGGTCTCCTGCCCTGTGGGAAGTCCAAGTTCCTCCCCCCTCCCTCCAGGTCCAGGAAGGTGAGCATCCAAACAGATTGGATCCCAAAAATCCAGTATATGCAGAGGAAACCAGTCCCAGTGTGATTGTCAATGGCTTCTCGGAAAGACTGCAGGCCAGCCACATTCAGAAAATCCGGCCACATTCAGAGAATCTGGTTGGATCACATGCTCGTTCAGTCACGGTCCATCTGGCCTTGGTAAACTCTCATTAGATCCGACCCCTTGTATCAGTGGGTGATAGTATCCCTCGCAGTCCTTCGTCATTTTCTTCCTTCCATTTGGATCTTGGGGGGCTCAGTTCCGTGCTCCAACGCGGGCCTCCATCTGTATCGTCATCCAATGCCAGATGAGGGATCTATGGTGATAAGCAAAATATTCATCAGTATGGTCATTTTAAAAGACATAAAATGTTAAGAGTAAACTCACACATTATTTAGAATTTTCTTCTATTAGAGGGGAATTTTTACTCTTTAATGTTTGTGTCTTTGTTAGGATTATTTTTGTTGTGATGAAACACTATGACCAATGTAAGTGGAGGAAGAAAAACTGTTAATTTATCTTACACTGTGACATCACAATTCATCATCAAATATGTCAAGACAGGAGCTCAGGAAGACCAGGAACCTGGATGCAGGAGCTGATGCAAAGGCCATGGAGGGATGATGCTTATTGTCTTGCTCACAGTGGCTTTCTCAGTCAGCTTTCTTAGAGGACATAGGACTGCTTTGCCAGGAGGCACAATTAAAATGGGCTTGGTGAACTCTTTTGTTTGATTAATTATGGAAATTCCCTACAGCCTTGGCTATAAATCAACCTCTATTATATGGAGGCATTTTCTCAACTGAGCCTTCTTCCTCTTTGTTGACAAATTGTGACAAGTTGACATCAAACTAGCCAGTAGTTTGTTTGACTGTTTATCTAATTATGTCGAGTAAACACATGAACATTCACATAATGGGCTATGATATAATGACAATCACATCTTGTACATTTGTAGGTGGGTAAAATTTTTATCACTAAATTGAAAGCTAGGGATACCAAGGAAGGAGGAATCTCAATTGGAAAAAAAATACTTCAGTCACACTGGGCTACAGGCAAGACTGTGATGTCATTTTCTTGATAAATGAATTATGCGGGAAGGCTGAGGCAAATGCAATATTACTGTGTTGGATAAGAAAACAGATGACACAAACCAGTAAGTAGAGTTCACGGTTTTTGATTCAGTTCCCACCTCCAGGTTGCAGCCTTGACTTCATATCCTGATATTCCTATATGATACCACTGTAAGTTGTAAGAAGAATGAAATCATTTTATTTCAATGTTCCTTTATTCATGGTGTTGGTCATATCAATAGATCACACACTGTGACAGTTTTCAAATTTTGAAGAATTTTCAACATTTAATTTTTCAAAATTCTAAATACTTAGGAATATTCCATATTGTATATTTAGGAATCAAAAGCCCCTTCCTACCTGTCCAGAAAGTTGGAACTATGCTTTTAGCTTTCTACTAACAATCTTTTAGGTCTCTCACAGTAACACATGGTCATGATTTCAAGAAGCTCAGAACTCCGCTACAGAAAGACCTGTGTTGTGGAACTGTCATTGAAATGCAGCTGTGCTTTGCAGGGATGACTTTCATTTGATGACTTGGGAAATCCAAATCCTTATGAAGTGACACCTGAACACTTAGTGAACTTGACTTCAGGAAGAAACACTACTTGTCATGATGACTTCAGTTAGTACAGGTAACAGAGACTGTCTGTGCTCTTCATTGTCTTGGACAATCCCCTGATACTATTCCCTGGAGAAGCACCTGGGGGCAATTCTCAGAATGAAGAGCTCATGGTCCTCCTCCAGATTCTGAATTCCCCTGTCACTCATTGATGTTTCTGTAATCCTTGGAGAGGATATAAATATTGTTCTTACTCTCATTACTGTTATCCCAGAACCTTGTTATCTTTGCAGATTATGCTATTCTGATTAAGGACAAACAGACAGCACTTCTTCCCAAGAGTCTCAAATGACACTTTTCTTTGTTTCTTTTTGTGGTTATAAAATTTCCTGAGAAAATCAATGAAAGGGAGAACAGATTTATTTTGTGTCACAATTCAGTAGCACAGGTCATCCTGACAGAGCAGTCAATACAGCAGGAACTTACAGGAGTTAGTTTCTCCCATCATTAATCATGAAGCAGAAAAGATGAATGCTGGTTTTGAAGAGGGTCTCAGATGTCCACAATCCCCTTCTTCAAAGTAGAAATATTTACAATAGGTAACACATAGGAATGACAGTCATATGAATCTGAGAAAAAAATCTGGTAATAAAATTGATGCAAGTGTGTGTGTGTGTGTGTGTGTGTGTGTTTGTGTGTGTATGTATGTGTATGTATGCATGTATGAATGTTTGACATAATATAACCTTATAGAAATCAAGTAATTCTGATTTTCAACCCCTTATGGACTCTACATTGAGCACAAATAGCATGATTCAAAATAGAAAATGACTTAACAATTTACCTCTATGTGCAGTAATCTAACAAAAACACGCAGAAAGAACCGAAGAGAAGGATGACTGTCATTTGATTGATGAGAAGACAAAATAGTAGGTGGTGGTCACAGGGTGTTCTAATACAGTCAGGTTTTTCTAATGTAGTGGAATGGGTATAGAAAAAGGGATTGTTGAATTGCCTTACAGAATAAGGTCTGTGTAGTGTAACAATAATGTCTTATACAGAGAAGATGGAAATTGGGTGATTTTTCAGACTACAATTCAGGTACCATCGCAGCTCCAGTCTCACTATAAAATCCTGCAGGGTTCCTGTTGAACTACTAGTTTTCACTGTATGTTGGAAGCCTGAAGAAACTGGTTCTAATATCTGTGCATTAATGCTGCAGCAAAAGATAGATGAGCTCGCCAGGAGTGAAAACAAACAAAAAAAAATAAAAAGCTAAGTTTCTTTCTTTTGTGTGTTTTTATCTAGTCTGTCATTTAACAGTGCTGCCTGTACACATTTAAATAGGACTTTTCTCAAATAATATGATCAAGAAGACATAAGGGATCATAGAAGGATTGTGGGGAAGTTGGCATTGAAGTTGGGAGAGGGAGAGATAGACGTGGTATAAATAATATTCTCTGTTTGCAGCTTACAAAAAATAATAGAAAAGAAGAAAAAGTTCCTCACCAAAAATGCCTAGTAGCTGATGTTTTACTTAATTTCAGATCTTGTCAAGTTAAAAGACCCAGATTAATCATTACAGTGTCATGCAGAATTGTCTGTGTAGTTTTACTGTACAGCCCAAGCTCAGCAGTAGTAACATAGAGAGTGTAGTAGTCCAATGTTTCTTATGTGTTTACTGACATATGGAAAAATCAGTTTGTACAGAGTAAATTTACTTCTGCTCCCATCTTATTAAGTCAATATAGACAGATGAATGTCATGTTAGTTGGTGTATAGATATATGATAGAGACATGATAAGTAGGTGGGCTGTATTACTAAATATATGTGAATGGTAGATACATAGTTAGATCATAAGTATCTATGATATGAGAAATGAGTGAATATTTGATATCTGTGTAAATCAGAACACAGGTGTATATTTGGGCATCATTTCTCTCTGGTCTTGATGTTTCTGTGGAATCATGCTCATCTTTGTTTCTACATTCTCTTAAGATGCACATATAAATTTCTTACTGAAACCTTTGCTTTAAATCAATCCTCATCCTGTAAGTAAGTTACTACATTTCAAGAGACAATGGCAAACAAGAGTGCACACTCAGATGCATCTGTATGTGCATGCATTCTGTTAAGCACATTCTGTCTTCTAGAGGATGCATATAGTCATTAGTTGCAATTAAATTCAGTGTGAACAGTTCCTAAACCATATGAGAAAAAAGAGTAGAGAAAAATCCACAGTTTTTTTTCTTCCTATCTGTTCTGAATTTGAATCCTTGGGTTTATTTTCTGCCAATTGTGCCCTGCTGGTCATGAGCTCCTCTGCATAACGCTTTGTGCCGGTCCTCACACAGAAGTTCCCTCACTGTGTATCTTTCTCAGCAATACATGGCAGTGTCCTCAGTGGTGACAGAGTACAGTTTCAGAAAGAAATGGTTCTCAGATGTTTCAATAATGATGAACCTTGAAGGACGGACTCTAACTGGTGCCACCACCACCACCACTGATTATGTAACTCCCCCACTCTAGGACCTTCCTGGTAGCTGTCAAATCCAGGTCCAGGCTGGTAATGGAATAACTAATGACAATACAGTTGAGGAAAAATGACTGTGAGAGCTTAATCAGTCCTGGTCTTGTTTCTTGACACTTCACCTGGGACAACACACTGAGTATAAGAAATAATAGCCACTATCAATTATCTGCTGTTAAATCTTCTATACTGACATATGTGGACAATGGTGACACTCACCTCGAGGTGTGTCACCAGACACAGGAGAAGACCCAATAGTTCCATCGATAGACAACAACCCTGTTTGCACTGAGGTCAGGGGTATGTGTGAGAGAGCTATGGGATCCAACAGCCTATGAGTTCGCACAGTCCAGGAAAGGATTAACAGAACTGGAAGATAAACTTTTATGCAGGAAGTCAGTCTATTCCTTATAAGTCATGGTGTGAAAAATGATATCCCAGGTTCCTTTCAAGGTGAAATAACTGTCACAACATTGTTGATGCATGAGTATACAAAAGAGCATGTAGTCTTTAGTGTTTTTAAAAAGACATATATGACTGTACCAATCTTCTTTTTGATAGACCCACCATCTTCTAGTTAGTCTGCATGTGCTCTAGGGTAGTGTCCAGGATTCTCTTGTATTACTAATTTTAAAATTACTAATTTTTCTAAACCCCATAGAATTCTTATTTTCTTCCATATTCAAATTCCTGTGACGCATTCTCATTTTCCTTACTGCTTCTTGTTATAGAAGGACCACATCCATCATGCTCCATCGTCACTGAGGGATGTTGGTGTAACTTGCTGGATCCACAGCATCCCACACCACCTCTAAATGGAAGCAATTCATTATTTATATACTGACCAACCTCACAGCCTACTCAGGGCATGTGTGCGACAATATGATGGGAGGAGATAAGTGATGGGCCAACTGCAAGAACTCGGTGAGGGGTCTGAGATCACCTACACAGACCTGTGTATTTGTAGAGCTGTTGTCCTTACCATCATCCATCCCTACTTCACTATTTGACAGTTTGACTTGGAGTCAAGTCTAAACAAAGCCCTCTCTAGTGAATTCTGGTTTCAGTTCTGCTTTTCATGGTTTCATCATAAACACCATGCTTTAGATTGTGATTGGTGGTATAAGGAACTGAGTAGCCACTTGCCATGGTCAAAAAGCATTGGAGGGTAGGGAAGAAATTCATTCTTTACATCAGGTTATGAGTAATAGTTTATTGCATATAAAACCCTTTCTTCAAACTATCACACATTACTGGTCCTGGGAACCAGTCATGGAGTAATGTATCAGGGCTCACATTAATGAACCCTCATTTTTTAAACAAATTACTATATGGTCATGTCCTGCATCTTCACAAAATTTAGTTAAGGATTAAATTGTTTCTTCCTTGAGTGTGGAGATGGAGATAAGGCTCCAGAGAGGTGGGATCTAGTCCAAGTTTCAAGTATTACTTTTATGTCATATATCAAGGCTCCCACCGCACTTCTACAAGTTTGTCTCACAGTCACTAATAGAGATGGAGCTTTATGATATGACTGATCATATTCCTTACTTTTAAATGCACTTCAAGCCCTGAGCATTATGCCCTTCTCTGTGTCAGGGATGGGAGGGCTCTTTATAAATGGTTACTCATAAGGAAAGGCCCATGGCTCCTCAAACAAAACAAGTTACTGATATTGCTTCTGGTTTACTAGCAGAAATAGATTAAAAAATCATATTGATTTAAACATCATTTCACAGTTTGAGCAATCAATCTGAAGATGCCCTAATTTACATGAAAGAACAAATGGCAGATACTCTATAATCTCAGGCTTGGGGAGGTCATAGTTCTTAGAGAAGAATCTACTACAGTCATTTTGCTACTGGACATATTGGTGAATATATTCTAAATATTTATGTTGAAACACAGTGCTGATTTCGGCCTTTATCCAACAAGCTTCCTTTGCAGTGGAGTAATGCTTAATTCTGAGACACATAACTTTTCAAGTTGCTTAGAATAAGTGAATGTGTTCTGTTCTAGTAAATATCTATGTCGCTTCCTCCATGACAAAAGAGTACCTCAGTAGAGAGTGTGAAGTACATTTAAGACCCAGAGAATGAGGAGGGGTGCTATGCTGTAGAACTTCATGACAATGTGAGCAGATCAACAACAGATCCTTATTTTTATCACATGTGAGTTGACAAATATTATCTCATTGCTTTGAATACCCACTTGGTCTTTTCTAGTGAGATCAATCAGAAGATTCCAAGAATGTGATGATGGATAGCCCACAATATACAATCCATTCCCTGAAACCTACAGGTGCCACAACCTGGGAATCTGATATTCAGGATCTGTGACTCAGATATCACTGCAGAGACCACAAAACTTATTTGCTAGTGAATTACTGTAAGTAAGAACTCTGTGGAGGAAAGAATGGAGGGAGAAATGCACCTACGTGACAAAATTAAAATCTTGTAAACTTTAAAAATGTGTTTAAATACCTCAATAAAGACAGGGTATTTTATTTTAGCCAAAAGCAAATTGATTACCTACCAGGAACCCGAGAAGACCTACAAATTACTATGTGATTTGACAGTATTTCCAGAAAGGGACTTGAGGCTCAGGGACACCTTAAGCAGTATGTTATCCAAGAACCTTCTGCAGACTCCTGAAGCTCAGGTGCTATCTCCAGCTGCATTAGCACCATGGTATAAGTACCACAGTATAACCAGGATCTAGGATGAAACTGATGTTCATGTTTCATGGAGGAAATCAAGGTTAATGGTTTATAGGTCCGACCAAGGTATTCCTCCATGATCTGCTGGCTCTTAATAAATCCTAAATTCTGCTCTAACTGGAGAATTTACTGAAGCTCTATCACAAATCTAGGGACCCTACTCCCAGTGACACCTGAGTCTCTTCCAAATTGTTCCTGTTACCCACAGCATAGCCTTGCCTGCCCTGTGTGTTGCGTTCTATCATGTTCAGATGAGATCACAAATTGTGTAGAAAAATATACATTACAGTGGAAAACAGGACTCAAAAATATCCAAATGCATTAAAAATTAGTAAAGACTAAGTTCTAGAATATTACAATGGTGAGTCCCTGTTGACCCTTAGTACTGCCTGCTGGCCCTGTGCTCTCTGTAGGAAGGTTTCATACAGGTTCACACTGGAGTTCTATAACATTGTTTCTGGGAAAGTAGTATATGGCTGTGTTATCAGTTTGCAGATTGTTCAGTTTTATGAAAACTTGGCTCATGGAGATGTTCTACTGATGGTGATCTAGGACTTGAGAAGTGAATTATAATCAGTGTTTTTATTATACCATATTATTCCCATTAACTTGAGACACTATCCTGAAGACTGATAGACCCAATGTACATGACTGTTGGTTAATGAGAACACAGAGACAATGCAGGTGAGAGACAGGGTCTTGGTCTGCTGTGATGACTGCACCAGGTCAGGTCTTGACTCTTTTACCTGGACCTGGGACAGTGCACCTGGGGAAAATGGACATCATCATCAGTCAAATATTCCATACACGATGTACCTGGTTCTCTCTCCTGAAACCCTGAAACACTCACAGGTTGGACAGGTCAAGAGGCAGAGGAGCAGCTCCAGGACAGACATGCTTTGCTGGAGCTCCAGTAAGAAGAAGATGGGGCTTCTCAGGTAGGGCTTGGCTTTCATTCTGAACCTGAGGGCTACTTTGCATTGGGGAAGTTCCTGAAAGAATAAAGGAAGCCCAGGAGGTTTCCATTTCTTTTTCAGGTGACTGACTTTTGCTTCTGCTTCCTAAGGGAGTGGATTAAGACTGTATTTCACCACGCCCAACCAGCAAATGAAGTGTCATCAATAATTAATGAATTTATTTTCTTGAGAAACTTTCAATACTACATATTCTGATAGGTAATTACTTTCTATATTCTTTTGCAGATCCTTCCCATCTCCCCAATTCCAGATTTTCATAAAAAGTCAGAGTTTTAAGGGTCAATTATGAGGACATTTAAAGCTTTGGACATGGGACATTCATGTCCATTTAGATAGTTAATGGTTCAAAAATCCATAACTGGCAATACGTTTTATCTTTTAAAAATTATTATACATTACACATATTTGGTTTTACAGATTACAATTCTTTTATTAATGTACAGTGATAATATTCAGGCCTCAAGAGTTGGCTCAGTGGTAAGACTCCTGCCTCCCAGTATTAAAATCTTATCTTGATTCACAACACTTAATTTAGGAGTTGGGTGCGATGGTTTATCTTATATTCCCAGCACTGGAGGTATTGTGACTCTAAGTACTCTAAGTCTTGCCATCCAAAAATTCTATCTGAGCATGTGTGCTCCAGGTTCATTGTGATATCCTTACTCAAAAATAAGATAGAAATTAACTGGCAAACATACTCAAACTCTACTCTAGCCTCCTGACACATGTCCAAACCATGTGCTATGCACACACAATTAGCATTTCTAGTCATTCGAACATTGTCCTTACTTGTCATTGGATCCATAGTTTGCAGTTATTCGCAACTGTGCCACGGATGCTGTAGACTTTGGATGAACTGTTTGCTGTGGAAACCAAGAGATGAACTTTTGTAGAATTGTTTCCTCTCCACAGCTGTCTAACTGTACTTATCACTGTGGGGATTTCCATTCCTTTTCCAGTCATAGAGTGGCTCATTTAAGACTATGAAAGTATGAAATTATATTTTTCTAAGTGCTCAATTCTTATTTTTAAGTGAGCTTGGTTCTTAAACTTAAGGTCTTTCACAAGGTCACAAAGCACTCTACAACAAAGCTATATGCCTAGCTCAATCTTTTAAAACATCACATTTTTTCCTACAGAAAATAATCTTTGATGACTGCATTTATGCACTACTAAAATAAACACCAGGAAACACAATTACTTCCTCATTGATACCCAACACTTATAACTGATTCTGTAAAGAATCAATTTACTGCTGGGCAGTGGTGGTGCAAACCTATAATTCCAGCACTAGGGAGGCAGAGGCAGGAGGATCTCTGTAAGTTCGAAGCCACTCTGGTGTACAAAGAGCTATTTCCAGGACAGACTCAGAGAAACCCTATCTCAAATACACAAAAACAAAACCAAACAAAAAAGATCAATTTACTGAGCATGGATCTTGTGAATGTTGAGGTATAGAAGATAAATCAAACCAAACACAGAAAACAGAAGGAAGAAGACAAGGAGAAGTAGAGGGAAATTGTACCGTCATCTGGTCACTCCTATTCTGAGTCTGGACTCCATAACCTTTTCAAGTAGTTGAACAGCAGCATGTGCTGGACTCTCACTACTCATGTTCAACTCATGCACCTGAATGAAAAGAAAAGTAAGAGCCGAGAGTCATTAGGTTATTAAGGAACGGAAATGTCTTCAGAAGCTTGCTCAGTGTAAGAGAGGCTCTGGGTCTGAAATCAAACCTTGAATCCCAGCCTCGCTGCTCACCTGATCTCAGAGCAGGTTTCTGTGGTCAGATGATGTTGTGGTAACCTCTGTAATGTAAACTATTTATAGATTATTAGAAAGTATGCATCTCTGAAGCAACCACACAGACACTCAGACATATACACAGACAGATATAGAACAATAGAAACAATCTATTCCAAAAACACACATACAAGGGCAGATGGATATATGTGTATTAACATCATATAATATTTGAAAATATTCTTTTTCCTCCTATGTTATTTATTTTACTTAAAAAATCACCATGGTCATTTACAATCTACTGTGATCATACTGATTCATCCCACTACCTTCTCTTCTCTTTCTCTCACTTCTTTAACCCTCTGTCCACTCCTACTCTCATGTCTCTTCTTTTCTATTCTCTCTCCTTTCCTGACTTTTTATACCAACTCTGCTTCTTTTTCTGCTCATCCAGATATGAGATTGCAGGGTTACACAGCCTTGTGTAATTCTCTGAGGGACCCCACAGTTTTCATAATATCTTGGTTGAACTAAATTCCCATTTCCACAACACAGGCATCTCTTCTTCTTCCATTCCTACAACACTTGGTCTCATTCTTTCCTTGGGTAAATGACACTCATATCATTGCTTACAGACAACTAATTCTTTTGGGTTTAAGATCCATTTCTGTGGTTATGAAAAACATTAGCTTTATTTAATTTCTTCTGCTCACTTTCACTGGTAAAGGTGAAGCATCCTGATTAGAAGATGGAGGGCAGAACATGGTTTGTTCATGAGGACCTCACCTCTCAACCCTGGGTTCTCAGAGCTATCTGTTAACCTCCTGACTCAGAACTTAGAGAAGTGAGAGAAAGGAGTTTTTCTTGAAAAAAAAGTTCAACTGTTCTCTTGGATAACAGAAATCTTGTTATACCTTTAATGGGGAGTACTGATGTTTCAAGCTCAGTATTTTTAATAAAAATGATAAATATATTTTGAAATATTACCATTTGAATCAAGGTCTCATATAAACCACACAAGAACTAGACCATTGGACCAAATTACAGCATTGAATGAGAACTTTTAAAAAATGCACTGTTTTAATTAGGGGTATATGTTTCTGTGTGGGTAGTGTAGTGCTCATGAAGATAAAAAGATACCACAGGGTCCACTAGACTCACATGTGTCTCTGAGCTGCCTTCATCTTCTGGGGTTTACAATCTTCTTTGGCTTCTTCGCAAACTGATACTGGTCACTAAACAGGATTATTTTGCTCTGTATGATGATATGCATTTTGTTCAGGTAAAAGTACATCCTAAATTTTAAAAGTAACTATAATGGGTCTGTGAAAATCAAGTATTTGCCACACAAGATCGCTTTAGTGATTTCTAAACACAGAACTCAGAATCCATAACTATAAAAGGAAATGAGTGTGGCAGCCAACCAGGTAGATCATATAGGGAATGTGAAGAATGAACAAACACAGGGACTCAATGGACAACCAGACTATCTGGTCATTGAGAACCAGGCCCAGTGATAGAATTTCTCTCACAATAAATGGTACTGATGGATAGAAATAGTCATCATATGTCAACACACCCACTCCTTTAGAAACTCACATACGTAGATGGAGAGGAGTGAGAATGAGAGAGAGAGAGAGAGAGAGAGAGAGAGAGAGAGAGAGAGAGAGAGATGGAGACAGAGATAGATAAAGGGAAACAAGGAAAAACTCTTTAATAAACACAACACAACTGGAAACAGATATTTGAATAATCATTTGGACATTCAAGGAGTACTACACACTATTCCTGTGGAGAAAATCTCTAAGTGTGATATGGAGAGGCAGTGCAGACACAGAGAAGTCCAGTCTTCCATGCTTCTCTAAAGAAGCTCTTCTGTGCCCCAGATCTCTAAGTGCTCTCAGCGCCCCCTGCTGGTCCTGTGTTCGCCACAGCGGTGTTTTTGTCTGAGCTCACAGTAACATTCACTCACTGTGTCTCCTGCACAGTAATACATGGCTGTGTCCTCAGACTTCAGACTGCTCATTTCCAGGTACAGAGTGTTCTTGGCATTGTCTCTGGAGATTGTGAACCGGCCCTTCACAGCGTCAGTATAGTAGGTGCTACCACCACTATTAATGGATGCGACCCACTCCAGTCCCTTCCCTGGAGACTGGCGGACCCAATTCATCCAGTAGCTACTGATGGAGAATCCAGAGGCTGCGCAGGAGAGTTTCAGGGACTTTCCAGGCTGCACTAAGCCTCCCCCAGACTCCAGCAATTGCACCTCACACTGGACACCTGTAAACCCAAAGAATTCTGGTTAGAAAACTGACACAAAAGACATTTTTTTCTCTTTCTCATGTCCACACAACACACAGAGTATCCCATCTTTATGAGTTACCTTTTAAAATAAGAACAAAGGAAACCAATATGAGCCTTAAGTCCATGGTGGGTGTCCTGTGTTCAGTGTTGAACCCTGACTGAGAAGACTTTGGAATCCAGGGCTTGTCTCCTCTGCCAGTGCTGCAAGGTCAGGGCAGGGCTGGATTTTTATGGGCACAAAGAAGCCTTATTTGCATATCTTCCTCCCATAACAGACTCTGTAGTTGGACCTGGGTAGAAGGCAGTACTCAGAGCAGATATAAGACATCATACACCCTGATGACAGCCATAGAAATTGAACAATTAACATAGGTCTGTGTACACATTTTCCTTGTTAGGGACTTACCTCGCTTAATTTAGTTCCCTTTTCATCTGATACATAGAAAATGTAGTGTTTCCACACTGTCATGTCTCTTTAGGATCAATTTGAAATTAAACATCTCCACACACAGCTGTGTTTCTAGATATTAGCTCTGTTTGTCCCTCTGTCTCTGCTGGACATGGATTCTTCCTGAGGTGAACCTTGGGTAGGGTCATACCCCTTTCTAAATAGAAATCCTTCACTGTGATAGGAACACTTGAGACTTTTCTGAGTTTTACTCAGTTCTTAGAGATGGTGTCCTACAGCCTCAGGAAGTTTTCAAATGTGATGTTTCTTGTTACTGTCTGTCTTCCTCTCAGTGGTTGACTCAATTGTTTGCATCCTGAAATTCTTCCTATGACCACTTTTTTCTCCCCACTCTTCCTTTCCGTTTCCCACCTTGATACCTGGCCACACATGGCTGTCCTCATGCTGTCTTTTGTCAGTTTTTATTTCTGCATATTTATATAGTCAGCACAATGGGGACATTTAATGCATTTTTGTAACAAAACACAAAACTTTTGCATCAATTTTGTATTTTCCGAAGACTTTGTTTTAATTTTCCCAAATTCTCATGCTTTCTATCCTTTCAACCCCTTTCTGTCACTACACCCAACTTTTCCTTTCACAACCTCTGTATTACCCTGTGCCTTTTCTGTCTTGTCCTTCACTTAAGATGTCTTTTCCTATCTTGACTTCCATTCTGATTCCAAGTCTACAAAACAGAAGTCAGACACAAAACACAAGCCAATAACAGAGAGTGCAGAGGAATAATTATGGGAGCAATAAAAGCACTGACAAAAACACAAACTGTGTAAATCACAAAACTCAGCTTCTGTGGGAAGGGCTTAAGAATTATGGACCAGGGACCACAGCTGATTTCTACAAGGATGTGCATATTTGTGGCTGACAATTTTGTGGTGTGAGTCACACAATATGCCTGTAGAAGAACCATTAGCTTGGACTTTGATTTGCAAGGTAATTTTTACCAAAGTGAAAAGGTTCAAAAATAACAGTGCAACAGCTATAACAACTCTACATTTTTATCAAGGTCCTATTAGTTTAGAAGTAGGAAACTGTGGATGGTTCATTTTTAAGCTAACTTTGAAAAGAAACATCAATTCAAGGAAGTTATGATTTCTCATTCACAAGTTTAAAAATAGAGAGTTTGAATTAAAGATTATTCAAAATTCTTACAAAACTGTCTCACAAAGTTTCACAATTTCAGACTCCTATCTATCTATCTATCTATCTATCTTCTTGGTCTGTGTCTCTGTCTCTGTCTGTTTGTCTGTCTGTCTGTCTCTCTCTCTCTCTCTCTATATATATATATATATATAGATAGATAGATATAGATATAGATATAGATATATATTTGTTTGACAAGGAGAAATTAGACATATGAGAGGAGTGTAGAAATACAGGTGTTTAATGTGTAATTAAAAACAACATTAATAGGCTATGACAAGTAAAGGGTGCTCTAGAGGATTTCCTTGTGTAAAAGAAAAAAACCCTAAAGGTTATGACATCCAACAGGTGCAAATGCAGCATATTCCAGATGAGCACTGTTTCTGTGAGTACCTGTTGATCCTCCACTTCCCCTGCTGGTCTGAGTAGAGAGGTTTCTGTCCAAGCTCACACTGGAGTTCTCTCATGCACAGTAATACATGACTGTGTCCGAAGTTTGAAGATTGTTCAGGTTTATGAAAATGTAGCCATGGAGGTGTAGTAATATTTTGTCTTTGATCTGACAAATAAAGTTTCCTGATGATCAGAGTGCAGAGCTGAGCCACTAGTTATCCATAGAAGCCAGGCAATGTTGGCACAAACTTTTAATCCCAGCACTTAAAAGATAGAATACAAACCTCGGCTACAAGAGATTAAATTTCTGCAAATTAGAAAGAGAGCTCATACAAAGGTGATCCCAGCAACTGGGATTATATAACTTTAATTTCAGCAGCAGAGAAACAGAGGCAGGAGTGACTTGAATGGGCAGAGAGAGAAATATAAGACAGAAGGAGACAAGAACTCAGATGCAGTCTGAGGATTCAGTCTGAGAGGCAGTCTGAAATTTTGGAAAGACAGCATTCATTCAGAGGATTTGTAGAGACAGAATCTTCCCCATTTGGTCTGAGCATTGGTAGAGATAATAACTCTCTACTGACTGAATACAGTTCTTTTCTGACCCTTCAGTTTTTGCCCCTGATAGCTGATTCAGGATTTTTACCACTAAGGGCAATTGGAATTTGTGCAACAGCAAGTGCCCCTGCAGATTTAGACTTGGGATTTGAGACCAAAATTATAATTTGCATGTCCACCACTCCATATTCTTCATATCCACTACAGACATTTTCCTGGAAACTGACAGACACAGCTTACACAATAAGCGGTTAATGAGAATTCACAGACAGTTCAGATGAGGGACAGAGTCTGTGAGGTCTGTACTAGACCAGAGGCTTATTCCTTCAGGACAGGGCACCTGGGAAATAGGTACTATCTTCACGATTCATACATCCAACAGATGATATATCTGGGTCTTTTCCTGAAACCCTGAGCACTTACAGGTTGGAGAGCTCACCGGGGAGAGGAGCAGCACCTACTGGAACCTCTAGTTAGCAGGAGGGGGGCTGTCAGCTAGGCCTGGGCATTTAGTCTGAGCAGGAGGCTGCTGTGCATTGAGGGAGGATCCTGAGGGATGAAGGGAAGCATTGGGCAAGACTTGCACTTTTCCCTCAGGTTTCTGACAATTGCCCTTGAGTTTCTTAGATGACCTGGAGATAAAATATGAGTAGCATTTTTCTGACACTGTCTAGATTCCCACTTGCATATAAATAGGAAATTGTATGATTCACACTGTTCAGATACTGGATACAAAACATTAAGTGACTCCACATTCATGCTGTGCAGACAGCAGAGGATACCACATCCTCAGTGCACATCCTTCTAAATTCCAACAGGGGGTTTAGAAAGATATTTAATTATAAGATTCACTTCATTGCTGAGAGAAGAGTGTTGAAATAACCTACTATTAAAGTGTGGGGTTTGGTGTGTGCTTTGAGTTATAGGAATGTTTCTTTTACATATGTGGGTACTTTTATATTAGAGGGCATAGATATTCAGGATTGAGACTTCCTCCTGATGAATTGTTCCTGTTAGGAGTATAAAGTGTCTTTTTCCATCTCTTATGATTAATTTTAGTTTGAAATCAATTTTGTTAGATATTAGTATAGCCACACTCGCTTGTTTCTTAGGTTCGCTTGATAGAAAAACTTATCCAACTCTTTACTCTGAGGTAGTGTCTGTCTTTGAGGTTGAGGTGTGTTTCTTGTAAACAGGAGAATGTTGGATTCTGGTTTGTATCCATTCTCTTAACCTGTGCCTTGTTATAGGTGAATTGAGTCCATTGATATTAAATGATATTAATGACCTGTGGTTGTTAACTCTGGTTAGTTTTTGTGGTCATAGTGTTTGTGTGTTTCCCTTCTTTGACTTTTGCTGGTGGAGTTGTCAGGTGCTGGTGTTATTATGGATGTTGTTGGCTTCCTTGGTTTGTAGTTTTCCTTCCACTACTTTTTGTAAGGCTGGGTTTGTGGCTATGTATTGTTTAAATCTGTTTTTGTCCTGGAATATCTTATTTTTTCAAAGCCATTCCACTAAAATCAGGAACAAGACAAGGCTGTCCACTCTCTCCATACCTCTTCAATATAGTGCTTGAAGTTCTAGCAATAGGAATAAAAACAACATAAGGATATCAAGGGGATTCGAACTGGAAAAGAAGAAGTCAAACTTTCATAATTTGCAGATGATATGATAGTGTATATCAGGGACCCCAAAAACTCTACCAAAGAACTCCTATAGCTGATAAACACCTTCAGTAATGTGGCAGGATATAAGATCAACTCTAAAAAATCAGTAGCCCTCCTATAGACAAAGGATAGAAAAGCAGAGAGGGAAATCAGAGAAACATCACCTTTCTTGAAAGCCACAAATAACATAAAGTAGATAGCTTAATTAAGACAGCCATGTTAGGGTTGGCAAGAGACTTGACTCTAGAGGGGTTCCCAAGTGTCCAAGGGGATTTCCCCACTTAGGTCCTTGGGCAGCAGAGGAGAGGGTGCCTGAACTGGCCTTCTCCCATAGCCACACTGATGAATATATCTGATATCACCATAAAACCTTTATCCGGCGATGGACAGAGATGGAGACCGAGACCTCATTGGAACACTGGACTGATTTCCCAAGGTCCAGATAAAGAGCATAAGGAGGAGAAGATGAGCCAGGAAGCCAAGATACAGAGGGGTGCATCCACCCATTGAGATAGTGTGACTGATCTAATGGAAGTTCCCCAAGGCTGGCTGTACTGGGACTGAACAAGTCAGTACAGTGATAAAACCAGACTCTGATTGTGACCGACAATGAGGGCTGACTGAGAAGCCAATGATAATGGCACTGGGTTTTGATCCTACTGCATTTACTGACTTTTTGGGAGCCTAGTCTGTTTGGAAGCACTCCTTCTGAGACCTGGATGGAGGAGGGGGGCTGGACTTCCCACATGGCAGGGTACCCTGGTTTCTCTTAGGACTGAAGAGGGAGGGGGAGGAAAAATAGGGGGAGTGGTAGGGAAATGGGAGGAGGGGAGGAGGTGGATATGTTTAATTAAAAAAAGAAAAAAAGATTCACTTCAGCCTTTACTTGATGTGAAATAAGGATTAAGGAACTACTTAAAATACGTTTTGTTGTCATTGAAGTTAATTTTTTTAATAACTCACCTAAAAAATCCATCTTGAGAGGGGGCAACTCACAAACACATAGTGCATGAGATTTTAATTTTTTATCTTGACAGGAGATTCAAGGGATTGATTTTCATACACATAAGTGGTCTCAGGGACACCATACCTGGATATTCTTATTTCCTATTTTGGGTTTGTCATTGTCTCTGTCACTATGTACTTTTATATTTCTATCATTGTGTCTTTACCACTTGAAGCATATTGCAAAATCAGGTTTCTAAATATGATTGTTGCATTTGTGAGGAATGAAGGGAATTTCTTCATGACACCTCCTAAGAAACAGTAGCATGGAATCAGTCTTCAGGGTTATGTTACCCGAAACAATAAAAAGACAGAGAACCCTAAGTGATGACAAGTAGTGGAGAGAAGGACATGCTTGAACAATGGGAACTGTTTGTCTTTCTCTGAAGATCACCATAGAGAAAAGAGATTTAGGGCTTTTCTCCATGCCTTGGTAATATAAATCATCAGGGAATGGCAGAGAATGGCTCAAAGCAATCTGTCAGTAAATCCCAGAGAATATCCACCAATTCTTTCACATTGAACACCCCACATGTTGTGTTCCTTTTTCCTCTGAGCATATTCTGTATGTGAGTAGCGGTGGTGGAGACAGGTCTTATCACTGGGGAGACTGCCATCCTTTGTCAGCTATGATGGACACCCACCCCTGTAAGTGCTTTGTCTTCCTTTTTCAGGATGCACTGTTTGTTAGACGAGTGTTTTTCAGACATTATGCTCAATGTGTCTCATCTTTGGTTTGTCTGATTTTTCATTGTGCTTTTTGTATCTTGTCAAAGATCACAAGAATAATTGCATATTTTAATACCATTTTGGAGTACTAGTATGTGACCTCTTAGTCAAGAATTTTTTTCCTTTGGTTACATCAGACAGAGTTTGTGTTCACATTTTGTTCTCTTATGCTTCTAGGGGTTCCCTTCTCCATGAAATACTGTCGAAGAAATCACTAAGAAAAAAATTGTTCAACAGGAATGCTTTCAGAATAAAGCTGCACATTGCTTACAATTATCTTCTATTTGAGAGGTGCATTCTTATACATGAATTTCTTCAATCATTTACATAGTCATGGCTAGTGGACTTATGGACTTTCAGTTAATGTTTTTTGTTACAATGAAGTATGATATTTTATATTAGTATGATTGTTAGAACTTTGTCAATGTAGGAAAAAGCTATGATCATCTGGTAACTGCAAATCTCAGTTGGAAGAAAATTTCCCCACTAGATTGGCCTATAGGCAAGCCCTTAGTAGCATTTTAGCAACTTTGGAATGGCTCAATTTCCTTTATATTTTTGAGGAAGGTTCTGGAAAGAAAATATTTTATTTGAAACAGAAAAAAGGAATTTGTTGTAGAAGCAAAAATTTTATAAAGGTTTAGGTAAAATAGAACTTATTCAAGCTAATCTATGAATCAGTCATTCCTACTATCCACTTTCCTCTTCTACACACTTTTGATGACCCCTTCTGGTCCCTCCTACTCTTGTGTCTCTTGCTTTCTTTTCTTCTTCTCCTCCCTCCCTGCCTCCCTGATAAACTTCTGCTTCCTCATTTCCTCTCTTCTCTTCCCTCTCACTCTCTCCCACATCTGGTCTTTGATCACTTCCTTCCATTTCATTGTTTCTAGCTATATTCAGTATGTTGTTTCAGATATATATGCATAATTGTTATGACTTCACTGTATCTAAAAGGCAGCACCCAACTCTATCACATTCCTCCTGCTGTCTCTTGCTACCTTTCTTGGGCTTCAGAACATACATAATATGTTTGTTTGGGGTTAAGTATTCAGCAGTCACTTATGTTCAGTACCAGGGCAGTCATGGTTACATGCTTTACATATCACACACATCAGAAAGAGGCTTCACTGAGGAAGACTGAGAGAAGCACTAGCTTTTTGGTACAAGTATAGGAGACATTGTCAGTATTTACTCCTTGACAAACACCAATAGTAGATTTTCTTATAGTATTGTGACCATTTTGCTCTTGGTTTTTGAACATTTCTGTTTTCTGATTTTTAAAAATATTGAAACAAGTTTTAATTTTGAGTGCTCATTATCTCAGTAAAAAATAATGAGGTTATCAGGAAGGTGTGGCATGTACAGTCCCTCTCTCCTCTACATGCTAGACCATTTAACTTGCTTGGTTTTGTACATTTATTATAAAGGACCACATAAAAGTTCATGTGTATAATACCACGTGGTGTCCAGAGGTAACCTAATCTCCCAGAAATCCTCCCCATTTTATGGAATTTTACTCTTTCAACCCACTCCTCAGTGATGTTTCTTGTGCCACGTGAGCGGAATATGGAGCAGAAGGGAAGTAGGATATGTGGGAGTTGTGATATAGACATTCTGTCTTTGGACAAGCACTCACACTCCTGTCTATTCTTAGTAGTGAACAGCCATGGACTCTCTACATTCAATGATGGCTGCTGGGGGATGGGATTCATATTACTTGCAGGTGTAGCTATTGGTTGGTTGCCTTTGTCATTAGGTGACTCCACACTCATGGACATATGGGCAATACTATTTGGATTTATAGAGTTAATAAGAGAGGATATGAATTTGGGAGTAAAAGGTGTTGGGAGGACCAAGAAGAGGTAATTGGAAGGAAAAAGTTGAGTGAGGATATGGCCAAGATACATTGGAAATATATATGAAGGTAGGACAATTGAAAATTCTTCTCATGAAAGTAGGGAAATAAGGGACATTACAGGCTGTCCAACTTCATCCTCAGTCACAGACAGAGTCCCCCTTCCATATACAGCCACACATTCCAACATCCACAGACAGAGACACACAGAGAGAATGAGAATCCTACTTCCAAATACAGTCCCATACCCATCCTCCACACCCACAATCAGAAACACTCTCCCATATACAGGTAGAGGGGATGACTTTTTCTTTTTAGACAAGGTCATCTGGGTGGCCTGGACTTTCTTTATAGAACAAGCTATAAGAGACCATTTTGTTTCTCTCTCCCTTTTTAATGAATTCAGACTGTGTTTCACCATGCCCAACCATCAAATGCAGGGTTGTCAATAACTGATGAATTTATTTTCTTGAAAAATTTCAACACCATATATTCTGGTAATTATTTCTTTTCTCTCTTCTTTTGCAGATCCTGTCCATTCCCCAATTCCAGAATTCCATAAAAAGTTAGAGTTTTAAGGGTCATTTGTGAGGACATATAAGGGTTTGAGCATTTCTATATGTACAGTTAATGCTTTAAAAACCCATAATTGACAAAATTCTCTCTATTATTAATATTAAAATTATTTGTATTAAAAATTATTAATTAAAGTATTTAAAATTATTTTACACATATTTGATTTTACAGATTACAATTCATTTGTCAAGGTATAAAATTCAGGACTCAATAGTTGTCTCAGTGGTATTGTGCCTGCCTCCCAGCATTAGTATCTTAGCTTGAGTCAAAACACTTAGCTTAGAAGCTGGTTGTGATGGTTCATTCTATATTCCCAGCACACACACACACACACACACACACACACACACACACACACACATACAAACAAACATGGAGAGTAGTTAGAGCGAAAGTGTGAGAAAGAGAGAAATAGGGAAAGTGAGAGAGAGAGTGGAACATTGAGAGAGACAGCTAGACAGAAAGAGTTAATGGAACCAAGGAGAAACACTGTAAAAAATAAACACACACAACCCAACAAGAAAAAGAAATTGTAATAAACATTTGGATATTCAAGGTGTATTACACTCAAGGTATACACTCTATACCTGTAGAGAAAATCTCTAAATGTGATATGGAGAGGCAGAGCAGACACGAAGTTCAGTCTTCAATGTTTCTCTGAATAGCCTCTTCTCTGACCCTGATCTCTAAGTGCTCTCAGTGCCCCCTGCTGATCCTGTGTTTCCCCACAGGGGTGTTTTTGTCTGAGCTCACAGTAACATTCACTCACTGTGTCTCCTGAACAGTAATACATGGCTGTGTCTTCAGACTTCAGACTGCTCATTTCCAGGTACAGAATGTTCTTGGCATTGTCTCTGGAGATTGTGAACCGGCCCTTCACAGCGTCAGTATAGTAGGTGCTACCACCATTGTAACTAATTAAAGCAACCCACTCCTGTCCCTTCCCTGGAGCCTGGCAGACCCAGTCCATTCCATAATCACCAAAGGAGAATCCAGAGGCTGCACAGGAGAGTTTCAGAGACTTCCCAGGCTGCACTAAGCCTCCATCAGACTCCAACAACTGCACTTCACACTGAATACCTGTAAACACAAAGAATTCTGGTTAGAAAATTTACACAGAAGACTATTTTTTTCTCTTTTTCATGTCCACACAACACACAGTTCATCTTTATGAATTACATTTTAAAAGAAGGACAAAGAAAACCAATATGAGCCCCAAGTCCATAGTATTTCGCCTGTGTGCAGTGATGGCCCCTGACTGTTAGGAATTGGGAATCCAGGGCTTGTCTCCTCTGCCAGAGCTGCAGGGTCAGGGCAAGGCTGATTTTTAAGGGTAGAAGAATCATTATTTGCATATTTTCCTGCAATAGCGTACTCTGAATTGGATCTGGCAGAAGACAGGACCCAGAGAAATTAGACATCATATACACAGGTGAGAGTTATAGAAAATGAAGCATTAATGTAGCTCTCTGTAAACTTTTTCCTCGTTAGGGATTCACTACATTTTATTTAGTTCCTTTTTCACCATATGCGTGGAAAATGCTATGTTTCCATATTGTCATGTATCTTTAGGACCAATGTGAAATTTAAAAGCTCAACACCCAGCCGTGTATCTATATATTAACTCTGTCTGTCCCTTTGTCTCTGATATACATGGCTTCTTTCTAAGGTGAATCCTGATAGGATCACTTAAAACTTTTCTGAATTTTAACGTGTTCTTAGAGGTGCTGTCATAAGCCCCACGAAATTTTGCAAATGGGACATCTTTATTTTGTCTGTTTTCTTCTCATTGATTTCTATGGAGACATATCTGTATTTAGAGCACTTAGGTTTTTTTTGTCCTGAAGTTCTCCCTGTGATCACTTTTTTATGCTCAATCTGTCTTTCCCACGTCAATATCAGGCAATACTCATTGTGCTACTGGAATTATATTTATGGAGTGGTATCCTGTGCCAATGTGTTCAAGTGTACTTCCTACTTTCTCTTCTATGAGGTTCAGTGTGGTTGACTTTATGTTGAGGTCTTTGATCCATTTGGATTTGAGTTTTGTGCATGGCAATAGACATGGATCTGTTCTCATTCTTCTACATGTTGATATCCAGTTATGCCAACCATATGTTGAATATGCTTTCTATTTTCCAGTTTGTATTTTTTTATTCTTTTCAAAAATTAGGTGTTTATAACTGTGTAGAATGATATCTTACACCTGTCAGAATAGCTAAAGTCAAAAACACCAATAATAGCCTATGCTGGAGAGGATATGGAGTGAGGGGAACACTCATCCATTGTTGGTGGTAAAGCAAACCAGTGCAGCCACTTTGGAAATCAGTGTGGTGGTTTCTCAAGAAATTCAAAATCAAGCTACCACAGGACCCAGAAATTCTGTTACACTATGTTCATAGCAGCATTATTTGTAATAGCCAGTACCTGAAAACAACCTAGGTGCCCCTCAATAGAAGAATGGTTAAAGAAGGTACGGAACATATACACATTAGAGTTTTACTCAGTGGTTAAAAAACAATGACATCTTGAATTTTGCATTCAAATGGATGGAAATAGAAAACGCTTTATTGAGTGAGGTAACCCAGACTCCAAAAAAGAGGAATATGGTATGTACTCACTCATGAGTGGATTCTAGCAATAATTAAAGGTCTTTGAGACTATAATTCGTGAACCTAGAGAAGCTAAATAAGAAGGTGAACCCAAAGAAAATCATATAGTTATCCTCCTGGATATTGGAAGTAGACAAGATTGCCAGGCAAAACTTTGGTGTATAGGGGTGGGGGGGTCGATGTAATGGGAGATGGGTAGAGATAAGGGAGAAGGGTAGGATTCGGGAGAGTTTGGGGTCATGGGATGGGTGGGATGGAGGAAGTGTGGATATGGGAGCAGGGAAGTAAATATCTTAATAAGGAAGCCATTTTAGGGTTTACAAGAGACCTAACTCTATAGGGGTTCCCAGGTCCAAGGAGAGGTCCCCAGATTGTTCCTTGGGCAGCAGAGGAGAGGGTGCCTGAACTGGCCTTGTCCCATAGCCACATTGATGAATATCTTGCAAATCACCATAGAACCTTCATCTGGCGATGGATGGAGATAGAGACAGAGATCCACATTGGAGCACTGGACATAGCTCCCAGGGTCCAAATGAGGAGCAGAAGGAGGGAGAACATGAGCAAAGAAGTCAGGACAATGAGGGGTGCGTCCACCGACTGAGAGAGTGGGACTGATCTAATGGGAGCTCACCAAGGCCAGCTGGACTGGGAGTGATGGAGAATGTGATCAAACTGGACACTTTGAATGTGGCTGGCAATGAAGGCTGACTGAGAAGCCAAGGACAATGACACTGTTGATTCTACTGCATGGAATGACTTTGTTGGAGCCTAGTCTGTTTGGTGCTCACCTTTATAGACCTGGATGGAAAGGGGAGGAACTGGACTTCCTGCAGGTCAGGGAACCCTGACTGCTCTTTGGATTTGAGAGGAAGGCAGATGTGGGGAGGGGTAGGGAAAAGGGAGGCGGTGAGGTAGAAATTCTTAATAAATAAAAAAAAAATAAAATAAAGTCAAAAATTGGGGAACATTCAGAGGTTCTTTTATTGGATAGAATTTTAAGATTGTTTACACTATCCAGAATTTTATCTCTTTTTTTATGAAGTTGAGCATTGTTCTTTAAAGAACTGCAAAGAATTTTGCTATATTTTAGTGAACATTTGCCTGAAATCTGTAGATTGCTTTCAATGAGATTGTCATTTTTGCTATATTTCTTCTACATTTCCAAGAGAATAAAATATCTTTCTGTTTTCTAATATCTTAATTTTTTTCTTAAAGATTTAAGGTTTTTATCATACAGGTTTTTCCATTTGTGTGGTTAGCGTTACTCAAAAATATTTTGTGGTATTCATGTCTATTGTAAAGTATGATGTCTCTCATTTTTATATGTGCAGAAGAGGTACATTTTGGATTGTGTTCAGGCTCTGGCTATGATTAAGTAATTCTGTTGTAAACATAGCTGAGCAGATGCCCTTATGTTTTGGTTGAACATCTTTTATATAGTTAGCCAAAAGGGGTACTACTGAGTTTTAAGGTAGATGGTTGCCTAATTTTTTTTTAAAAACTGCCATACTATAATCCAAAAGCAGCTGTGCCAGATTGCACTTCCAGAAGTGGAATTTTCTCTTTGCCCACATTCTCTTAGGCATAGGTTGTTACCACTATTTTAAATTTGGGTCATTTTTAAAATTTATTTTATTATTATTTTATGTTCATTGGTTTGAGGGTTAGATGCCCTGGTACTGGAGCTACAAACAGTTGTGAGCTGCCATGTGGGTGCTGGGAATTGAACTCAGGACCTCTGGAAGAGCAGCCAGTACTCTTAACCATTGAGCAATCTCTCCAGCCCCAATATTGGTCATTTGTACAGAGATAAGATGAAATCTCAGAGTTTTGATAAGCCACTTATCTAATGGCTTAAGGATATTATGTTTAAGCATGAGGTGAGCATCTTTCAGTCATTTTAAGTTCATCTATTGAGAGTTTTTAGTTTAGGTCTATAACATATATTTTTATTGGATTATTCTTTTGGTGACTATTCTCCTAAGTTCTTCGTATGTTTTTGGAGTGGAGTAAGTGGTTAATAAAGTTATTATCCCATTCTATAGACTATATTGTGTCTTGTTGATTATATCTTTTGTTATGCGGAAGGTTCTCAGTTCAAGGGACCTCATTTATTGATTGCTTCTTCCAATGTCTGTGCCACTGAGATTGTGTTTGAGTTGTGCCAAAAGTGTACTTTTCATTTTTCTTCTATGAGGTTCAGTGTTGTTAGTTTTATGTTGAGGTCTTGATTCATTTACACCTGAGTTTGTGCATGGAGATAGATATAGACCTATTTTCATTCTTCTACATGTTGATATTTAATTAGGCCTGCTTCATTAGTTAATATGCTTTCCTTTTTCCATTTTCCTAACAGCTAGACAGACTTGCAATTTAAGTGAAAGATAGCTTACACACTTTTAATTAAATATATGAAAAGTCCAAGAATAAGAAAATAAAAATGTAGAAATAAAGAAATATAAAGTTATAATTCTAGGAGAAAGAGAACAGACTTTCAGCAGCAGTCTCAGCAGAACAGGGATCAGTCATTCACAGTGAGCTATTTTCTCGTATGCTTGGGAAGCCTCCATCAGCTTAGGCCATTTCATTTAACAACTGGCTTTTTTAGTTTCAAGGCCAGAGCTACTCCCTGCAACTTGAGAGTAGTGTCCTGGCCATCCTTGATAAATGACAGATGAGAACTGAGTTAACCATTAGGAGACAGAGATATGTGACCTGTGGGTTAGGCACTGTCTCTGTTATGGAAAACTGGCAACACCAAAGGAGAGGCATGGGGCTTCAGTATACACTTGGAGGTAACAGGAGACAGTGGACAAATACAATGATTTAATTAATGAGCTCTGATAACGGAGGTTGTAATTTATGGCAGTCAATATCTGAGTTTTACCTTTAGAAAGTGTAAAAAGCTTTCCCCTATCTTCTAAGTTCTCAGCCTAAGAAACTGTTAATCCTAATTTAGTATTACTAGTAGTCCCTTTTCTGACTAATTGTTAAAGACATCTTGTTATGGATTTGCTGCAGGTTCCCACAAACGAAGATGGCTGGTCCCATGGGCATCCCCGGCAACTAGCTATGTGGGCAGTGGGTGGGCAAGGGGCCGAAAGATAGGCACACCATGCAGATGGGTTTGCTATAAGCTGCTGGGGTCCCAAGCAGGTACTGGGCAGAAGACCATGCAGATGGTCTTCATGTTACTGCAGCCAGCAGGCAAGAGAGACAGATAAACATATAATACAAAATAAAGTTAGACATTTATTAGATGGGGTATGGAGAGGAAGGAAAAAGGAGAGAAGTGGGGAGAGATCAAGGGAGAGAAAAAGAGAGAGAGAGAGGCCGCCCCTCTGAGAGAGGGGACAGGAAGCGAGAGAGTTGGGGTCTAAGACTGCAGGCAAGAAGGGAGTGGGCGTGACTTGTCTCTTAAAGAGACAAAACAATCATAAGACATCTGTTTTCTTGCAATTATTGACTTTCGCTGTAAACTCCTCTGAAACATATTTCATGATGGCTGCCTAGTTACCCATTGAAATTAGAACTCACTCCCCTCTTTAGGATCTCCACTGACTAACCCAAGGGTCACAGCCAAGGTTGTAAAAATTCCTTTGCCCAGACCTAATGCTCGATGCCCCTGCTATAAAAAGTAGGATCAAAAACTGGTCTTTTGCCATAGCCTAACAAAGACTATCTTTGGCTGTGGTCTCAGGTAGGTGATAAGTTTCTGAGCCCCGTGGTGGTTACTTTTTATATTTTATTTTTTTATTTTCAAGTTTGCTTCTGCTTTTCCTAGGATCTGGTTTCTGGAAGTTTGTTTCTGGTTTATTAGATTTGGTGGTGTTCTCATCTTTGCACGACCTCCCTAGACCCAACATATACAATGGTTAAAGCCATAGTTATAATATTCTTAAGGGAGACCTTAAAATTCTTGGAGGAAGCAGGGAGCCAGTTTCCAATGGAGAGCTTGTAGAAGCTCCCAGACAGGTACTCAAGCAGGTAAACTATACATCAATGGGTAAAGTATATAATAATCAGCAAGTAGAGTATATAATTAAGATTCAGCTATGATGAGTGTGTGTATTAAATACAAAACTTATTCTACAGTAGTTTTATGAAAAAATAAAATGTTTTTGTAGTTGCACCTTCCCTGTTTTTCCAGTTAAGATATGAAACTCTTAGTTTAAAACAGTAAGCCTGTCTAATACAAAAGAGCAGGATGAAATTTTGGAGAGAGTATAACAGATTATTGCCTATGATCAATGTTTCTTATCCTAAGCAATAGATTAATTGATAATTTTAAGATTGATTCTTGGACAATTATGTTTCCTCAATTCAAATGCCAGAATAATAATCTTTTCCCGGATGATCATCGCTGCAATTCACACAACTATATTTTGCTAATGTTATAGCTAAAGACCCCTTAAAGGATGTTATGCTAAATTTTACAAATGGCTCTCCCAATGGAAGAACTGTATATGGGTTAATAAGAAAAAGAAATTGTTAAATATGGCTCCTTGAAAACAACTTATAAAAGTCGCAGCTAGATCTGCTGCAGACAGATCTGACATGGCACTGAGGTGACCTTTGCTAAGGCAAGGTAAAGAGCCCTTGCAATAAATTATAAAAAAAAAAACGGACCTAGAATGTGTGAATGTGTTTATGCTTTTTTTTTCACAGAAAAAAAATAAGGTTGAATCTGATGACCTCACAGCAGCAAACACTCCATAGAAGAGTTTTAAAAAGGTGTTGTAGAAAAATCCTTGATCCAGTCTTCCCTGCTCCCACAGAAAGCAGTGCCTAATCACAGGACCTGCTACTGGCACTCTTCACTACAGGGTGCCATTCTGCCTCCAGAGATTCTGGACAAAGATACCCTGCTGAGATAAATGATGATTCCTGGTTCAGGTAGCTGAATCCTGCTTACCTCATCCAGGAACACCACCTGCCAAAAGAAACAGATGCTGAGCTCCTTCCAGACTTGAGACAGAGACCCAGAAGCCCTGCTGAGATGACCTGACCACAGTGACTACAATTTTCTGCAGTTTAAATCCTGTTTGCTTTGGAGCTGAAATACAGACTGAATTAATTGCAATTCCTTTAGTCACTTGTAAGACTGCACTTCCGGGTTCTGAAGACAGGCAAGTACCTCCCCCCCCCCTTCATGCGCATGCTTGGGTTTCCCATACTCTACAAAGCTGAAGACCCCGTAAGCAGGCACAGGATGTAGCATAGCCTGTCATCAGCTTCTGACGTGGGTACATCTTTCCCCTCATGCGCATGTGCTGAAGAGCCTTTAAAAGCCAAACACCCCATTCCCATACTCTCGTCTTCCCCTTCTGTCCACACCATTTCACCAAGCATTGAAAGACTCCCGTGGGCGTCTTCCTTTGGGAGAGACCCCGTGCCCAAAGATCAGTCGAAAACACGCAGCCAGATGCAAACAGCAGGAGGTTTATTGGATACACAGGTACCTGGGGGCGACAAGTCTCTCGGAGGACTTGCGCGCCACAGGTTGGGGGTGAGGGGTTTTTATAGGAGAGCAAAAAGCAAGGTTTACAGAAGCAAGATTCAGGGTGGTAAATTCTTAACCTAAATAACAAGGAGGGGACTACCCAGCGGTTTATTGTTCTTCCTGCCCCCCCTTCCTGGCTGGTGACCAGATGTCTGATTGCACAGTCTCTGACTCGTGACGGACCCCGCGTGACTCAGGCCTCGCCTTGCAATCCTCTCTTTCTTTGTTTCTATGGCTAGTCCATAAATCTCCTGTCTCGCAGCCAGATAAGGCTGTCCTTGCCCTAACTTCAAGTATCTTTGCTCAGCATTCCGGAGGCCCTGAATTCCGGAGGCCTTTAATGGAGCTTGTTATCTGCTCAGCATTCCGGAGGCCCTGAACTCCGGAGGCCCTTAATTAAGCTTGCTATCTGAAAACCTTTGCAGAACGGCACAACTGTGGTTAAAATGAGTTGGGGTCCTTCATTCCCCCATTTTTTTCTAGTGCCTAGTTCTAATCATAGAACTAGATTTCTTGACCTTATAAAGCGCTGTATTGGAGGTGTAACATCAAAATCTGAACAGCACTTGTTCTTTTTCTAATGAAGGTAATATCAGTGGCAGAAGCAAAATTAGGAGTGGTCCCATAAGGGAGGATATCAAAGTAGTCATCCAGGGAGATCTATTCGCATAATCCTCCATCCTTTAAGAATAACAAATCTAATCCCCTTCTATTTTGTAAGACCATTTCTGAGAGGGAAGTTAATGACTCTTCGAGTTTAGAAACAGATTGTTTTAAAGCCCTTAAATCTTAATACATTGAAGTACTGAGGGGCCTGTATTAGGGCAGCAGTACCTGCCCCAATATCGGCAGCTTCTCTAAGGCCCAGGATTACTGCTAGTGTCAGAGAAATGGGTTCTCGTCGAAAGCGAGATGAGTGCCTGTCAAACTCATACCAGTTGTACAAGCACACAGCAATCTTTGGTATCATCAAAAATAAACATTGACATGTAAGGCATTAAGCCTGTACTACAAACCCATCATCTATCTAAACCAGGAACCAAGTACCAGGCGTCAGGAGTCTTAGAGCCTTTTAGAATCTCATTACATAATCTCAGTAAGAGTCCGTCTATGATCAGTCCTCTAAACCCAAGCCTTTGACTGGTAGCATTGTCAAAAGCCTCGGATACTGTAGTTTGGGTAGTTCAGGAGCTCGCTTCATGTGGGAGGCATGGATCCAGGCAGAGATGCATACTTCTTTCAGTTGTTTTCAGATCTGGTGTCTCTCCATTTCAAGGACCTTTAGACGGGGAAAATAAAGGTCTAGAAAGAATAACATCAGGATTATATATTTTATCCAACTCAGTGAGCAGTTGTGGTTCTCCATATAGGATCTCATAAGGGATGAGTTTAAATCACCCTGGGGTATTCCAAACCTGGAACAGGGCAAAAGGGAAGGAGGGCTGTCCAGTCATTTCCGCAGGTCTCTTTAGAATTTTATTTATCCTTTCTACCTGTCCTGACTCTGGGGTCGGTAAGCACAATGTAATTTCCAATTGATCCCCAGTTGGGTGGCCAGTCCCTGACTTACCTGGGCAACAAAGGCAGGTCCATTATCAGACCCAATTACCTTGGGTATCCCAAACCTTGGGAAGATTTCTTCTTTGATCTTCTTAGCCACCGCATTGGCTGTCTCAGTCCTGGTGGGAAAAGCTTCTACCCAGCCTGAAAAGGTATCTATAAAAACTAATAAGTACTTGTTGCCATATCTGGCTGGCTTAATGTCTGTAAAATATACTTTCCAGTAGGCTCCAGGCCAATCGCCCTTGAGCCTCTTCCCAGGAGCATATATGGAGTGTCCTGCATTAATCATAGCACAGGCCTTGCAGTTTCTGACTACTTCTTCTGCCAAGACAGAGAGTCTGCCATCTGATTTCCTTCAGCCACAGCATCTCAAGCTTTTTGGTGTCTTGGACAAGTATATGTCTTTTCCTGCAGATGTTGAGACTTTTTCCTCTGCCACTCGTAGAGCTGGTATCAAAGCCGCAAGTCTGGCTTTTTGTGCCAACGTCCTTCAGGGAGGCTATGCCCAGGCCATTTGCTTCCCATCCACCATTGCTGTCCCCGCCTTCCGCTTACCTTCGATCACGAAACAGTTGCCATCCGTACACCAGCTCGGACTTTCAGGCCAAGGCTGATCCTTCAGATCATTTCTGGTGCCAGCTTCTCAGCGCATTGATGAGTAGACGAGATGCCATCAGTCTCAGGCAGTAGGGTAGTGGGATGGAGGACAGCAGGCAGAGCGAAGGTCACTGGTTCAGTCAACAAAAGGCTTAAATCACCTCCAGCCTGGTTTGAGTAAACCCGATCTGGGCCTTCAGCTTCGTTAGCAAGTCTCTTTCTAATAAAGATAGGTCGCTCGGGGATAACCAGGAAGGAATGAGTCACTTGTCCTCTCCCCAAATCTATAGGTCGTGAGGTGGTCCACAGATATTGTTTCTGTCCAGATGTTCCAATTATTAAAGTCTTTTATTCTCCCCTCTAATCATCTTCTGCTAGGGCCAGTACCTTAGAGTCCCTTCCTTTCTTCTTTGGGCATTTTCTTGCCCAATGTTCTTTTTCTTTGCAATAAGCACATTGTCCTTTGTCCATGGGGTGCCTGTCCACGTTCATCTTTGATCTTCTGTTGCCCAGGTTCCCTATCTGTCTAGGTTCTATCTTTTCTTTCTCTCCTATCATTGGGGCCAAAATTCTATCAAATTTTCCTTTTGTCTATGATCCCTCCAGTCCTCTTTCTTTCTGCCTCCATATCTCTCTCTCTCACGCTTCTCTTTCTCTGTCTCTCATTTATGAAACATTTTCTCTGCCTCCTTTAAATGCTCAAGAAACATAGATGGCAGAGCCCTGCGGTGATGGACTGTCAGCTGTTCCCTACCTGCTTTAAGTTTGACCTTAAAAACATACATGGGGAACTAGATAAGGCCCATCTGTTTACATATTTTTTAACCAAAATCTCCCTTGCTTTTTAGACAACACAGCAAAAATTTCTCTTGCTTTTTAGACAACATGAAAACTCTTACCAAAGTTTTCCTTGTGGTTTTTCTCAGTGGGGATATATGGCTATATTTTAAACAAGAACAGCATATAAAATCCTATACCAGTGTGAAACATTTGAGATCAACAATAGGCTCCTTTTTAAAAAATAAAACATTAACCAATGATAATTTTTAAATAAGAACAGTACATATCAGTACGAAACATTTGAGACCAGCAATTTTTTTAACATTAACCGACAATAATTTGTAACCAACCTCTATAAATGATGACAGATATTTATAATATTTATAACCCATAGGATCTGAAAGAGCTCTTCCTAGGTGGAGTTAAGCCTTGGCCAGCTTTGACCAAAGGTTTGAGGCGCACAGCTCCCAGGGCACTGAGGAAAAAAGATTGTTAACCTCTTTAGGTCATAGCAATTATCCAGCCCAGCCATCCACGTGCTTGGGGCTGAGGCTGACTCTTTTTTTCTTTTTTCTTTTTTTAAAAATATATCCCTATGCTAATGGCCATATCTCTAAAGTCTCGTAAGTGATCACAATATCAAAGTCAAAGAAAGGTACAACAATACACAGACATTTAGGACAAAGGCACCAAACAAACCAAAGACTTCAAGCTGCTTCTTCATGGGTGTGACCAGCCCCATTTCCAGTCTGGGCCGCGCACTAAGTGGGCGCCAACCCCCCTCCATCATCACCCGGTAAAATGGGGGAGGGGAGCGCGCCTTCGGGGCCGCGCGGGGAGAAAGACACTGGAAGGCGGCGGTGGGCGTGCAAGCGCGCGGGGCTGCAGAGGAGTGCCAGGCCACGACTGTAGCCCGCGGGGCCCTGTGAAGCTTGAGTCCTCGGTCCCGCAAAACAATGCGCAGCGTGCGGCGGAGTTTTGCTGGCCCGGGGCGGCGGAGACGCGCAGAGCCCACCTCCCCCATTGGAGTCCCGCCCGCGACGGCTTGCAGGCAGGCCGAGGGCGGGCGGTCGTGGGCGGGGACTCTGCCACTTGCCCTGGGCTCGCCGGCCTGGCTACAACGTCGGCTACCGGCAACCCTCGCTCTCCGCGGCGAGCGCGGCGGGAGGCCAGGCAGGCTGCCAGCCCTCAGTGGTTCCCGGCCGCTCGCTCAAGCCTGGGTGCCCGGGAGCCTGGTCCGCAGTGGGCAACGGCACTAGCAGCCGGCGAAAGGCTGGCACCCGGGCCCCGGGAGCCCATTTCCCTAGCCTTTCCCTAGCCCCCGCGCACGCCGCCGCGCTGGGGGTGGATCATAGGCCAAACCCTCCCAGGTGCCGATCTGTAGTAAGCTTAAAAGGGGTAGTTAGAGACTGCCCCCTGCTGGTGTCTCAGTAAACAAACAGACAAACCACAAAGATGCACAATAGGACGAACCGACCAGCAATCAAACACGCTGCGCGAACAGAGGTTACAAAGGGGCTCTGGACACCCCCTCTCCCAAACAACCCTCGACCCCTCGGACAAAAGTCCAACTCTGGTCGTGGGTTCAGACAAACGAGCCCCGTACCCTCAGACAGAAGTCCGACTTTGGTCGTGGGTTCAGACAAATGAGCCCGAAAAATCGGGCTCCCAAACTCCCTCGGAACGTCTTCCGGGGTGCGTGGGGGAAAGTACGAACTTGTCAGTTCCTTTCCAAGGCCCGCAAAAATACAAACCGACACAGCTGAATCGTACAAATTCAAATTCCCAACGCAACATAAGACAAGTACAGGACATAGAACATAGAACATAGAATACTAACCAGCTTACCTCACCTCCCAGCAGTGGTTCGGCAGTCTCTGGGATAGGGGCCTCAATTCCCGGCCCATGCACCAAATGAAAGACTCCCGTGGGCGTCTTCCTTCGGGAGAGACCCCGTGCCCAAAGATCAGTCGAAAACACGCAGCCGGATGCAAACAGCAGGAGGTTTATTGGATACACAGGTACCTGGGGGCGACAAGTCTCTCGGAGGACTTGCGCGCCACAGGTTGGGGGTGAGGGGTTTTTATAGGAGAGCAAAAAGCAAGGTTTACAGAAGCAAGATGCAGGGTGGTAAATTCTTAACCTAAATAACAAGGAGGGGACTACCCAGCGGTTTATTTTTCTTCCTGCCTCCCCTCCTTCCTGGCTGGCGACCAGATGTCTGATTGCACAGCCTCTGACTCGTGACGGGCCCCGCGTGACTCAGGCCTCGCCTCACAATCCTCTCTTTCTTTGTTTCTATGGCTAGTCCATAAATCTCCTGTCTCGCAGCCAGATAAGGCTGTCCTTGCCCTAACTTCAAGTATCTTTGCTCAGCATTCCGGAGGCCCTGAATTCCGGAGGCCTTTAATGGAGCTTGTTATCTGCTAAGCATTCCGGAGGCCCTGAACTCCGGAGGCCCTTAATTAAGCTTGCTATCTGAAAACCTTTGCAGAACGGCACAACTGTGGTTAAAACGAGTTGGGGGTCCTTCAGCTTGTCCGTACAGTCTTCTTAATAAACTTATACATGTGGGTTCGTTTGCATCTAGTGTTCTCTCCTCATTTCTGCAGGACATTTTATTTGGTGCCAGACTCGAGAGATTCGCCTGCCCCAGGCTTCGATCCTGGGGCCAGAATTTCCAGCCCCAGGCCTCTATCCTGGGGCCTGGACCTGCCCCGACTCCTGGGACAGGGATTTTCTCAACAATGACTCACGTTTTCCATCTGCCTGAGTGAGGCACCCTCCGAACAACACCAGCTTCTAATTGTGAGTGTTCGCTTTTTGGCCAGCTTAATTGTTTCTTTGAATCCAAGGAAAAGCTGTTGAGCGTCCAGAAACCCACTGGTGTTCCTAGAGACAGAAGACTTCCCCCAACCATGGGTCTTCAAGGCTTCAGTTGTTCCCTTTACTGGCATTCAATTTTGGCTAGCTCCTTTTTGTTGAGCTCCTGTTTGGAACAGCACGGTCAGAGGCCAGCCCACACACAGCTGAAGGCCTGGGGTCCTTCAGATCTTTCTCTTTTTCTTTCTTTTTTTTTGAAAGTAAATTTTATTAAATTATAAAAGTTTCCATTTCCGCCCCTCTTCCCAACACCCTCCCACACCCCCACTCCCTCTTTTCCTCCCTCTTTGTCCCTTAGGGCAGTCAGGGTTTCCTGCCCTGTGGGAAGTTCAAGTTCCTCCCCCCTCCCTCCAGGTCCAGGAAGGTGAGTATCCAAACAGACTGGATCCCCAAAATTCAGTATATGCAGGGGAAACAGGTCCCAGTATCATAGTCAATGGCTTTTCAGAAAGACTTCGGGCCAGTCACATTCAGAGAATCCGGCCAAATTCTGAGAATCTGGTTAGATCACGTCCTCGTTCAGTCCCAGTCCAACTGGCCTTGGTAAACTCTCATTAGATCCGTTCCCTTGTATCAGTGGGTGAAAGCATCCCTCGCTGTCCTGATTTCATTTTTCATTTTCTTCCTCCTTCTGCTCCTCATTTGGACCTTGGGGGGGCTCAGTACGGTGCTCCAATGTGGGTCTCCGTCTGTATCGCCGTCCTTCGCCAGATGAAGGATCTATGGTGATAAGCAAAATATACATCAGTATGGTTATGGGCCACGGCCGATTCAGGCACCCTCTCCTCTGTCCAGAGAACAATCTGGGGGATCTCTCCTTGGACCTGGGATCCCATATATAATCAAGTCTCCTGTAAACCCTAAAATGACTCCCTTAGTTGAAATATATTCTTCCCTGATCCGATATTCATCCTTCCTCCCTCCCCCCATCCCAGGCCACCGAGCTTTCCCCATTCCTCCCCTACTCCCTTCTCTCTAACCCTCTCCCCTTCCATCAACCCTCCCACCCCCCCCCCATGCACCCGAGGTTACCTGGGACTCTTGTCTATTTCCTACCTCCTGGTGGATAGCTAAATAAACTTCATCAGGTTCATCTTCTTATTTAGCTTCTCTAGGATCACGAATAATAGGCTCAAAGACCTTTAATTATGGTTAGAATCCACTTATGAGTGAATACATACTGTGTTCCTCTTTTTGGGTCTGGCTTACCTCACTCAGTAAAGCGTTTTCTATGTCCATCCATTTGCATGCAAAATTCAAGATGTCAATGTTTTTACCGCTGAGTAAAACTCTAATGTGTATATGTTCCACACCTTTTTTAACCATTCTTCTATTGAGGGGCACCTAGGCTGTTTCCAGGTTCTGGCTATTACAAATAGTGCTGCTATGAACATAGTAGAACAAATGCTTTTGTAGTATGTTAGGGAATCTCTAGGGTATATTCCCAAGAGTAGAATTGCTGGGTCCTGAGGGAGGTTGACTCCCAGTTTCCTGAGAAACCGCCACACTGATTTCCACAGTGGCTGCATGAGTTTGCATTCCCACCAACAATGGATGAGTGTTCCCCTCACCCCACATCCTCTCCAGCATAGGCTATCGTTGGTGTTTTTGACTTTAGCTATTCTGACAGGTGTAAGATGGTATCTCAAAGTGGTTTTCATTTGCATTTCCCTGATCGCTAAGGAGGTTGAGCATGACCTTAAGTGTCTTCTGGCCATTCGAAGTTCATCTGTTGAGAATTCTCTTTTAAGTTCAGTACCCCATTTTTAATTGGGTTAATTAGAGTTTTAGTGTCTAGTTTCTTGAGTTCTTTGTATATTTTGGAGATCAGACCTTTTTCTGACGAGGGGTTGGTGAAGATCTTCTCCCAGTCAGAAGGCAGCCTTTTTGTCCTACTGAAAATGTCCTTTGCTTTACGGAAGCTTCTCAGTTTCAGTAGATCCCATTTTTTCATTGCTTCTCTTATTGTCTGTGCTACTGGGGTCCTACTTAGGAAGAGGCCTCCTGTGCCTATATCTTGTAGACTACTTCCGACTTTCTCTTCTATCAGGTTCAAAGTGGACGGATTAATGTTGATGTCTTTAATCCATTTTGACTTGATTTTTGTGCATGGTGATAGATATGGATCTACTTTCATTTTTTTACAGGTTGACATCCAGTTATACCAGCACCATTTGTTAAAGATGCTTTCCTTCTTCCATTGTATACCTTTAGCTCCCTTGTCGAAAATTAGGTGTTCATAAGTTTGTAGGTTAATATCTGGGTCTTCAATTCGATTCCATAGGTCGACTTCTCTGTTCTTATGCCAATACCAAGCTGTTTTCTATACTGTAGCTCTATAATAGAGTTTGAAGTCAGGGATGGTAATGCCTCCAGAAGTTCTTTTATTGTATAAGATTGTTTTGGCTATCCTGGGTTTTTTGTTTTGCCATATAAACTTGATTATTGTTCTCTCAAGATCAACTCCAAAAAATCAGTGGTCCTCCTATACACAAAGGATAAAGAAGCAGAGAGGGTAATCAGAGAATCATCACCTTTCACTATAGCCACAAATAGAATAAAATATCTTGGGGTTACTCTAACCAAGGAAGTGAAAGACCTATTTGACAAAAACTTTAAGTCTTTGAAGAAAGAAATTGAGGAGGATACCAGAAAATGGAAAGACCTCCCCTGCTCTTGGATTGGGAGAATCAACCTAGTAAAAATGGCCATTCTACCAAAAGCAATCTATAGATTCAATGCAATCCCCATCAAAATCCCATCAAACTTCTTCACAGATCTTTTTCTTTTTTTCATTTCTTTTCTTTTTTCTCTCATCATATCCACCACTCTGAGCAGCCCTGACTTTGGCTTCTGTGTCATCTGACCAGATCCAGCTAGGCCTTACCACTCCACCTGTGGACAGAGGATGCTCTTCCACGTGTCTTGGGTGATTCACGCCGATCTGCATCTCGTCTAAATGGGAAGTCATTCTCATTGTAGGCCTTGAGGTGCCACTGTTTCATGAGTTTTCATGGCCTTGACCAAGGGGAGCAAACCTTCCAAGCCTATTAATCCAGACTCCCTGCTGGGACACCTTTTAGAGGCCCTACAGTCTTAGACTTTAATGCCTTACTTACAGACCTCCACACTTATCCATCTTTGTTCAAAAAAATAGCCTCAATGTACCTTAGACAGAAATTTTAAATGGCCATCTAAGGGCACCTTTAATCCCAACATTTTATGGGAGTTATTGAATTACTGCCAGTGCAGAGGCAAATGGAAATAAATTCCTTACATTCAAGCATTTTTCTATGTAAGCTCTAAGATTGACCCCTCTGTCCTTGATTATTATTTGCCTGCACACGTGTTTCTGGCTATGCCATCTACTCCTGAAGAATCCCCTACTTCTGATATGGACCTGAAAGACCCCAACTCGGCTTTAGCTTCAAGTTACATCGTTTTGCAAAGGTTCAAGACAAGTAAGCTCAGTTAAAAAAAAAAAGAAAAAATCACCGGAATGTTGAGCAAAGCAGGATACCTGAGGTCAGAACAAGGGCAGCCTTATCGGGCTGCAGGACAGGAGATTTATGATCAGACATCTGGCCTGGGATGGGAACAAAAACTTCAAAGACAACCATATGTACTTTAAGAGAGGGTCAGGTCAGTTATCTGGTTTCTTTGATCCAGGCCAAGGACCATGGGACCTGCCCTCAAATTCACCCCTCACCTCATTCAAACTGGCCAATGAGATCCCTGTAACCACACTTCTGCTTCTATACCTTGCTTCTGCCTACCCCAAACCCTATATAAGCTACCCCAAAACGCAGCTCAGGGTGCTCAGTTCTCCATGTGACTGCAGCACCCACAGGCCTGTGTGAACAATAAAAATTGCCTCTTGTTCTTGCATCCAGTGGCTCTCGGACCTGGTTCTTGGGCAAGGGTCTCCACATGTGTAAGACACCCTCAGGGTGTTCTTTCAGACCCAGCTAATGAACCTCTGCCTTTCCGACCTTGGAAAGCTATCCCTGTTCCCTCAGCTTCTACCCCTACCTCTATAGCTCCTTCAGCTGACTCACCACCCTCAGCCACTGGCCCTTCCCCACGTTCTAGGTCTAGCACCTTCCTTTACCCATCCTCTCACACACTCGCATGATGTCATGGAACCTAATCCTAATCAAGCGAAGCCTACTACAGTCCTTCCTTTGTGAGAGGTAGTGGGCGAAGATGGATTAGGTTAAGGTACACATTCCGTTTTCTCTCTCAGAACTCTCCCATATAGAAAAGTTACTAGGTTCCTATATGTCTAATCCTACCACTTTCATAAAACAATTCCAATATCTTACTCAATCTTATATTCTCACTTTCCATGACATCTTCATGATTCTATCTAATAACCTACTTCCTGAGGAGCACAGACCAGTTTGGGAGCAGGCCAGACAACATGCAGACGAGATCCACCAGACTCTTGCCTCCCACCCTCCTGGGGCAGAAGTGGTCCGTGATCCGAGAGCAAGAACCGCACTGGGACTACAACAAGTCCAAGTGGGATTTTGGCCAGAGACCAGTTTTTAACTTGCCTCCCGGCAGGCCTGCATAAGGCTTCCCTTAAGCCAGTAAATTATACTAAACTCTCAGAGAATATTCAGGATACGAAAGAAAATCCTTCCTCATTTTTGAAATACCTCACAAAGGCTTTGTTACAGTTTACCAATTTAGATCCAGAAACTATGGAAGGGAGGAAGTTACTGATGACCCACTTCTTTAATCAGTGCTACTCTGACATTAGAGTCAAACTTAGGCATTTGGAGAAAGGCCCCTTGACTCCGCAGGCAGAAGTCTTAGAGGTGGCTTTTAAGGTTTACCATGTGAGAAATGACAAAGCCTGCAATCAATGTCACGTCGTAGCCACGGCCTCCCAACTGGCTGAGGCAACAGACAGGCCAATCCGTGCTGTCCTTGCTGCTCCCCCATTCCCCAAAACATGAGAACCACCAGATCTGTGTTTCAAATGTAGTAAAATGGGTCACTGGGCCCGAGGATGCCCTAATCCTCATCTTAGTCCTAGAAGACCTTGTCCAAGGTGTCACAGGGAAGGTCACTGGTCAGTAGATTGTCCTCACGCACACAGTGGCATGGAGACAATGGACCCAGAAAATTCCCAAGTTGATCTGTTGGGCTTGGTCCTGCATGAATGAGGCTGCCCGGGCTCCTGGAACCCAATCACTACTGTCATCTGTTATAGCGAGCCATGGGCGATTATTACGGTATAGGAACGGCCCATCTCCTTTCTCTTGGACATCAGAGCCACTTACTCGGTACTGAGGGAATTCTGGGGGCCTACTTCTCCTTCTAGTTTCCCTATTGTCAGGGTAGGGGGACAGTCTTACTTACCTCAGAAGACCCCCACCACTTAATTGTGTGTTTAGGGGCATTTATCTCATTCATTTTTAGTGATGCCAACCTGTCCAGTACCTCTCATGGGAAGTGATTTTCTAACAAAGGTAGGAGCCTCCATTTCTTTTGCTTGTCCCATTCACCTTACCTCAGGCATGCCAGTAGCTCCACTCCTCCTTTTCCTTGCTCCCCAACCTTCCAACACTAAAGCATCTTTTCCTCTACCAACCTCCCAGGTAGACCCCCAAGTCTGGGACACCCAAAACCCCTCTGTTGCTAAACACCATTCCCCTGTTGTCATTCAATTACAGGATCCTACCAAATATAGTACCCAAGTACAGTACCCTCTCTCTTTCCAGAGCCTTAAGGAACTTAAGCCTCTTCTTTCTGACTTTTTAAATTTTCTGTCCAAAAGGGGCTATAGAGTCTCACTCTCTAAGGCTTAACTGTCTACCACTCAGGTCATTTATTGGGAATTAACTATAACTTCAACCCAAAAGGGTATCACTCTAGACAAAAAAAAAATAATTCAATCTCTTGCAGCTCCTTCCACCAAAGAAGAGGTTTTATTGTTCCTAGGAATGGCTGGCTTCCTATGTTTCTGGATCCCCTCTTTTTCCCTCCTTGCCTGCCCCCTGTATGAAGCAGCTCTCAGCTCTCTGCATTAGCCTCTTCTCCATCCTGTTACCAAACCCTTCCAGAAACTCCAGCAGGCCCTTATCCAGGTTCCAGCTCTTCATCTTCCAGATTTAACTTGCCCTTTTTCTCTTAATGTAGCAGAGAAGGAGGGATATGACCTTGAGGTCTAAGGACATCAACTGGTACCTTCTTTTGCACCTGTAGCATATCTGTCAAAGAAGATGGACCTCACCACTCAGGACTGGGCACCCTGCATAAGTGCCTCGGTGGCTGCTGAGCTTCTTATTCATGAGTCAAAAAACTAACCTTTGGGTCACTCACCACTGTCTTCTCTCACAATAATCTGTCCCACCTCTTAACTTACAAAGGCTTACAAACCCTACCCCCTTCCCCAGTTCTTTCCCTCAAGGTGGCACTGGTAGAAGATGCCACACTCACTTTTCAATGCTGCCCACCCCTTAATATCTTAAATCTCCTACCTAAAGCTAATGTTAATGATTCCCCATCTCACTCCTGCATTGAGATTCTAGAGGATCTACTGCCCCACTCTTCACATATACAGGAAGGCAAACTGTCCTAGGCCACTTATACCTGGTATACAGATGGTAGCTCCTTTTTATGTGATGGGACCTGTAGAGCTATCAGATATGATATCAGCAGGCTATCAG
The DNA here is from genome assembly GCF_982192425.1 of Myodes glareolus. Taxonomy (NCBI): domain Eukaryota; kingdom Metazoa; phylum Chordata; class Mammalia; order Rodentia; family Cricetidae; genus Myodes; species Myodes glareolus. The sequence goes on along the minus strand of NC_142036.1, from coordinate 11,902,487 downwards.
ATATGTTATATCTGATATCATAGTATCAGATACTGAGATAGTGGAGGCACAGGCACTCCCTGCCCATACCACTAATTAATAGGCTGAGCTGCTAGCTCTCACCCATGCCTTTCAGTTAGCGAAGGGAAAAATCTTTAAATGTTTACTGTAACATGAGGACTGGCTTGTTGGGGTTTCTGTCCCACCCGGTACACCACAACCGGCAATTCCCAAAAAAAATAACACAGAGTCTACATTAAGTTATAAACTGATTGGCCCTTATCTTAACCCATTATTCTGATCTATGTTAGCCGTATGGCTTGGTACCTTTTTCAGCTGGGCAGGTTACATGTTGCTTCTCTGGTGGTCTGCGCAGTAGTGGAAAGAGAGCTTCCTGTGTCCCAGAATACTCCCAGCCTCTTTGCTCCACCCCTACTTCCTGTCTGACTTTCCCGCCTGTACTGCCTGCCTGGCCATTCAGGTTTTTATTTGACAGAATAAAAACAATTCTCCCACACCATTTCCCTCTTTTTTTATAAACAAAGGAAAATACCCATAGTCCATTTGTTGGGAATGTGGGCTTAGTATTTCAGGCTACTTCCTGCTGGTTGGGGGCACTGATAATCTTATGGGGACCTAAAGAAAATTTGGAGTTATAATCAAGTCCTGACTGGAGTATCCTGTGAGTCTTGATCATCGCAGGCAGCAGTCTTGAATCTGTTCTGGATGTAGAATTCAGACATCCAGGCCATCTGTTCCTACCAGAAATTTCTCAGGAGGCCTCCCTTGATCAAAGCTGATTTTTCTTAAATCAGAATGAATCCACAGCCTCTCATTTTCTGTGGAAACAAAAGCAAAATTTCTTCTCCAAAGTAACATACCTTTTGACTTCAGTTTTGAAGCCAAGGTATTTTCAAAATACCTATCTTGGGTTAGTTCAGCAGCATTTATAAACAAAAGTCTTTTAGCAGCTGTTGCTCCTTCCTCAGCATTCAAACAATTCAAAGAGAGCATAATAGCATACAGTATCAAGATTCTTTGTATATTTTCCATCTTTATTTTAACCTCTATTTCTTCTATTTTTACTTTTACTTTTTGAGACAGGATCTCTGTATATCTTTGTCCTGGAATAACTCTGTAGACCTGGCTGTCCTTGAACAATTCCAAGCCTGTTGTTAAGTGAAAAAACCCAGAGTTTCTGGAGTTTCTGTCTTATGTCAAGAGCCATGATATGAGAGAGAAAGAAATATGAGTTTGGAAAACATCTTTGCTTTTCTTCATATCTATCATACTTTTCATTGAATATGTCTATCATACCTTTCATTGAATATATGTTTGTGTATGTCTATATAATTGATGTTTAAGTTTTCCACAATGAACAATGAGTTTTTCGTGCACTGACTTTTGAAGTTTCCAGGAAGAAGATGGGACCCCCATAACAACAACTCCACTCGGTTGATATGACTTCATGATACTGATAGTGCTACTACAAGTCCTGTTCTGGGTATCAGCTGCACAGATGATTCCAACTTGGTTAGCTGAAATGGTGCACATCTTGAACAACATTCTGGCCAGACCTCCACAAAATACTCAGAGACTGTTTGCAATTTTAAAAGACATTGATCTTGAAATTTAACCATCATTTTACTTTCACAGGATCCTCCAGAAAGAACCTCACCCCCATGACAGCTGGAAGTAATTCTAGAGGACGATGTCCCCTCTCTCAGCAAAGTTTGTCTTCAGGTTTAGGAACAATATTTAGGGATTGATTATAATTAGTATACGGTTGAGAGTTGGGAAAGGAATTTTATAAGCTCAGGGATCTTTTGGGAAAAAAAAGGGGGATAATTGGATAGATAATAATGGTATTTGTGAGTTATTGTTTATAGATAATTACATCGGCATATATTGAATACTGTATGTATGCATGCTTTTACCTATTTAAAACATTTTTATGTATTGATATATATTGTATTGTTATATGTATACCATATTGGAGTGTACATTTCTACCTCTGATTAAGATACTCATATTGTTTATGTATTGATATTTATTGTTTACATTTGGAGGTCATTGTCCTCATTTATTGCACAGTTGTTTATTCTCTTAGTCTTTAAGTCTAAAGAATTGTAGATCAATAGTCATCTATGTCTGTCATATTTATGGTTAGACTAAGCAGGTTCTTTAGATACATAGAGATTATATATAAATAGTCTTCAACCTCTTTGATGAGCTGTAGAAAATGGCATTTAATTTAATTTGTTCTGTGTAGTGAGACACAATCACTCCTGGCAATACCGATGTATTCCCGAGAGATTGTTGAACACCAAAGACATTCCACTTGGAGCTTGTCTTCTTGACAAAACTGGTCTCTGGGTAAGGAACTGCCCATACCTCAACTACTGACAAATACACGGTATCCGGAAATGGTTAAACAGAACTGTCAAATCTTGAAAAGGCAGGGTAAGATGGTTTTGAAAAATCTCTTGCCTGTTAAAATCCGGAAATGTATAAAATCCAGAAATGGATAAATGGTACAGTTAAATCTTGCCAAGACAGCGTAAGATGATTTTGAAAAATCTCTTGCCTGTTAAAAATAATCTGTCAGTTATTCTAGGCCTTAGTCAAAGTTGGTTGCTTCAACACTGCAAACAGGTCTTTGGTGATTGCCCAGGTAGCCAGTTACATGTTTTGGAACTTCTTTGATTGCACTTCCTAATTACTCAGGTAACATTATTTCCCTTCTCGGATCTTCTATGGGGTTGAAGACTAGATAAATGTAGCTACTTTCCTCTCATGACTTGGCCAAGTTATTTATTATATAAGACTTTAGCTAGTTAGAATAGGATATTTGTACTTATTGTATATAATTGTGTAGGTTTGTACTTACTGTATATAATTTCGTAGTAGGCTTAGAACTCTCTTACTTAAACAAAAGGGGGAGGTGCTGCGGGAGTATGTTCCGCTGCTTCAGCCAATAGTCGCTGAAGCACGAGCCCACGGTGCTGCGGGAGCGCCTTCCGCTCCGTCAGCCAGTAGCCACTGAAATACCAGCCCACTGGGGTATATTTCTCTTTTAAAAAGAGCCGAAGGTCTCGACTCGGGCCTTTTGGTTCCAATGCTTGGTTCCAGCTCCTGCTCCCGACTCCTGCTCCAGCGACTAGGCTCCCTTCCTAACGGTTTATGGTGTATGTAAGTTTTACCCCCCCCCCCAAAATAAATACCACCATAAAACATAATTGGTGTGGGATTGATTCACCATTAGTTTACACAGACTCTAAATATGCCTTTCATATCCTCCTCTCCCACACGGCTATCTGGAAGGAGCGTGGGCTTCTTATGACAAAAGGGGGATCCATAACTAACTCAGATTACATTATGGAACTGTTAAAAACCTCCCATCTCCCCAAAGCTGTAGAAATTATTCACTGGTGGTCTCATCAGACTGACAGTTCTATTATTTCCAAGGGAAATAATCAGACTGACTGAGCAGCTAAAACAGTAACATTCCAAAACCCAAACCTACCTCAATCACCTCAGGGGGTTCATACAGTACTGCTAACATTCTCACAGACACCCCCTGACACCCAACAGATTCTGTCCTACCTACATAAGCTCTTTCGTTCTAAAAACTCTACTTCATTTTATTAAGGCTCACCTCCAACCCACCCCTGAGCACATAAAGTTCTTAAAAGCTATCACAGCCTCCTGTCAAATCTGCCAAAAGTCAGTTTCCAAGACCAAATACCATAGCTTCCCTTTTCCTACCCACCAGACGAGGGGCTCCCTTTCAGGAACTGACTGGCAGCTGAATTTTACTCATATGCCCACAGTCAAAAGAGTTAAATATCTCCTGGTTTTGGTTGATACAATATCTGGGTTGTTTTGGTGGGTTGAAGCATTCCCCAGCACTAAGAGGGCCCAGACAGTCTCTAATGTTCTTCTCTGAGACATCATCCCCCAGTTTGGAATCCTAACCTCTCTTTAGTCAGATACTGGCCCTGAGTTCACTTCCCAGATATCCCAAAACTTGTCTAAGGCTCTTAACATTCCCTGGCCTTTTCATATCCCATATCACCCTCAGTCTTCAGGGAATGTAGAACGAACTAACAACTCCTTAAAAAATGTTCTTGTTAAAATGTCACAGGAACTTCACATTGACTAGGTAAAACTCTTGCTTCTGGCCCTCCTTAGGCTTAGGGCCTTCTCCAAAAGCCCTCTTTTCATCTCACCCTTCGAAGTCATGTATGGGCGGCCAGTTTAAACCCCTGGCCTCTCACCTAAAACCTCTCCTCTTCCTGATCACCTGCTTACTCTCCTACTGTCTCACATGCGCTCTTTACTATGGGATTTTATTGACCACTCATTACCTCAACCATGTGCTCACCCATGCCCACCACCGATTAAAACAGGAGATCAGGTATTATTTTCTCCCCCAGGCCAACGTTCCTCACCCTTTTCCCTTCAGAGTAATTCTTTTACTCCTATAGCTGCCAAGCTCGAGGGAATTCCTCACTGGGTTCACCTAACACATCTTAAACTGTTTACTCCTCCAGCTCAAGATGACCCCTCATACACAGTAACTCAGGCAGGAACCTGTTCCCTTAGGTTCCAGAGGACACCAAGTTCAGCTTCCCTTACTCCAGTTCAAGGAAAATAAAGGTCCCATCCTTATTCAACTCTCTTGTGCCTATATACTCTCCCTTCTCCCCTTTTTACTATATGCAACTTCTTCATAAACCTTCAATGTCATGCTTAAATTTCCAAATAACCACTCAGCTGTTATTACAGGAACCGTCATCAAACAGAACTGAAGGTACAAGGACTGTCAAAAGCCCAGGTGGTAAACAAACCTTAACAAGTTCCTTAACATTACAGGTTAATCACTGACTGCAGCAGTGTCTCCTGGAGGTTGAGGTAATGCCATGATACACTCCATTGTCATAATCATACACCGTTAATATATTCAAAATTAATTTCCTTTTAAGACATTTTTCATAAGTTCTAGGGAGCCAATTTGACCCACCTGAATGGACCAAACTCATGCGGAATAAGTATCATTTAATTTTTTGTCATTCCTGGTCTTGGGAACCCCTAGACCATCCCCCCTCCATCCATCATTTAATTCTTTCTCTGTTGTTCCTGGTCTTGGGAACCCTTAACCCCCTATCTTAAACCTCCCCTTTATTAATCTAATTTTTTCCTCTCCTAAACATAATTTTTGTCTTTCCAGCATCTTACAAGGTACAAGCCATCAGATGCCACAGTTCTTCAAAGCCTGAAAAAATGCAGTCTTAATCAGCCACTCCAGGACATGAGCACACAGGACATAATCAGACAGGATGCATCGGACATCCCAAAGCCCTTGACGCCCAGAAAGTCAGCAGGAAACAGTTATGAGAGACCTGGCTGTTCCCCCATTCCTTACCCGTTAAGATCCTTAACACCCCCAAATTTTTATAATAAACAGAAGTGTAAAATATAATTTTTTAGCCACCCGTAAGGCTGTACTTCCGGGTTCTGAAGCGACGCACATAACCCCCCCATGTTAGCCCACCATCTATGTCACGAGCGTCTGATGCAGAAGCCCCCATAGGCAGGCGCAGGGCGTAGCATCGCCTGTCATCAGCGTCTGATGTGGGCATGTCTTTCCCCTCCTGCGTATGAGCTGGAGAGCCTTTAAAAGCTAAATGTGCCATTTCCATGCGCTCTTCTTCCCCTTCTGTCCATACTGTTTCACCGAGCTCGTCCGCACAATCTTCTTAATAAATTGATACAAGTGGGTTCGTTCATATATCATGTTCTCTCTTCATTTCTGCAGGACATTTTACTAACTCCTCTTCACTTAAGAAGGTGGTAGACTAAGGGTTCAACTACTTCTCAGAGACTGAAACTGGTATTTGGTACCAGCAATGTCACTGTACTCTTACCAAAATTGACCCAATGCCATTTCTAACTGCTTATAGATGTTGAGAAAAGCTTGACATACACTGTAAATGTTTGGGTTTAATGCATATGGTAAGAATTTTAGATTTTGATCCCTTTGTGTTACCTTAAAAGAGGAATGTTGTTTCTATTTTGATTACACTGAAATAGTTAAAGACAGTTTTGCTAAGTTCAGGGAAGGATTAGAGAGTAGAAGAAATCAGAGAGAGCAAGAGGAGGGATGGTTTAAAAACTGACTTTCCACCTCCCCTGGGTCATCACCCTCTTACTCTCCTTTTTCAGACCCGTTTTAGGATTTTTATTATTTATGGCTTTTGGACCATGGCCCTTAATAGGCTCACTAAATTTATTCACCAAGAGGTGTTCTCTCTGGCATAAAAGCCCATTCAAGTCCAATATCACTGGCTTGATCTGGCTGATCGAGGGCATCAGCAAGGGGTACAAGGCAAAGCCCTGCAAAGGGAGGATCATACATTCTGTCTCTGGGTTTCCTGAGGAACATGTCTGATTGTACAGAAGTTGATGTCCAGAGGTATTGACATGAAAACCTAGACCCTTTCCTCCCCAAAAAGACAACGGTAACTTAAAAAAGAAATTTTCTCCACCAAGTTGGAAAGAAATTTTTCCCAAAAATTAGACATGGGAGGATCAGGCCTTTGTCCTCCCCCACTTCCACTGGTTAATGCCTGCTCATCTACTAGATGACCTTTAACTCATCTTATTCTAATACTTTTGTAAAAATTAAAGGAGGATATGCCAGAAGAAAAGACCTGTATTTTTGTTATAGCTATCTTAAGTTCACAAGTTACTTAAGCTATTCAGAAGGCTCTGTAGGGCAAGTTCCAGGCCTAGGAAATAACCCAGTACCTTCTTATCTCCCTGTGAGACCTGCATGCCCTAGGATTCAGAAGTAATTAACATTCCCTTTGTTAGTTAACAGTCACTGACACTCAGTATCTCCTTAATATCTTTCTGTCAGTTAGTGATGCCTCCAGACCTGACATTCCCCCTGCCTATTTGCTATACAAATAAATGCTCCTGAGAAAAATAAAGTTAGCAGCTCAATCAGAAATGCAGATTTGTTGTCCATTTCTTGTTTCTCTTACCCTTCATTCCTCTCTCTTCCAGGTTACCAGGAACCCCGATTTGTTTCCCACTGCTCAGGACACCATCATACATCCCTACTTCACTACTTGACAGTTTGACTTGGGGTCAAGTCTAAGCAAAGCTTCTCATGGTTTCAACATAAACACCAGTCTTCAGATTGTGACTGGTAGTGAGAAGACCCCTGCCCGTCTGTTCTCGCAGCAACCACCCGTCTACTTCGGGGAATTTCCATTGCGACTATAGTCCAAACCAGGTCAAGCTGTTCCCAGGCCAGCATAATCACTCTGAGGCCAGATGGGGCCCTGATGATTAAAACAAAAAACAAAAAAAAGAAAAAAAAACAGGATATCTGTGGTCAGATACCTGAAAGTCAGCCTTCAGCCGTCAGGAAAACAAACAAAAGGGAGCAGGAAGCCCAGAATGTGCTGAAATGAGCCTTAACTGATTCCCATGCATTCCCCTGACCTGACCCCATTATCTCATCTGAAATAACCACTGAGAATGCATCCACTTCTGTAAGCCTGCTTCTTGCTATATAATCAGCCCCAAACTTAGCGCGGGACGCTCAGTCACCTGAAGGCGGGCACCCGTGTGAACAATAAAAAGTACCTCTTGCTTTTGCATCCCGTACGGACTGGTCTTGGTTCTTGGACATCGGGGTCCCTGAGGGGAAGACACCCAAAATCAGGGGTCTTTCATATGGGGGCTCATCTGGGATTTGGGGACCCCTCCCCAGACCAACCGGGAGCCTACCAGGAGGTAAGCTGGCCAGCATCTGTTCGTCCTTGTCTGTCTGATTATTTGTCCTCCGTTTGTTTTCGTTTTAACCCTGTTGTGCAGTGTCTGTAAATGGGCTCGGATCCGTAGCCGTTCAGTGTTAGGGCGGCCTTGAGAAGGAACTGACGAGCGCGGACTTCTCCCCCACCACCCTGGGGGATATTCCAGGGAACAGCGGAGCCTGATTTTTGGGGGCTCAGTGTGAATCTGAGGAATTTGTGTGCCTGCAGGGTGAAGTTGTCACTTCCCCGTCTGATTTTGTCCTTTCAGTTTGTCACCAAGGTTGTGCTGTGCATCTGTTTGCTGGCTGTCTACTTGTCCTGTCTGTTTTATTTGTCTTTTTAGTTTTCTTTTTAGGAGAAATGGGTCAAGCCATCTCTACTCCCCTCAGCTTAACCCTAGATCACTGGAGCGAGGTCCAGGACCGTGCCACTAACCAGTCGGTCGAAGTGAAGAAGAAGAAATGGCAGATTATCTGCTCCTGGGAATGGACCACATTTAACGTGGACTGGCCGAGGAATGGAACTTTTAACATCACTACTATTTTGCCGGTTAAAGAATAGGTCTTTGACAAAGGACCCCATGGACATCCTGACCAGGTTGCCTACATAGTCACTTGGGAGAGCCTAACTTGCAACTCTCCTTCATGGGTTGCTCTTTTCCTCCTCCCTAAATCCTTTCCTCCACCCCTCCAACCTCTCCTTCCTCCATTCCCTGCTGCCGCTGCCGCCGATGCTCCTGCTGTTCCCGCCTCCACCCAGCTCCAATTCCCTGCTGCCTCTCCCATCTCCTCCCAGCTCCAACTCCCAGTCACAGCACTGCCTCAGCCTCCACCTCCTCCTTCTCAACACCCCACTGCTTCCCCACTTCTCCCCATTTCCTCTGTTTCCACCCTTTATCCCACCGTGACAAGGAAGGGCCAGAAACTTATCTTACCCCCAAATAACAAATCCCCATTGATGAATTTACTGACAGAAGACCCCCACTCCATACCACCCGCCTCCACCTGTTCCAGCACCGGCACTTGCCGCCCTGGCTGCACCCCTACAGGTGGCACATGAGGGTCGCAGGGAACCACCCCCCTTGGAAGGCACTTCCCAAGCCTTCCCCTTGTGCCAAGGGGCCAGAGGGCAACTGCAGTATTGGCCCTTCTCTGCCTCAGACCTTTACAATTGGAAACAGCACAACCCTCCATTTTCCAAAGACCCTGTAGTTCTAACTAATTTAATTGCGTCTATACTGATCACTTATCAGCCTACATGGGATGATTGCCAGCAGCTTTTACAGGCTCTCCTCAACTCTGAGGAGATACAGAGGATCTTCTTAGAGGCCCGGAAAAATGTTCTGGGAGATGATGGAAGGGCGACCCAGTTGCCCAATGAGATTTATGATGCCTTCCCACTTATTCACCCTAATTGGGACTTTACCACGGATGCAGGTCGGGGGCACATACGCCTTTACCGTCACTTGCTCATAGCCGGCCTCTGGGGCGCTGGATGCCACCCTACTAATTTGGCCCAGGTAAAGCAGGTGACGCAGGGACCAGAAGAGTCTCCTGTGGCTTTCCTTGAGAGATTAAAGGAAGCCTATCACACGTACACCCCTTATGATCCTGACAGTCCAGATCAAGGGGTAAGCATTTCCATGTCTTTCATTTGGCAATCTGCGCCAGACATCAGGAATAAGTTGCAAAGTCTAGAAAATCTTCAAAGATATAATCTTCAGGAATTGTTGAGGGAAGCTGAGCACATGTTTAATAGAAGGGAGACTCCCAAAGAGAGAGAAGACAGAATACATAGGGAAACAGAGCAGAGAGAGGAGAAGCTTAGAAAAGAAGCAGAGGAAAGAGAAAATGTGCGAGATCGGAAGCACAACAGAGATCTAAGTAGACTCTTAGCCACTGTAGTACAGGCCAACCAGACTACAGGGAGAACAGAGAGACCAAGGGATAATAGGAGGCCCAGGGTAGATCGCAATCAGTGTGCCTACTGCAAAGGAAAAGGACACTGGGTCAAAGATTGCCCTAAAAGACCCAGGAAACCGAAGACGGTTTCAGCCCTTCTGGCCGTGGATGAAGACTAGGGAAGCCTCCCCCTGAGCCCAGGATAACTCTTAATGTTGGGGGGCAGCAAGTTACCTTCCTAGTGGACACCGGAACTCAACATTCGGTTTTCACCCGGCCCCCAGGACCACTCAGTGATTGCACCGCCTGGGTGCAAGGAGCCACTGGTGGAAAGCAATACCACTGGACCACTGAACGGAAGGTACACTTGTCAACAGGTAAAGTCTCCCAATCCTTTTTACATGTGCCTGATTGCCCATAGCCACTACTGGGAAGAGACTTATTGAGGAAATTAAAGGCTCAAATTCATTTTGAGGGGATTGGAGCCAGTATATCAGGCCCAAATGAAACCCCCCTCCAAATACTAACCCTCAATCTAGAGGAGGAATATTGGCTTTATGATAGACTGCAAGAAGTCCAAGATGATTTAGACATGGCTCAAGGACTACCCATTGGCTTGGGCTGAAACTGGGGGCATGGAGCTAGCGATTCAGCAGCCCCCCTTGATCATAGAACTAAAGACCATGGCAACACCTGTCTCTATTAAACAATATCCCATGTCTAATGAGGCTTACCAGGGAATTAGGCCTCATATAAAGAGACTCTTAGATCAGGGGATATTGATCCCTTGCAGATCCCCTTGGAACACCCCACTTCTGCCAGTGAAGAAACCTAACATGGGGGAATACCACCCAGTCCAGGACCTCCGAGAAGTTAACAAATGGGTGGAAGACATCCACCACACAGTGCCTAATCCTTAAAATTTGCTGAGTACATTACCACCAACTCATCCTTGGTGTACAGTTGTGGATTTAAAAGATGCCTTTTTTGTTTGATACTAACTCCACTGAGTCAACCCTTGTTTGCCTTTGAATGGAAAGACCCTGACCTGGGAATCTTGGGACAATTAACCTGAACCCACCTCCCTCAAGGGTTCAAGAATGCCCCCACCCTCTTTGATGAGGCTTTGCATCATGACCTGGCAGACTTTTGGATCCAGCATCCATCGCTGATCCTGCTTCAATAGTGGATGATATCTTGCTTGCTGCCTCAACTGAACAAGACTGCCGTGCAGGTACTGGGGCCCTTCTGCAGACCCAGGGACAGATGGGCTACAGAGCCTCTGCCAAAAAGGCCCAGATTTGTCACACTGAGGTCACTTATTTGGGATATAAACTATGGTATGGCCAATGTTGGCTGACAGCCACGCGAAAAGAAACTATATCCCACATCCCTACATTCTGGACCCACCGCCAGCTGGGGACGGCAGGGTTCTGCCTACTGTGGATACCAGGATTTGCAGAAATGACAGCCCCCCTCTATCCACTGACTAAACAGGATGCCCCGTTTATTTGGACTGGGGCACAACAACGAACTTTTGATACGATTAAACGAGCCCTCCTCTCCTCTCGTGCCTTGGGCCTACCTGATGTCACCAAACCCTCTGAACTTTTTGTAGATGAAAAACAAGGCTTCACAAATGGGGCCTTAACGCAGAAATTTGGACCATGGATGTGCCCCATTGCCTACCTGTCCAAAAAGCTGGACCCAGTGGCTTCCGGATATCCCCCATGCCTGAGAATGGTAGCTGGCATCGCAGTTCTATTCAAGGATGCCAGCAAACTGACCCTGGGGCAGCCGAAGACTATACTGGTGCCGCATGCCATTGAGTCCATTATTCGTCGGTCACCTGACCATTGGTTATCAAATGCTCACCTAACTCATTATCAGTCTCTATTTCTGGACGCTGACCGAATTCAATTTGGATCCATGGTGATTCTCAATCCTGCCACCCTAAAAGGCCCTTCCTCCCATGACTGCCAACAGATCCTTGTGGAAATGCATGGAACTCGCCCTGATCTCAGCGACCAGTCCCTCCGGAATGCCGACTACAAATGGTACACGGATAGCAACAGCTACCTTCTAATGGAGAACGGCGGGCAGGAGCCACAATAACTACCAAAAACCAGGTAGTTTGGGCCAGCGCCTTGCCTGGCGGCACCTCTGCTCAGCGAGCAGAGCTCATCGTCCTGACACAGGCCCTCCCCCTGGCAGCAGGTAAGAAACTTAATGCTTATATGGACAGTCGATATGCCTTTGCAACAGCTCATATTCATGGAGAAATATATCGAAGGAGGGACTACTAACATTGGAGGGAAAAGAGATTAAAAACAAGGCAGAAATTTTGGTGCTGCTGAAAGCCCTACTTTTGCCTACAAGACTGAGTATCATGCATTGCCCAGGACACCAAAAAGGGAACAGTTCAGAGGCGAAAGGAAATCACCTGGCTGATGAAACAGCTAGGCAGGCTGCCCTTGGGCCTCAGCTCTTGACGGTCACCATCCTCTCTGAGACAGGAAAGGCTCCCAAGTCCCCTGCCTGGGACTATGAGAGGGAGGACTTGGATCTTATTCAGAAATTGGGAGTGGATTATGATCCATCCCATGATCGCTGGATATACCAAGGAAAGACAGTGATACCTATGAAGATGACCGTGGAGTTAGTTGACTATCTATGCAAATTGACTCATTTGAGTGCCTGAAAAATGAAGACAATGCTGGAATGGGCAGAGACTGGACAATATTTCCTAAATAGGGATGGGGCCCTGCAACAGGTGACAGACAACTGTAGGGCCTGGGCTCAGATCAACCCTGGTAAGGCCCTCGTTGGTCAAGGAACCCGCCTGAGAGGCCATCGGCCGGGTGTCCATTGGGAGATAGATTTTACTGAAATTAAGCCTGGTATATATGGATACAGGAATCTTTTAGTCTTCATAGATACTTTTTCAGGATGGATCGAAGCCTTCCCAACCAAGCATGAGATGGCAAAGGTTGTGACTAAAAAGTTACTGGAGGAGATTTTCCCCCAATATGGAATGCCCTAGGAACTGGGGTCAGATAATGGGCCTGTCTTTGTCTCTCAAGTAAGTCAGCTGGTGGCTAAGTTATTGGGGATTGATTGGAAATTACATTGTGCATACAGATCCCAAAGCTCAGGACAGGTAGAGAGAATGAATAGAACAATTAAGGAGGCTTTATCTAAATTAACGCTTGCAACTAACTCAAAGGATTGGTTGTGACTCCTACCCCTTGCCCTTTATTGAGCTAGGAACACCCCAGGCCCACATGGGCTGACACCCATTAAGATTCTTTACGGCGCACCACCCCCCAGCCATAACATTTTTTGATGTGGACATATCTGATTATGCTGATACCCCTTGCCTTCAGGCTCATTTGCAGGCCTAGCAACTGGTACAGCAAGAGATCTGGAAACCAATCATGACAGCCTACCAAGAGGCAACCAGAGCACCAGCAGTCCCACACCCGTTCCATATGGGAGACACTGTCTGGGTCTGGAGACACCAAACCCGGAACCTCGAACCCCGCTGGAAGGGACCCTATACCGTGCTCTTAACTACACCCATGGCATTAAATTCAACTGAATTGCTGCCTGGATCCATGTGTCGCACGCCAAGGCCACTCAACCGGGACAACTTCCTAATGGATTGGATCCAGAACCATCATGGAAACTTCAACACTCTCAAAATCCTCTAAAGATAAGACTCGTCTGCTCCTGATCCGTACATTGTTTTTCATTTTACTACTCCCCCGGGCCTTAAGTGCCAATAGCCCAAGAAGCCCCCATACCCCCTATCAGGTGACTTGAAAAATTTATAATCTGATCACTGGAGAAACAGTAAATACCACTATGTTAATAGGACCTATCCAGACATCCTTTCCCACCCTATATATAGACTTATGTGACTTGGTGGGAGAATACTGGGACTCGTCAGAACAGGAGCCATTCCCTGGCTATGGATGCAAGCATCCGGGATGGAGGGTCAAAACTAGACTACACACCTTCTATGTTTGCCCGGGACATGGATGCAGCTGGGGGGACCGAATAAGATGTGGGGGCCCTCAGAAGGATTCTGTGCTAACTGGGGTTGTGAAACAACAGGGACAACTTATTGAAAGCCTTCCTCCTCCTGGGATCTAATTACAGTGAAACAGGGAAACACCCCAGGATATGAGGGGACAGGACCCTAGATCTGTGGGAGGAAGGACTGTGGACCATGTTTTGACTCAACTAAAGGAGCAGCCCAGGGGCCACAGTAAGAGGCAGGTGTAATCCACTGATGATACATTTCACAGAGGCGGGCAAAAAGGCTGATTGGGCCAATTCAAGGAGCTGGGGTCTCCATTTATACCACAATGACTGTGATCCCATAGCCCTATTCGCTATTTCCAGAGAAGTTATGCCAGCCCAACAAGTCCAATCAGTCGGTCCCAATATATTAGCTGACCAGAAGCCTCCTTCTCAACTGGTGGCTCCTCCCAAGGAACCGGCCACCCCCTTTAATGCCTCTGTTACTCTGGCGGGGACTCCCAATCCTGCTACCACCTCAACCACTTCTGAAAACCTGACCACGGTCCCTGGAACCAGGGATAGACTTCTCAAACTAATCCGAGGGGCATATCAGGCCCTAAATCACTCAGATCCAGATAAAGACAAAGAATGCTGGCTGTGCCTAAATCCCAGTCCACCATATTATGAGGGCAGAGCCCTCATAGGAAATTTTTCCAAGCACTCTAGCTCTCCTCCCAGTGCATGCCTGGGAACGGGGCACCAGTTAACTCTAACTCAAGTGACCAGATTAGGCACTTGTATCGGACGCCCCCCCTTCTACCCTAGGCATTTGCAACGAGGCCATAAGCATTTCAACTGGCAACTATTACTTGGTGCCCCCAGATGGAACCTATTGAGCATGTAGTACTGGGTTAATTCCTTGAGTGTCAGCCGCTGTTTTAAATTTGACCCAAGATTATTGCGTGTTAGTCCAGCTATGGCCACGCATACATTATCATTCTGATGAGACTGTGTTACAGTATTATGAAGATTCCCCTCGGAAATTCAAGAGGGAACCACTGTCCCTTACTCTGGCCATGTTATTAGGGATAGGAGGAGTAACTATGGGCATTGCTACCGGCACCACAGCTTTAGTACGCACAGACAAATATATGTTTTTACACCAGGCTATGAATGAGAATCTGAAGGCCATCAAAAAGTCAGTGAGACCCTTAAAGCAATTCTTGACCTCGTTATCTGAGATTGTGCTACAGAACAGAGGAGGGTTGAACCTATTGTTCCTCAAGGAGGGAGGTCTTTGTGCAGTCTTAAAGGAAGAATGTTGCTTCTATGTAGATCAGACTGGGGTAGTAACTGAGACCTTGGATAAGCTCAAAGAGAGGTTAGACAAGAGACAACGAGAGTTTGAATCACAGCACGGTTGGTTTGAGGGAATCTACAACAGATCCCCTTGGTTCACCACCTTGATATCCTCCCTGATGGGACCATTTGTTCTCTTAATGTTAATCCCTCACCTTCGGTCCCTGTATTCTTAATCTCCTGACCCAGTTTGTTAAAAACCGCTTGTCGGTCATACAAGCACTGGTGCTGACCAACCAATACCAGGCCTTAAAGCAAATGGAGACAGAAGTTCCCTAATAAGTAAATGGTTTTACTTATGTTAAAGAAAAGGGGGGAATGAGAAGACCCCCGCCCGTCTGCCCTAGTAGCTACCCCCACCTGCTTCAGGGAATTTCCTTTGCCACTATAGTCCAAACCAGGTCAAGCTGTTCCCAAGCCTGCATAATCACTCTGAGGCCAGATGGGGCCCTGATGATAAAATAAAAAAAAAAAACAACAACAACAAAAAACAAAAAACAAACAAACAAACAAAAAAAACCAGGATATCTGTGGTCAGATACCTGGAGGTCAGCCTTCAGCCTACAGGAAGACAAAAGGTAGCAGGAAGCCCAGAATGTGCTGAAATGAGCCTTAACTGATTCCCATGCATTCCCCTGACCTGACCCCATCGTCTTGTCTGAAATAACCACTGAGAATGCATCCACTTCTGTAAGCCTGCTTCTTGCTATATAATCAGCCCCGAACTTAGCCTGGGACCCTCAGTCACCCGAAGGCTGTAGTGTCTGCGGGCACCCGTGTGAACAATTAAAAAGTACCTCTTGCTTTTGCATCCAGTGCAGACTGGTCTTGGTTCTTGGGCGTCGGCGTTCCCGAGGGAAAGACACCATAATTAGGGGTCTTTCAGTAGTATAGGAAACACAATAGCCAAGCACTAGGGTCCAGGAAAAGCATTGGAGGACAGGAAAGAAATCCACTCCACATATCAGAATATAAGGAATGGTTTATTAAATATACTACCCTTTGCTTCAAGCAATCACCCATTACTGGTCCTGGGAACCAGTCAAGGAGTATTGTATAAAGACTCACATTGATGACCCCTCTTTTTATTTTTTTTTAACCAAAATATAATATAGTCATGTCCCCCATATTTACAAAATTCAATTATTTGATAAACTGATTCTTTATTATGTGTGTGTGGAGATGAAGATGTGGCTCAGGAGAGGTAGAATATAGTCCAAGTTTCAAGTATCACTATTGTGTCACAAATCAAGGCTCCTGTACCTTTTACTCAAGTTTGGCTAACAGTCACTAACAGAGATGAAACTTGGTGATAGGACTGCTCATCTTCCCTATCTTTCAATGAACTTCATGGCCTGGGCAATATTTTTTGCTCTGTGTCAGGAACAGAAGATTACTCATAAAGAAAAGCCCAAGGTTTCTCAAACAAAACAAATTATTTCCATTGCCTCTAGTTTCCTACCAGAAATACATAAAAAATGACACGGCTGAAGGCATCATTACACACAATTTGAGGAATAAAGCTGAAGATGGCATAATTTTCAGTAATGAATCTATGGCTGATACTCTAAGCCATCATGCTTGAAGAGGTCATAGTTCTTGGAGAAGAACCTGCTTCAGTTATTTTGCTGACTGGACATATTGGTAAATATATTCTAAATATTTATGTCTGAACATATAGTTAGTGCTGATCTCAGCCTTTGTTAGCTAAGCTATGTAGTGGAGAAAAGCTTAATTCTGAGATACATAACATTTCACATTCCAGTGAATGTGCTCTGGTCTATTGGGGATCTATATCAGCTCCTCCATGCCAAAAGAATACCTCAGTAGAGAGGGTGGAGAATATGTAAGGCCCAGAGAATGAGGAGGAGTGCTATGCTGTAGACTCCATGACAATGTGAACAGACCAACATCACATCCTTATTTTGATCACATTTGAATTGACAAAGGTTATCTCTTTGCTTTGAATACCCACTTGGTGTTCTCCAGTGAGATTAATCCAGAAGGTTCTGAGAATGTGATGGAAGATAGCCCACAACACATAACCCTTTCCCTGAATCCTACAGGAGCCACAAGCTGGGACATCTGACATTTAGATCAAGAATCTGTGACTCAGATATCACTGCAGAGACTTCAAAACTTATTTGCAAGTGAATCAGTGTAAGTAAGTACTGTGTGGATGAAACCATGCATCTAGAAATGCATCTACATGATGAAACTAAAATCCTCTAAGCTTTTAAAATGTGTTTAAATACCTTGGTAGGGATAGGGTACTTTATTTTGGCCTTAAACCACATTGATAACACACCAGGAATCTGACAAAATCAGAATAGACCCTAAGACATAGAAACTACATTGTGATTTGACAGCATTTCCAGAAATGGACTTGAGGCTCAGGGACACCTTGAGGAGTGTGTTAGCCAGGAACATCTTGTAGGCTCCTGAACCTCAGCTGCTGAATCTAGCAGCATTGTTTCTATGGTTTGAGTACCAGAGCATAGCCAGGGTCAATGATGAAATTGATGTTCATGTTTTATGTGAGGATGATATAGAGAGTGGAGGAAATCAAGGTTAATGGTTTATACGTCCTACCAGGGTATTACAGCATGCTCTGTTGGCTCTTACCAAAATCCTAAATTCTGTTCTAACTGGAGAATAAAATGAAGCTCTGCTGTGGATCAGAGGACCCTACCTGCTCCAAATGATCCTTGAGACTCTTCAAGATTCAACCTGGTGCCCGTTGCCCAGTAGGACTGTCCTGTGTGATGCTATCTATCTTGTTCAGCTGAGATTGTAAATTTCATAGAAAAATAAACATTGCAGTGGAAAACAGGACTTTGAAAATATTCAGATGCTTTATAGATTAGTACTGACTAATTCTAGAAGAGTGCAATGAGAAACACAACTTTGAAGCACAGAGCAAGCCAAGGAACAGAGAAGCCAACTCTTCATGGACTTGTGCATCTGCTGTGTTTCAGCACACTGAAATGTCTTGTGTTAGTGCCAGGAAGTCTCAGTTGACCCTTTGTACCACCTGCTGGCTCTGAATATCTGTAGTAAGGTTTTGTGCAGGTTCACACTGGAGTTTCATTACCCTCTCTCTGGTAGAGTAATATCTGGCTGTGTCTCCAATTTGCAGACTGTTCAGTTTTAAGGAAACTTGGTTATTGGAGGTGTCCCTGATGATGGTGACTTAGGATTTGAGAACTGAATTATAATCAGTGTATTCATTATACCATATTATTCCCATTAACTCCAGACCCTATCCTGGAGGCTGGTGGACCCTGTGTATATGACAGTTGGCTAATGAGAGCACAGAGACAATGCAGGTGAGAGACAGGGTCTGGTCTGTGATGGCTGAACCAAGTCAGGTCCTGACTCCTTCATCTGTACCTGTACCTGGGACAGGTCACCTGGGACAAGCATCATCATCATTAGTCATATATTCCATACATGGTGTTCCTCAGTCTCTCTCCTTAAACCCTGAAACACTTACAGGTTAGAAAGTTTATGAGGCATAGGAGCAGCACCAGGAGAGCCATGCTCTGTTGGAGGCTCTAGGCTTCTCAGCTAGGCCTTGGCTTTCTTCCTAATCCTGAGGTTTCGTTGAAATGGGAGAGGTTCCTGAGAGTGTAAAAGGAAGCACAGGAGGTTTCCATTTCCCCTTCAGATGACTGACGTTTGTTTTCTGCTTCTTAGTAGAAATAGAAATGGATACTCAGGAACATTTTCCTGTTCTGGCTAAGTTTCCAAATACTGACAAACAGGAAATACTTTGAATCACAATTTGCAGATCTACCAGGCAAAAGATGGAAAATGTTTAGGGTGAGTCCACATTCAATCAATGATGGCAGCATGGGGTATCACATACTCGAAGTATTTAAATGTCTCTGAAAATTCATAAGTTGGATTTTGAATGGAATTGGGGCTCATAGTGATCAGAAATCATACTTATAAAAACTTAGAATATATTCTTTTGGTGTCAGTAGAGGCATCTTATTTTTATTCCTCAACTAGAAGATAACTTGTGATTACTAACATTTAGTATGCATGATCTTATGTGTTCATTGGGAAAAAACACAAGTGACTGAATTGGATATAATCTTATTAGGTTCAGACTATTTACCTTTCTAATTAGGGACACCATACCTGGGCACTTTTCCTTGAACATCTCTATTTACGTCAGTCCTTTTTTATCATTGTATTTTTATATTTCTTTTTCTCTGTCCTCAGGTTGCAGCACATAAGAACCCAGGTTTTATGATTGTCATAATGTCGATGGATGAGAAAGCCTGAAGTTCGTAAATACCTCATGAAAAGAAGCAGCATGCAGCAAGGCTTGAGGGTTATGTGATCTGAAGTAATAAAAAGACAGAGAAATCTATGTGATGACAAGACATGGAAGCAGGATATAGTTGAACAGTGGGAACTGCTTTCCTTGTGGTGAGGATGACCACAGAGGACAAGAGACTGCATGGCATTGTCCCCTGCCTTAGTAATGTAGACCAACAGGAAAGGGAAATGAGGAGCTGTAACCAATCTGTCCTGATAGATCCCGAAGAGCATCCACCACTTCTTTTACTAGAATCCCACATTTTATGTTTCTCAACTTGTTGTGCACAATATATTTACTGTGAGTGGCAGTGGGGGAGCTAGAACTTAACATAGGTGAGACAGTCATCCCTGCAAATACTGATGGGGCACAAACACTATGAGTGCTCGGTTCTCCTTATTCATGATGTTCAGTAAGTTAAAAGAATATTTTTCAGACATGTTTAGTATGTCTCATCTTGGGTTTGTCTGATATTCTCATTGTGGTTACAAAAATCATGGAAGGAATATCAGAGAAATAAAGGCACATTTCTGATACTACATTTGGGAGCTTGGTATAGGTCAACTTATTATTCACATATATTTGACATTGTCTACTACAGGGATAGTTTGCATCTGTATTCTGTAGTCTCTTGATTTCTGGGTTCGTGTTTCTGTGAATCTGTATAGAAGGAATTCACTAAGCAAAAGTCATTCGCAAAAGGAATGAGTTGATGGTAAAGGAAATCACTAAGCAAAAGTCATTTCAAAGGGAATGAGTTTATGTTAAAGTCACATATTTGAGAGGTGGGTCCTTATTCTTAAGTGTTTCATCAGTCATTTTGAACTCTCTGCAACCTCAGCCACACATTCCAACATACACAGACAGAGACACACAAAGAGAATGAGATTCCTACTTCCAGATACATTCAGAAACACTCTCACATTCACTGGTAGAAGGAATGACTTTTTTCTTTTTTTCACAGGGTCATCTAGGTGACAGGGACTTTCTATATAGACCAAGCTATGAGAGATTTTCTTGCTTCTGTTTCTCTGTTGAATGCATTAAGACTATATTTCACCATACCCTACCGTCAAATGCACTGTTGTCGTTAATTAAAGAATTCATTACCTTGAAAAACTTTCAATACAATTTATTCTGATAATTATTTAAATTCTCTCTTCTTTTGCAGACCCTTCCCATTTTACTGTTTGCAGATTTCCATAATGATCAGTATTAAGGGTTATTTATAAGGACATATAAGGGTTTGGACTCAAATCATTCATTTTTATGTAGATAGTTAATGGTTTAAAAGTCCATAATTGGCAATACATTTTCTCTTTTAAAAATTATTTTACAATACATGTATTTCTCTTATATATTACAATTCTTTCATCAATGTATAGTGATAATATCCATGGCTCAAGAGTTTGCTCAGTGGTAAGATGCCTGCCATTCAGTATTAGTATCTTAGCTTGATTCACAATACTTAGCTTAGAAGCTGGGTGTGATGGTTTTTTCCTATATTCCCAGCACTGGAGGGGGTTGTGACTGGAGGTTCTCTAAAACTTGCCATCCCAAGAATCTCTCTGTACATTTGTGCTCCAGGTTTACTGTGAGATCATGTCTCAAAAATAAGATAGAAATGAACCAATAAACACACTCAATCTATACTCTAGACTTCAGAAATACGTGCAAATCATACACAATGCACACACAGACTAAACAGTTAGGTTTTCAAGCCATCCAAACATCGTCCTTACCGTGCATTGGATTCATGGTCTATAACTATTTAGAACTGTGTCATGGAGGTTACAGACCTTGGATGAACTGCATGCTATGGAAGTCAAGAGAAAACTCCTGTATACTTGTTTCTTCTCCACAAATTCACAACTGCGCTTTCTATCCTGGGGATGTCCATTCCTTTTCCAGTCATGAGAGTGGCTCATTTAAGTCTCTGAAAGTGAGAAATGATATTTGTCTAAGTGCTCAATTCCTATTTTTAGGAGAGTTTGGTTCTTAAACTTAAGGCATTTCACATGATCATAAAGCACTCTACGGCAGAGTTACAAGCCTAGATCAGTCTTTAAAAACACCACATTATTCTACAGAAAATATTTTTTGAAGATTGCATTTTTGCACTACTACCATATACACTAGGAATCTTAAAATTTATTTTCCTTGCTGCCCAGCACTTATAACTGATTCTGGAAGGATTAATTTACTGAGCATGGATCTCACGAATGTTGGGGTATTGAGGATAAATCAAACCAAACAAAGAAAACAGAAGAAAGAGGACAAGGAGAAGTAGAGGGAAACTTCTCCCTCAGCTGGTGACTCCTGAGTCTGGACTCCTTGACCTTTTCAAGACTACTGTGTAGTTGAACCACAAAATATGCTGGTATCTCACTACTTATGTTCAACATCATTCACCTGAATAAAAATGTATAAATGAGAGCAGACTGCACATGACTAACAGTGTGTGTCACAGACTGTAAAGACAGGGTCTGTTGAGTATCATATGTCAGCACACAAACACACACTCACACACACAGACACACAAACGGAAAGTAGTTTGAGAGAAAGTGTGATAGAGAGAGAAAAAGAAGAAGAGTGAGACACTGAGAGAGACAGGTAGACAAAAAGCCTTAAAAGTAAACAAGTAGAAACACTGTAATAAGCAAACACAAACAACCAAACAGAAAAAAGAAATTGAAAAACTAAATATTTGGACATTCAAGGATTACTACACAAAATACCTGTAGAGAAAATCCCTAAGTGTGATATGGAGAGGCAGTGAGACACAGAAATCCAGTCCTTCATGCTTTTCTGAGCAGGCTATTCTGTGCCCCAGATCTCTAAGTGCTCTCAGCGCCCCCTGCTGGTCCAGTGTTCCCCACAGTGTGCTTTTGTCTGGGCGCACAGTAACATTCACTCACTGTGTCTCTTGCACAGTAGTACATGGCTGTGTCTGCAGACCTCAGACTGCTCATTTCCAGGTACAGAGTGTTCTTGGCATTGTCTCTGGAGATTGTGAACCGGCCCTTCACAGCGTCGGTATAGTAGGTGCTACCACCACCACTACTAATGTATGCAACCCACTCCAGCCCCTTCCCAGGAGACTGGCGGACCCAGTTCATTGGGTAACTACTAAAGGTGAATCCAGAGGCTGCACAGGAGAGTTTCAGGGACTTTCCAGGCTGCACTAAGCCTCCCCCAGACTCCAGCAACTGCACATCACACTGGACACCTGTAAACACAAAAAATTCGGGTTAGAAAACGGACACAAAAGATATTTTTTTCTCTTTCTCATGTCAAAACAGCACAGAGTATCTCATCTTTATGAATTACCTTTTAAAATAAGGACAGAGAAAACCAGTATAAGCCCTAAGTCCATGGTGAGTGGCCTGTATTTAGCGCTGAACCCTGACTGGAAGGATTTGGGAATCCAGGTCTGGTCTCCTCTGCCTGACCTGCAGTGACAGGGCATGCCTAGTTTTATGAGCACAAAGAAGACTTATTTGCATATCTTCCTGCTATAACAGGCTCTGTAGTTGGACGTGGGAAAAACGCAGAACCCAGTACAGATATAAGTCATCATACACACTGATGACAGTTATAGAAATTGAAGCATTAACATAATATCATGTATGCAATTTCCTTCTTAGGCATGTCTCTTTAGGATCAATATGAAATTGAAAAGCTCCACACTACTCTGTTTCTAGATATTATCTCTGTCTTTCCCTTTGTCCTCTCTGCTGGACATAGCTTCTTCCTGAGGTGGAATTTGGGTAGGGTGACACCTGCCTCTAAGTAAACTACTTCTCTGTGACAGGAACACTTGAGACTTTTTTGATTTTTCCTCAGTTCTGAGAAATGCTGTCCTGTGACCCCAGGACGTTTTGCAAGTGAGACGTTCCTTGTGGTTGTCTGTCTTCCTATCAGTGATTGCCATGGAGAGATATTTATATTTGCAGCAATTAATCTTTTGCATCCTGAAATTTTCACAATGATCACTTTCTACTTCCCACTGTGCCTTTCTTTTTCCTAACTTGATACCAGGCAACACGTGGCTGTCTTCATGTTGTCTTATGCCAGTTTTTGTTTATGCATATTTATAGCAGCATAATGGGGGCACTTAATAAATTTTTATAACAAAACACAGAACTTTGGCATCAGTTTGACATTGTCAGAAGAGTCTGTTTCTATTTTCCCAAATTCTCATACTTTCTATTCACTCATCACCTTTCTCTCATTACACCCAACATTTCATTTCAAAACCTCTGTATTACCCTGTGTAATTCCCCTCTTGCCCCTCACTTAAAATGTCTTTTCCTGTCTTGACTTTCATTCTAGTTCTGAGCCTACAAAATAGAAGTCAGAAAACCACGTAGACAGAGTCTCAAATACACATTCTGGATTTTCTATAAGGCATAAAATGTCCTTCCCAATCTTCAATGTGTTGTGTGATATAAGATTTTTAAAATCATTGAAGTTCCTCCAAGCTCAGAGAACACTGATGAAGGGGAGTTGAGAAGAGTGTAAGGAGTGTAACACAGGGAGGGGTACTATTAAATGCCATCTTCTGGACATGCCATGAACATTACAATCATGGACTCATAATGGTTGCTGTTGTCTGTATAATCCTAATTAGGGCCAAGCCAGCCAAACACCTGGTATAGAAAGAGCTGATAATTCCTTGGCCCTACATCCTACTGAAGAGAAGATGGAAATTTATTTTCTGGACAAGGGATATAGTTCCTCTTTTTTGAGGGTATGGTCACTGGTATACTTCCAATATTGCAGTCCATGGGTTCACACACATGCACATATGGGCAGCACTAACTGTGCTTAAATAAGTATAAGGTTGGTAGAGCCCCATGCTTGGGAGATTTGGGAGGAGCTGGATGAAATAATATCATATGGAGAGATCCTAAAGTATAAAGGAAAATAATATAAACTATATAACTGAAGCTCAAAACAATAAATTCAGAAAGCAAATACTTAAGGAACACTGGTAAATATTAAATAACTTGGTAGGCAACTTTATCTGGGACCATCTTCCCATCCAATTAAGAATTGGTGGAGTCCTTTACTTATTTAGGTTTATTTTTAATTCATTAGATTTTTTTTAAAAAACTACCAATACAAATTCCTACTCCCTCTCCTGCTCGTATTACCTCCACAGACCCTCCCACCCTACCCCCATTTAATCCTCACAGAGGATTGCCTTGTGAAAGGTCCAAGGCCCTCCCTACCATATTTAGGCTGAGCAAGGTATTCATCAAAAAAATAGGATATCAAAATGCCAATACACGCAGTAGGGACAAATCCTGGTGACATGCCAGTGGATCCTCAATCTTCCCTAGCCTTGCAAATGTCAACCCCATTCAGAGGAACTGATTTTGTCCTATTCTTGTTCCTTCCCTGTTAGATTGGAGTTGGTGAACTCCCATTAACTCAAGTAAACTGTTGCAGTGTTTGAACCTTTCGTGGTCTTGACCTCCTTGCTCATATTCTCATTCCTTTCACTCTTCAACTGGACTTGGGAGTTCAATCCAGTGCTCCAATGTGGGTCTCTGCCTCTGCATCCAGTTGCTGGATGAATGCTCTATGGAGATATTTAAGATAATCATCAGTCTGAATACAGGGCAAGTCAAGTTTGAACCCTCTCTCCTCTATTTCTTAGGGACCTGGGAGGTCATTTTTTTATTCCTTTGAATTTCTCTAGATTCAGGCTTCTGCTAACCCTATTGTGGCTCCCTCCATTAAGATATCTCTTTCCTTGCTCTCATCTTTGTTTTTCCTCCATCTTGACCATACCATTCCTGCAAGTTCTCCTCTACCCTCTGCCTCTCCCTTTCTCTTCTCTTCCTACCCTCTCCTCTACCCCACCCCATTCTCCCAACCCTGACAGTCAATCTTGCTCATTTCCAATTTCCAGGTGCTCACGTTTGTGCTCACCTCATTACATAGCCTCTCAAAACTGAATGCCCTTTGTTTATAGACAGTATTCACTTATGAGTGAGTACATACCATATTCATCTTTTTGAATCTACGTTACCTCACTCAGTATATTATTTTCTAATTCCATCCATTTGCACGAAAAATTCAAAATGCCATTGATTTTTACCACTGAGTAGTATTCTAATGTGTAAACATGCCATATTTTCTTTATCCATTCTTCAGCTTAGGGGCATTTGCGTTGTTTCCAGGTTCTGGCTGTTACAAATAATGCTGCTATGAACATGATCAGGCAAATGCTTTTATAATATAACTGATCATCTTTTGGGTATATGCCCAAGAGTGGTATTACTGGATCCTGAGGTAAGATGATTCCCAGTTTTCTGAGAAACCACCATACTGTTTTCCCAAGTTGTTGTACAAGTTTGCTGTCCCACCAACAATGGATGAATGTTCGCCTATTCCAAATCCTCCCCAGTATAAGCTATCATTAGTGTTTTTGAATTTAGCCATTCTGACAGGTTTAAGATGGTATCACAGAATTGTTTTGATTTGCATTTCCCTGATAGCTAAGGATGTTGAACATTCCTTTAAGTATCTGTTGGCCATTTGAAATTCTTCTGTTGAGAATTCTTTGTTTAGTTCAGTAAACAATTTTTAATTCAGTTATTTCAAATTTTTATGTTTAATTTCTTGAGTTCTTTATATACTATGAAGATCACTCCTTTGTCTGAAGAGGGGTTTGTGAAGATCTTTGCCCTTTCAGTGGGCTGCCTTATTGTCTTATTGACTGTGTCCTTTGCTTTAAAGACCTTCTCAGTTTCGGGAAATTTACTTGCAGATAATCCTATACATGATTTGTAAAATCTCTTTTTACATTGGTTTAGTTGTTACTTTACTCTAAGGTGACATTATCCCATCATCATTCAGAATTAGGGGAAAGACATATCAGTCCTGCCTACCCTTTCAGGTCTCATGCTGCAATAACAGTTATTCTGATGTTAGATTTTATATATATATATATATGTGTGTGTGTGTGTGTGTGTGTGTGTGTGTGTGTGTGTGTGTGTGTGATCTAGGTATTTCCTTTTCTTTAAAATTATCTAGAGCAAATCAGAGGACATAGTGAAGAGAAGAGAATTTCAATGGCATCTCTATAAACAGCTCTTACTTATTTTCTACTCCAGATGGAAAACTGTGCTTGTGCCTATTTGTTCAATGATTTATTTACCTTAATGTGGATATATGAAGTCTTTTAATTAATATTGGTAGGCTCTCTGGATATTCTTGTTCAAAAGTAAAATCCTTGTTATTAAATTAGATGTATTGGTTTTGATATATTTTATGTCCAAAAAAAAAAACTCATTAAAAACTTTACCTTGTTCATCCAGTTTAGGAGCAACCATTTAAGCTGATCCTCACACTGACCCTGGAAATTATGACAGTGGAACCTCTGGGTTCAACATAGCATGGAGTTATTCATTTTACTGTTATGTGTTCTGCTGCCAGGATTCTAAGAATGTAGTCAATGGGGTCTCCAAAGCTTCGTCACACACTATTGGTGTCAATGCGTGAATTTCTGGAGAAGCCTCAGCCTCAGAAGAAAAGATTCTATTTTTCTTTTGAAACCTGGCCCAAGTTTATGATCTGTTAACATGGAGCCCACAGTCAACACACCTTCTCTGAAGACACTTCTCTAGCTCACACATGAGAAACCAGGCTCTTCCTGTCAGCAACATTAGAGAGTGCAGAGGAGTAATTCTGAGAGCAACAAAAGCACCAACAAACTGTGAAAATGATAGAACTTAGTTGTCTATGAAAAAGGTTGGAGAGAGATGAACCACAGCCTGGAGCTGATGTCTGCTGGGATGTGCATATTTTGGCTGAGAATACTGTGGTCTGAATAGCACAATATGTCTATAGAGAAATCATTAGCATGGACTTTGAAGTGCAAGCTAATTTTTACCAAAATGTAAAGGCTCAAAAATAGTATCTTGCAACAATTTCAAAAACTATTCACTTTTACATGGTCCTATTAATTTAGAAGAAGAAAATTGTGGATGGCTCATTTTCTAAGATAACTGCGGAAATTAACATCAATTCAGGGAAGTTGTGGTTTCTCTACCACAAGTTTAAAAGGAAACAGGATGAATTAAAGATTATTCAAAATTCCCAAGCTGTCTTACAGTATTTACAGTCAAAAAGTTGCATAATTTTAGACACCTGATGATATATATGTGTACATCACATTAATTATATATATTTCATATATATATATATATATATATATATATATATATAATGTATTGATCTGTCTGACAAGAAGCAATTAGACATCTTAGAGCATTGTGGGGGAACAAAAATGTTTAGTGTGTAATAAAACAGCAAGATTGATAGGTTATTTCAGGTAAAGGGTGCTCTAGAAGATTTCTTTGTGTAAAAAGAAAAAAAAGTTATGGCATCAAACAAGTATAAATGCAACATATTCCAGAACTTCCTAGTTTCTGAAGTGACCACCACTGTTTTGGGGAGTACTTGTTTGTCCTCAGCATCCCCTGCTGCTCTGAGTAGAGAGGTTTCTGTCCAAGCTCACAGTGAAGTTCTCTGTGTCTTTGGTTGTCTTTGAAGTTTGCAGATTGTTCAGTTTTATGAAAACATAGCTCTTGGAGGTGTAGTGATATTTTGTTTGTGATCTTAGATCAGACTTCACTGCTAAGCCACTAGTTAGCCATAGAGGCCAGGCAGTGGTTGCACACACCTGTAAATCCAGCACTAGGAAGACAGAGGTGGACGGATCTCTGTGAGTGCAATGCTACACTGGGCAACAAAAGATTGAATCTGTGTAAAAAAGAAACAGAGTTCACACAGAGGTGATCCCACCACCTGGGATCATATGCCTTTAATCCCAGCACTAGGGAGGTAGAGAGGGGCATGATATGGCTGGACAAAGATATATAAGACAGGAGGAGACAAGATCCCAATGCAGTCTGAGGATTCAGTCTGAGAGACTGTCTGAGCTGTTGGAGAGACAGCATTCTGTGAGAACATTTGTAGAGACAGGATCTTCCCCAACAGTTTGAACATTGGTAGAGATAAGAACTTTCTAATGGCATGTGATTTTAATTTTTTATCTGAGAGGAGATTCCAGGGATTGATTTTATACACATAAGTGCTCTCAGAGTATTTACTGTCCCACTTAGGGACACCATACCTGGACATTTACTAGTTCCTATTTTATGTTTGTCTGTGTCTCTGTCACTATGTACTTTTACATTTACATCCTTGTCTCTTCACCATTTAAAGAACACTGCAAAAGCAAGTTTCTACTTATGATTGTTGTATTGATGAGGAATGGAGGGTCAGCTCTTCATGACTCCTCGTAAAAAGCAGTAGCATGTGACCAGTCTTGAAGGTTATGTTAGCTGAAGCAATAAAAAGACAGAGATCCCTAAGTGATGACAAGAAGTGAAGAGGAGGAGATGCTTGAACAATAGAAAATGTTTGTCTTGAGGTGAATATTACCATAGAGAAAATGGAATTAAGGGCTTTTCTTCATGCCTTGGTAATGTAAATCATCAGAAAATGACAGAGAATAGCTCAAAACAATCTGTCAGTAAATCACAGAGAAAACCACCAATTCTTTCATACTGAACACCCCATATGTGGTGTCTTTTAATCCTCTGAGCATGTTGTATATTGTGAGTAGCAGTGGTGGGGAGGCTGCCTTCCTGTGCCAGCTCTGAAGAGTACGTACCCCATAATTGCTTTGTCAACCTTGTTCAGACATTATGCTCAGTGTGTCTCATTTTTGCGTTATCTGATTTTTTCAGTGTGCTTTTTAGATCTTGGAAAAGATCACAAGAATAATTGCATCTTTTTCATACCATCCTAGAGAAGTGGTATGTGACCCCTTATTCAAGAATTGTTTCTTTGGTTACTCAGAGTTTTGTTTTCCCATGCTTCTAGGGGTCCCTTCCTCGATGAAACTATCTAGAAGGAATAAATAAGAAAAATATGTTCAACAGAATGCTTTCACGCTAAATCTGCACGTTACTTACAATTATCTTCCATTTGATAGCTGCATCCTTATACTTGAGTTTGTCCAGTCATTTATTCACTCATGTTTCCTGGATTCATGCACGTTCAGTTAATGGCTCCTGTTACAATGACAGCACAATATATTAT
The DNA here is from genome assembly GCF_982192425.1 of Myodes glareolus. Lineage (NCBI taxonomy): Eukaryota > Metazoa > Chordata > Mammalia > Rodentia > Cricetidae > Myodes > Myodes glareolus. The sequence continues at coordinate 11,872,926 of NC_142036.1, read as the reverse complement.
GGTTGTATGTGGTTAGAATTTGTCATTGTAGAAAAATCTATGATCATCTGGGAACTGCAAACATCGGCTGGAAGAAAATGCTCCCACCAGATTGGCATGTAGTTAAGCCTCTACTGTCTTTTTAGGGACATTGGAATGGCACAATTTCTTTTATATCATTGAGGAAGGAACTGGAAAATATTTCATTTGGAACAGGAAAAGGGAATTTGTTGCAGAAGCAGAAATTTTATGTAGATTTAGACAGAATAAAGCTTATTCATGCTAATCTATGAATCAGTCCTCCTACTTCCCTCTTTACTCTGCTACTCACTTCTTATGTCCTTTTCTGGCCACTCCTACTCTCATGCCTTTTCTTTCTGTTTGTTCCTCCCCTCCTTCCCTGCCTTCTTGATAAACTTCTGCTTCCTTATTTCCTTTCCTCTCTTCCCTCACACTCTCTCCAAAATCCTTTCTTCCATCACTTCCTTCAGTTCCCTAGTTTCTTGCTACATGTTACAAGCTGTTTCTGCTATATTTGCATAATTGTAATGGCTCCACTGTATCTAAAAGACAGCACCTAACTGTATCACATTCCTCCAGCTGTCTCTTGTTACCTTTCTTGGGCTTCAGAACATACATAATATGTATATATTTTGGGGTGAGTATTCAGCAGTCACCTATTTTCAGTACTGGGGCAGTCATGGGTCCATGCCTTACATGTCACACACTTCAGAAAAGCTCACTGACCAAGGCTGAGAGATGCCCTAACATATTGGTACAAGTATAAAAGACAGTGTTAGTATATGCTCCTTGGCTAAAGGACAATAACAGATTTTCTCATAGTACTGCTGATCTTTAAACATAAATGTGTTATAATTTTTAAAAATTTTGAAACATGATTAGCTCAGTAAAATATATTGAGGACCTCAGGTGGGTGTGGCATGCACAGTTCCTTTCCTCTACTTGCTGGACCATTTAACTGGCTTGGTCTTATATATATTTTGTACAGGAACACATAATAATTTATGTATATAATGACCATGCAATGTCCAGAGGTAACCATATCACAAAACTCCTCCCCATTTTATGCTACCTTCATTCTTTCAACTCACTCTTCAGTGATGTTCCTTGTGTCTTGTGGGAGGAATATGGAGGGGTAGGGAAGTGAAGTACGTGGGAGTTTTGATATAGATATTCTGTCTGTGGACAAGCACTCACACAGTTATCTATTCTTAGTAGTGAATAGTCATGGACTCTCTGCATTCAATGTTGGTTGCTGGTGGACAGAGATTCATTGTATTTGCAGGTGTCCCTATTGGTTGGTTGCCTTTGACCATTATGAGAATCCACAACCACAGGCATATGGGCAATGCTATTTGGTTTTGTTGAGTTATAAAAAAGAATATGAATTTTGGAGGAAAATATATTGCGAGGGTCAGGAAGAAAAAAAAATGTAAGGAAAAACTAGAGTGAGAATATGACGAAGATACATTGCTGATGTGTATGAGTTCTCAAAATATATGAAAGATGATTTTGAAATATTATAGTATATTTAAAGTCCATTAGTGTAGAACATTAAAGTCCTCCTACTCCAATGTTCTGATGAGCAGCTCATTCACCTGCAGTGTCTTCCTACCCTCACAAATTGAAGCCCTTTAAATCTCTACTGTCTCCACGAATGCTGGAGACATCCTTATCTTAAGTCTTTTTTATTTTCAACAGATACTGACAGTGTAACTGTTTTGTTGAACATCCCCCCACACTTCTCTTGGAATCTGCATTCCTATGAAGCACCTGGAAGGTCGAGTTCTGGGTGAACGATTCCCAATGACTCCTGTGCCTTGAGGACAATTCCTTTAACCACTTCCTAGAACTCTCATAAAACATAGACTCTTAGGACTCTTAGGAATGTTCCTCTCACTTTCCTTCCTTTCACTCCAGGCTGTCGATCTTTATTTGGATACTCAAGCATCTCCAATTTCTTCCGCTACTTTTTGTGGTTTCCTGAAATGAACCTAGCAAGGCTTTCTCTCTCTCTCTCTCTCTCTCTCTCTCTCTCTCTCTCTCTCTCTCTCTCTCTCTCACCTTATTGCATTCCTTATATACAAGGGATACATACCTAAACTAAATATATTTTTGCTTTTGCTTTGAGAAGATTCATCTCTTTCATCAAAAACATGAATAATGAGTATCATATTTTCTAAAAAAATTAAATTTAATGATGAGATTAATTAATTGAGCCTGTAATTCTTATATAAGGACCACACAGCCCATCCTGATGGGAATAGATTTGAAATGAAGGTGTGTGAAAGAGAAAACATATAGGAAATAATGAATGTATAGTAAAAGGAAAATTCTTTTGTGCTGGTAAATTCAGTGGTCTGTGTTGAAAAAGCATATGAATAAATATATAAAAGAAAAGATGAAGAGAGAAATGATTCCCACACACACAAGCTCCTAGCATCACAGAAGATCCTGCAAACTCCAATCAACAGAGTGATCCACCTGCTATCTTTGAACGGGAGGTGAGGCACGAAGATGCCTTACCTGATGAGTAGGACAAGTACCTGGGGCACAACTGCTGTCACCAGCTGCATTGTTCTTGAGTCTCCATGCTGAAGTCTTTCCAGGACCAATGACTTTCCACACAAGTTATGACAAGCTAGACAACATGTTCAGTGTTTGTTTTGATGTGTACACATTGTGTGAGGAGTATGTTGATTTTAAAGCTTTCCTGGATTCATGGATCACTGACCATATCCAACCTTTCTATTAAACTTGAATTCTATACTGATTCAACTATAAAACCCAAATGAGACTCTGTCCTGAGTCTAGGGAACCCGCTTTTTAGATCCTAAATTGTTTCACTTCTGATCTTGGTGCCCAGTGTAGAGTCAGTTCTTCCCTTCATGAAGGTCTCCATCTCATTTGTTTCAGAGTACACCTGTATTTAAATACACATGCCACAGTTGAAAATACATTTTAAAATATGACCAATTCAAATATGTCTACACACTACACTTGAAGAGATATTTTTCTGGGTGATTTACAGAGGCAGTTCAGACATATGAAGTCTAGCCCTTTATGTCCCTCTTCTTTCGTTCAGGGTAACTACGACCTGCCTATGTTCTCACTGTTCCCTTCTGTTCATAAGGACACCCTGCAGGGAACCTTGTGTCTAGGTTCATACTTATTCTCCTCAATGTGCATTTTGACAAAGCAACACTTGTTTCATCATAGACTTTCAGACTATCAGTTATGAGGTACAGAGTGTTCTTGTCTCCAGCGCTGGTCAATTATTCCTTGACAGAATTTGTATATTTTATTGAGACACCGGCCTTATACGTATTAGATCCACTCTAGTCCCTGTCCTGGAGCATGACAGACCCAGAGCACATAGTAATTACTGAAGGTGAATCTACATGGCACACAGAGAAGTTACACAGTTGACTCAAGCTGCAAGTATCGTCCTCCAGAGTCCACTAGCTTCACCTCCCACAGGACACCTGAAAACACTGAAGGAAGCTGTTACACATGTATACGTTCCCTCTTACTCATGTACACTTACAAACTCAGCACCTCTTTTTTGTTTTAAATTGCCTTGTAAAAGAGCACCAAGAAAAACCCAGCTCATTCTCAGTTTTATGGTGAATGGTTTGTGTTCAGTGTTTATCATTGATGGGCAAACATGAAAATCCTAGACTGGGCTCCTCTTCCAGAGCTTCAGTGTAAGAAGTAGGCTGGTTTTCGTGAGGAGAATGAGATCCTGTTTGCATTTTCCTGCTATTTATGTCCTCTTTACCTAGGCTCAAAAAGTGAACTATGCTCAGGAAAGAACTGACATTCATGGTGGTCACTCTAGCTAAGATCAACGATAAAATAGATATTCATGTTTCATGTCAGGATGACAGAGAGATGGAGGAAATCAAAGTTAATTTTTAATATCAGGATATTCCTGAATTATCTGTTGGCTCTCACTAAAATCCTACATTCTTCTCTAACTGGAGAATTAACTGAAACTCTGTAATAAATCTGGGGACGCTACTCCCATTGATCTCCGAATCTCTTCAAAATTGATCCTGGTACCGACAGCATAGCCACGTCTGCCTTGTTTGTTGCTCTCTGTCTTGTTCAGATGAGATTGCAAATTGTGTAGAAAAATAAACATTACAGTAGAAAACAGGACTTCAAAAATTTTCAGATGCATTAAAACTTAGTAAAAACTAAGTTCTAGAATATTACAATGGTGAGTCTCTGTTGGCCCTTAGTACTGCCTGCTGGCCCTGAGCTCTCTATAAGAGAGGCTCACACTAGAGTTCTATCACAGTGTCTCTGGAAGAGTAGTGTATGGGTTTGTTCTCAGTTTGCAGACTGTTCAGTTTAAAGAAAACTTGGCTTTTGGAAATGTCTTGCTGATGGTTGTCTAGGATTTGAGAACTGAATTGTAATCAATGTTTTCATTATACTTTACTATTCCCATTAACTCCAGACCCTTTCCTGGAGACTGGTGGACCCAGTGTACATGACATCTGGTTGATGAGAACACAGAGACAGTGCAGGTTAGAGACAGGGTTTGGGTTGGCTGTGATGACTGCACCAGTTCAGGTACTGTCTCCTTCACCTGGAACTGGGATAGTGCAAATGTTCAAATATTCCATACATGATGTACCTGGTTCTCTCTCCTGAAACCCTGAAACCCTCACAGCTTGGACAGGTCAAGAGGCAGAGGAGCAGCTCCAGGACAGACATGCTTTGCTGGAGCTCCAGTGAGAAGGAGATGGGGCTTCTCAGGTAAGGCTTGGCTTTCATTCTGAGCCTGAGGGCTACTTTGCATTGGGGATGTTCCTGAGAGGATAAAGGAAGCCCAGGAGGTTTCCCTTTCTTTTTCAGGTGACTGACACTTTTGCTTCTGTTTCCCAAGTGAATGGATTAAAACTATATTTCACCAAGCCCAAGCATTAAATTCAGCGTTGTTAATAATTATTGAATTTATTTTCTTGAGAAACTTTTAGCACAATATATTCTGATAATTATTTACTTTCTATCTTCTTTGACAGATCCTGCCCATCTCCGCAATTCCAGATTTTAATAGAAACTCAGAGTTTTAAGAGTCTTTTACGAGAACATATAAGGGTTTGGACATGAAATATTCTTTTCAATATAGACAGTTAATGGTTGAAAAATCCATAATCTGCAATATATTTTCTCTTTTAAAAATTAATATACAATATACATATTTGCTTTTACAGATTACAATGTACAGTGATAATATTCAGGGCTCAAAAGTTGGCTCAGTGGTAAGCTACTTTCCTCTCAGTATTAAAATCTTAGCTTGATTCACAACAGTTAGCTGAGAAGCTGGGTGTGAATGTTTATTCTATGTTCCCACACTGAAGGCATTGTGACTGGAGGTACCCCAAGTCTTGCCAGCCAAAGATTCTGTCTGAGTACTTATGCTCCAAGTTCACTGTGATATCCTTACTCAAAAATAAGATAGAAATCAACTGGTAATCATATACAAACTCCACTCTAGCCTCCTGACACATGTGCAAACCATGTACTTTGCACACATAGTCTAGCCAATTAGCACTTCTAGCCAGTCGAACATTGTCCTTACTTGGTAATGGATTCATGGTTTGTAGTTATACACAACTGTGCCATGGGTGCTGTAGACCTTTCCATGGAAACCAAGAGATGAACTCCTGTAGACTTGTTTCCTCTCCACAGCTTTCTAAGTGCACTTCTCAGTGTGGGCACTTCCATTCCTTTTTCCAGTCATAGAGTGGTTCATTTAAGACTATGAAAGTAAGAATGATATTTTTCTAAGTGCTTAATTCCTATTTTTAAGTGAGTTTGTTTCTTAAACTTAAGGTCTTTCACATGGTCACAATGCCCTCTACGACAAAGCTATATGCCTAGCTCAATCTTATAAAACATCACATTTTTCTACAGAAAATAATGTTTGATGACTGCATTTAGGCACTACTAAAACAAACACCAGGAAACACAATTGCTTCTTCCTTGACACTCAGCACTTATAACTGATTCTGTAAAGAATCAATTTATTGCCAGGCAGTGGTGGCACAAACCTATAATCCAGGCACACGGGAGGCAGAGGCAGGCTGATCTCTGTGAGTTTGAAGCCAGCATGGTATACAAAGAGCTAGTTCCAGAACAGATTCAGAGAAACCCTATCTCAAATACACAAAAACTAAATCAAACAAAAAACGGATCAATTTACTGAGCATGGATCTTGAGAATGTTGGGGTATAGAAGGTAAATCAAACCAAATGAAGAAAACAGAAGGAAGAGGACAAGGAGAAGTAGAGGGAAACTTCATCCTCAGCTGGTGACTCCTGAGTCTGGACACCATAATCCTTTCAAGACTACTGTGTAGTTGAACCACAGCATGTGCTGGGGTCTCACTACTCATTTTCAACACCACACACCTGAATGAAAGAATAATAAGAGCAGAGAGCACATATGAGTAACAGTATCTGCCACAAATCTAAAAGAAGGAGACAGGTACTTTTGAACTGGGTTCTCTGCCTCAGGTGCTTTGAGAGTCACTGGGATCTTAAGGAACTGAAATGTCTTCAGAGGCTTGATCAGGGTAAGGGAGGCTCTGGTTCTGAAGTCAAAACTTGAATCCCAACCTCGCTGCTCACCTGATCTCAGATCAGGTTTCTGTGGTCAGATGATGCTGTGGTAATCTCTGTAATGTAAATTATTTATAGATGATGAGAAAGTATACATCTCTGAAGCAAGGACACAGACACTCAGACGCATGTACACAAGATAGATATACAACAGATACAATCCTTCCTAAAACACACATACAAGGGCAGGTGGATATATGTATATTAATATCATATAACATTTGAAAATATTCTTTTTCCACCTATGTTATTTGTTCTACTTAAAAACAAATCACCGTCCTCATTCATTATGTACTGTGAATTCATTGATTTATCCCACTACCCTCTCTCCCCTTTTTCTCTTTAACTTCTTTAATCCTCTGTCCTCTCCTACTTAATGTCTCTTCCTTTCTCTCTTCCTTCCTTTCCTGATTTACTGCACCAACTCTGTTTCTTTTTTTTGCTCATCCAGACAGGAGATTGCAGGGTCACATAACCTTGTGTATTTCTGTGAAGGACCCCACAGTTTTCATAATATCTTAGTAGAACCACATTCCCATTTCCACAACACGGGCATCCCTTCTCCTCCATTCTTATAACACTTTGTCTCATTTTTTTCCTTGAGTAAATGGCACTCATATCATTGGTTACAGACAACTAATTCTTTTGGGTTTAGGATCCATTTCTGTGGTTATGAAAAATGTTAGCTTTATGTAACACTTCTGCCCATTTTCACTGATCAAGGTGAAGCATCCCAATCAGAAGATGGAGGGCAGAACATGGTTTGTTCATGAGGACCTCATCTCCCAACTCTGGGTTTCCAGAGCTATCAGTTAACCTCCTGACTCAAAACTGTTCTCTTGGATACCAGAAATCTGTTATAAAGGTTATAAACATAACCTTTAATGGGGAGTACTGATGTTTCAAACTCGGTATTTTTTAATAAAAATGATAAATATATTTTGAAATATTACTATTTGAAACCAGGTCTCATAAAAACTACACAATAACTAGACCATTGGGCCAAATAACTGCATTGAATGAGAACTTTTTAAAAATACACTGTTTTAATTAGGGGTATAGGTTTCTGTGTGGGTAGTGTAGTGCTCATAAAGATAAACAGATACCACAGAGTCCACCAGACTCACATGTGGCTCTGAGCTGCCTTCATCTTCTAGGGTTTACAATCTTCTTTGCCTTCTTTGGGAGCATATGCTTGTCACTGAACAGGATCATTTTGCTCTGTGTGATGATTTGATCTGCATTTTGTTCAGGTAAAAGCACATCCTAAATTTAAAAAGCAACTATAATGGGGCTGTGAAAATCAAGTTTTTGCCACACAAGAACAGTTCAGTGTATTCTAAACAGAGAACTCAGAATCCATAACTATATAAAGAAATGGGTGTGGAATCCAACCAGGTGTACCATATAGGCAATGTAGAGAATGAACAATCACTGGGTCTCAAAGAAAAGCTAGTCATTGAGAACCAGGCCCAGTGATAGAATTTATCTGAAAATAAGTGACACAGATTGTTAGGAAAAATTCATCATATGTCAACACATCCACACATTTACACACACACGTACATGGAGAGGAGTGAGAGAGAAAACTTGAGAGAGGAAAAGAGGGAGAAGGAGAGACTGACACATAGACAAGATAGATAGAGAGAGATAAAGGGAAACAAGGAGAAACACTACAATAAATACACACTCACAACACAACTGGAAACAGAAATTTGAATAATCATTTGGACATTCAAGGATTACTACACTCTATTACTGTAGAGGGAATCCCTAAGTTTGATATGGAGAGACAGTACAGACACGGAGAAGTTCAGTCTTCCATGCTTCTCTAAGCAAGCTCTGCAGTGCCCCAGATCTCTAAGTGCTCTCAGCGCCCCCTGCTGGTCCCGTGTTCCCCACAGAGGTGTTTTTGTCTGAGCTCACAGTAGCATTCACTCACTGTGTCTGTTGCACAGTAATATATGGCTGTGTCCTCAGACCTCAGACTGCTCATTTCCAGGTACAGAGTGTTCTTGGCATTGTCTCTGGAGATTGTGAACCGTCCTTTCACAGCGTCAGTATAGTAGGTGCTACCACCATTGTAACTAATGCCTGCGACCCACTCCAGCCCCTTCCCTGGAGCCTGGCGGACCCAGTTCATGTACGCATTACTGAAGGTGAATCCAGAGGCTGCACAGGAGAGTTTCAGGAACTTTCCAGGCTGCACTAAGCCTCCCCCAGACTCCAGCAATTGCACCTCACATTGGACACCTGTAAAAACACACAAAAAAATCTGTTTAGAAAACTGATGCCGAAGACTTTTTTTCTCTTTCTCGTGTCCACACAATACACAGCATCTCATCTTTATGAATTACCTTTCAAAATAAGAGCAAAGGAAACCAATATGAGCCCTAAATCCATGGTGAGTGTCCTGTGTTCAATGTTGAACTCCTCTGCCAGAGCTCCAGGGTCAGGACAGGGCTCGATTTTATGGGCACAAAGAAGCCTTATTTGCATATCTTCCACTCATAACATCAGGCTGTGTATTTGTACCTGGGCAGAAGGCAGTACTCAGAGCAGATAAAAGACATAATACACACAGATGACAGTTACAGAAATTGAAGAATTAATGTAGCTCTGAGTACACATTTTCCTTGTTAGGAATTCACCACACTTTATTTGGTTCCTGTTTTACCTGATGCATAGAAAATGTTGTGTTTCCACACTTCATGTCTCTTTAGGATCACACAGCTGTGTTTCTGGATATTAGCTCTGTATGTCCCTCTGTCTCTGCCCCACATGGCTTCTTCCTGAGGTAAATCTTGCATAGGGTCACACCCCTCCATCTAAGAAGAACTCCTTCACTGTGATAGGAACACTTGAGACTTTCCTGAAGTCAGTTTTACTCAGTTCTCTTTTTTTCTGTTTTTATTACTTTAAAATAATACCAATCAAAATTCCCATTTCTTCTCCTCCTCCCACTTTCCTCCTGTTCCTCCCATCCCCTCACTTACCCCCCACTCCAGTCCTAACAGAGGCCAAGGCACCCTACCCTGCCCTGTGGGAAGTCCAAGGCCTTCCCCCCCTACATCCAAGCTTAGGAATGGATGCATCCAAAGAGAATAGGATCTGAAATAACCAGTATATGGGGTAGAGACAATTCCTTATGCCATTATCATTGGCCCCTCAGTTTGACCCAATTGTCAATCACATTCACATGGTCCAATTTGATTCCATGCTTGCTCAACTCCAGTCCAGTGGAGTTAGTGAGATCCCATTAGCTCAAGCACACTGTCACAGTGGATAGACCAACCCCTTGCGGTCCTGACTTCCTTGCTCATCCAGTAGACCGACTGATGACTATCTTGAATATCACCATAGAACCTTCATCTGATGATGGATTGAGACTAAGACAGAGACCCACATTGGAGCACTGAACTTAGCTCCCAAGGTCCAAATGAGGAGCAGAAGGAGGGAGAACATGAGCAAGAAAGAAAGGATCAGAGGGAACCTTCATCCGATGATAGACGAAGATTGAGACAGAGACCCACATTGGTGCACGGGACAGAGACCCCAAAGTCCAAATGAGGAGCAGAAGGAGGGAGAACATGAACAAGGAAGTCAGGACTGCGAGGTGGGCAATCACCCACTGATACAAGGAGATTGATCTAATGAGAGCTCACCAAGGCCAGCTGGACTGGGACTGAATGAGTATGTGATCAAACCGGATTCTCTGAACGTGGTTGACATAGGAACTTTCTGAGAAGCCATTGATAATGGCTCTGGGATTTGTTTTGTCTGCATGTACTGGCTTTTTGGGATCCTAGTCTGTTCGGATGCTCACCTTCCTAGACCTGGAGGGAGGGTGGAGGAACTCGAACTTCCCACAGGGCAGGGAACCCTGACTGCTCTTAGAATTGGAGAGAGAGGAGGAGATGGAGTGGGGGGAGTGGGAGGGTATTGAGAGGAGGGGAGGAAGTGGAAATTTTTATAAATTATTAATAATAAAAAATTGATCTTTAAAAAAAACTTACTTGGTCATGGTGGATGATTTTTCTGATATGTTCTTGAATTCATTTTCAAGTACCTTTTAAAATAAGCAATGCTTGTTGCATTGAGGTGTAACTAGCATCTTTTCTTTTTTAACAAAAGAAAATAAAGTATCTGTTTTCATTTTACAAATGAATTCCCATTTCTAATCTCTCCTCCTCCCATCCTTTCCATTTATTCCCCCACACGACTCCCATCAATCTCTCAGAGAATTCATGACACATTGCTTTGGGAAAGTTCTAATACCCTCCCTACTATTTCGAGGCTGATCAGGTACCCATACAAAGAGAATAGTTTTTCAAAAACCAGTATGTGGTGTTGGAATAAATGCTGATGCCACAGATATTGGGCCCATAGTCTACCCCAGCCATACAACTCTCACATTGAAGAGACTAATTTGGACCTATGCTGGTTCTTTCTTAGTCTACCTAGAGTTGGTGTACACCTATTAGCACAAGTAAATTGTTTTAGTGGGTAGACCCATCATGGTCTTGACCTCTTTGCTTTTATTCTCACTCCTCCCATTCTTCACCTGTACCCCGGTGTTATGGGAAGTCCTTATGTCCTTGTGCATCTGTCATTGGTTAATGAATAAAGATACTACCCTGACCTGTGATAGGGTAGAACTTATGTAGGTGGGGAAGATGAAAATGAATTCTGGAGGAAAGAAACCAGAGTTAGGGATATGCCATGCATCTACTACCAGAATAAGACATGCTCCTGAAACTTAGCCTGTTGGCCACTACCATGTGGTGATCCACAGATGAATAAAAAAGGTTTAAACTAAGATTTACGAGTTAGCCAATAAGAAGTTAGAGTTAAGGGGCCACGCAGTGATTTAATTAATACAGTTTCTGTGTGGTTATTTCAGGGCTAATCTAGCCAGGCAGCTGGGATGAGCATCAGTCCCTCTGCCTATACTTTGGGAACTCAAGACAATGCTCTGCTTTAGGTCTCTGCCTCTGTTTCTTTTAGTTGCTGGATGAAGATTCTATAGTAATATTTAAGATATTCATCAGTTTCACTACAGGCAAGACCGGTTTGGGCACCTACTCCTCTATTGCTTAGCGTCTTACTTGGTCTCATTGTTATGAATTCATGGGAATATCTCTAGTGCCAGGTTTCTTGCTAGCCTCATAATGACTTCCTCAATCAAAATATATCTTTCCTTGCTCTCATCTCTGTCATTCCTCGATCTAATCTATCCCATTCCTTCAAGTTTTTCTCCTCCTCCCTTTCTTCCTTCCTCTTCCTCTTTCACTGTCCATTTTCCCCCACCCCTGTGCTCCTAACTTTGTTAGGCAATCTTGTCTTTTCCCCCTTTTTAGGTGGATCTATATATGTTTTTCTTAAGAACCACAAAAACTCTACCTGGGAAATATTTTACCTTCAGTAAAGTTAGCAATATACAACATCAACTCAAAAAAATCAGTCAACCTCCTATATACACATGATAAAAAAGTTAAGGAAGAAATCAGAGAAACTTCATGCTTTACAATAGCCACATATGGCATAAAATATATTGGGTTAAAACTAACCAAGAAGTAAAAAACCCATTTGACAAGAATTTTAAGTCCTTGATATTAGAAATTGAAGAAAATATTAGAAAATTGAAAGTATACCCATAGTCTTGGGTAGGTAGGATCAACATAATAAAAACTTCAATCCTACCAAATCATTCTATAGATTCAATGCAATCCCCATCAAAATCCCAACACAAGTCTTCATAGAACTTGAATTAACAATAACCAACTATATTTTATAAAAACAAAAATCTAAGGATAGCCAAAACAATCCTGTACAATAAGGTACCTTGTGGATGCATCACCATCTTGGCTATCAAGTCCTAGTATAGAGCTACAGTAATAAAAACAGCTTGGTAATGGCATAAAAACAGACAGGTAAACTAATTGAATTTAATCAAAAACCTGTATATTAATCCACACACCTATGAACACCTGATTTTTAACAATGAAGCTAAAATTATACAGTGGAAGAAACAAAAGCATCTTCAATAAATGGTGCTGGCATAACTGGATGTCAACACGTAGAAGAATAAAAATCTTTCCTTATCTATCACCATGCACAACACTCAAGTCCAAATTGATTAAAGACCTCAATTAAATCTGGCCATACTAAACCTGGTAGAAGAGAATGTGGGAAGTAACCTTTAATGCATGGGTAGAGGAGACCACTTCCTAAATAAAATACAAGTTATACAGACAATGAGAGTAACAATCAATAAATGGGACTTCCTGAAACTGAAAAGCATCTGTAAAGCAAAGGACATAGTTAATAAGATAAAAAGGCAGCCCACTGAAGGTAAAAATTTCTTCATCAACCCCACATCAGACAGACGACTGATCTCCACATTAGACAGAGGACTAATCTCCAAAAGTATACAAATAAATCAAGAAATTAAATATTAAAATTCCAAATAACCAATTTAAAAATGGTACACAGAATTAAACAGATATTTCTCGACAGAAAAATTTTCAAATGACTGAAACACATTAAAGAAAAGATTAATATCCTTTACCTTCTGGGAAATGAAAATCAAAACCACTCTGAGTTACCATCTATGCCATTTAGAATGGCTAAGATCAAAAACGCCTTTAATAGCTTATGCTGGAGAGTTTGTAGAGTAAGAGGAACACTCCTCCGCTTCTGGTGGGAATGCAAACATGTTCAATCTGGAAATCAGTATGGCTGGTTCTCAGAATATTGGGGATCAACATACCTCAGGGTCCAGCAATACTACTCTTGGGCATACACCCAAAATATTCTCAAAATACTACAAGACATTTGTTCAACTATGTTCGTAGCAGCATTATTTGTAATAGCCAGAACCTGGAAACAATCTTGGTGCCTCTCAACTTAAGATAAGGTATAGAAAATATGGCACATTTATACTATGGAGTACTACTCATACTCCATACTACTCAGTGGTAAAAAAAAATGAAATTTGCATACAGGACCTCTGAGAAAGAATGAGTCTGGAATATCCGATGGAATAGGTAGGAACCAGGAAACTCTGTGGGTACATGTCAGGGTCTGGGACCTCTGAGCAATAAGGGAGGAACTAGAGATCTCTGTAGGTCTGAATTTGAGTCTGGGACCAGTGAGGGAGTAGGCCTGGGCCAAGTCCTTTATGGGTTCAGAAATGAGTCTGTGACCTTTGAGGATGTAGACCAGAGCGAAAGGTCTTCATGGGACTGTGCCCAAGCCATGGGCCTCCATGGGATCAGGCCCAGAACAGAGATATTTATAGAAACAGGCATGAGCCAGTGACATAAGTCGGTGCAGGACTGAAACAGCATAGTCCACAGGAGCAGGTAAAAGAGAACAACCACTGAGGATGTAGACCAGAACTAGAGACATCTGCGGGTCTGGGTGCAAGACTGGGACAACAGAGTGTTTGGGTTTGAGCCAGGACCTCTGTGGGTCCAGAAACGAATATGGAACCTCCATGCGAGTAGGCAGAAACCAGAGACCTCTGGGGTCCAGGGTGAGTCTGGGAACTCCAAGAGAATAGGCCAGAACCAGAGAACACTGTAGGTCTGGGTAAAAATCTGGAACCTCTGAGGGAGTAGGCATTAGCCAAGACTCCTGTGAGAGCAGGCTCAAGGGAGCAACCTCAGCAGAATGAGACCCAACAAAGCAATCTCTGTGAGACCATGCCCAAACTACACCTGGTATTTCAGAGGGAATCCCAAGAGTGTTAAGCGATCTCCAGGAACATGGAGGGCCCTATGGGGTGACTAGAACCATACCCTGGCTGTACTATGATGAGCAGCCACCTGAGCCTTGGATCCACTGGCACCTGGAAGATAGATTACAAGAGACAAGACAGCCCAACTACATCAATCAGAGGAAAAGAGAGGTAGACAAGGTAAGAAAACATGCAACATCAAAAGAGCAACTACTAAAAACTAGTGGCCCTATAACAGCAAGACTTCAACAACCAAATATAGATAGAGCAAAAGAAATTGACCCCCAAATAACTTTAGGAGAATGTTTGCAGTCCTTAAAAAGGAAATGAAAAATTCCCTCATTGGAGGAAATGACAAAAGGAAAATTGGAAGACATCAACAAATCCCTTAAAGAAAACCAAGAAAAAAACTACCAAACATATGAAAGAAACTTTGCAAGACTTGAGAACTGAAGAAGAGACAATATAAAAAACACAAGCCAAGGGAATTAGAGAAACAGAAATAATAAGAAACTGAACAGGAACCACAAATGCAAGCATAAACAGCAGATCATAAGAGATGGAAGAGTGAGTCTCAAGAACTGAAGATACAATTGAGGAAACAGACTCATCGGTTAAAGAAAATATTAAATATGGCAAAAGCTTATACAAAATATTGAGGAAACATGTGACACCATGAAAAGAACAAACCTAAGAATAATAGATATAGGAGAAGGAAAGGAAGTCCAACTTAAAAGCACAGAAAATATATTTAACAAAACCGTAGAAGAAAACTTTCCCAACCTAAAGAAAGACATACCTATGAAGATATAAGAAGTTTTCAGAGTAACAAATAGACTGGGTCAAAAATAATTCATCTTGCCACATAATAATCAAAACACAAAACATACAGAATAAAGAAAATTATTTTTTCAAGGAAAAAGTTCAAGTAGCATATAAAGCCAGAGCTATCAGAATTACACCTGACTTCTCAATGACAACAATAAAAGCCATAAGGTCCTGGTAAAATATTATGCAGATATTAAGAGACAATGGATACCAGCCCAGACAACTATACCTAGCAAAACTTTCAATGACCATAGAAGACATACAAGATATTCCACAACAGAACCAGATTTAACTAATACTTATCCACAAACAGAACTCTACAAAAGTACTAGAAGGAAAACATCAACCTAAGGAAGTTGGCTACATCCACAAAAACACAGAAAATTGATGATCTCACAGAAACAAGTCCCAAAGAAGAGAAACACACACACAATAACATTACCAAGAATAAAAACTAAAATAAGAGGAGATAGCGATCACTGGTCAATAATATCCCTTAATATAAATGGACTCAACTCATATATAAAGAGACACAGGCTAACAGGTTTGATAGCAAAATAGAATCCATTTTTCTGTGGCAAACAAGAAACACATCTCAAACAGATAGACAGTTGTATCTACATGATAAAATTAAAATCCTGTAAACTTTAGTAATGTGTTTAAATACCTTCGTAGAGATAGGATACTTTATTTTATCCCAAAACAAATTTATTACACACCAGGAACCTGAGAAGACCAGAATAGATCCCAAGACCTACAAATTAAAATCTGACTTGATAACATTTCCAGAAAGGGACATGAAACTCAGGGACACCTTAAGCAATATGTTAGCCAAGAACCTCCTTCAGCCCCCTGAACCTCAGCTACTATCTCTAGCTGCATTTGTTCCATGGTATAAGTACCAGAGTATAACTAGGATTAATGATGAAACAGATGTTCATGATTCACTTTAGGATGATAGAGAGAATAGAGGAAATCAAGAATAATGGTTTATTAGTCTATCCAGTTCTGCATGATCTGTTGGCTCTTACTAAAATCCTAAATTCTGCTTTAACTGGAGAATTAACTAAAGCTCTGTTGTGAAACTAGGGACCATAGTCTCAGTGATCTCTTAGTCTCTTCAAGATAGATCCTTTTACCCACAGTATATCACGGTCTGCCATGTATGATGCTCTCTATCTTGTTTAGATGAGCTTGAAAGTTGTGTAGAAAAATAAACATTATAGTGGAAAACATGACTTCATAAATATTCATATGCATTAAAAATTAATACAGACTAAGTTCTAGAAGATTACAATAGAAAAAAATGTTTTTCATACACAGAGTAAGCCAAAAAACTGAGAAGACAATCATTCCTGGACTTGTTTACCTGCTTTGATTTAGTACTGTGAAGACTTGTCATAATACTGGTGATTTCTGCTGGCCCTTAGTATTGGGTGCTGTTCCTGAGTTTTCTGTAGGAAAGTTTTATACAGTTTCACACTTGAGTTCCATAACTATGTTTCTGGTAGAATAATATATGGCTGTGTTCTCAATTTGCAGAGTTCAGATTTAAGAAAACTTGACGCTTGGAGGTGTTCCTGCTGATGGTTACCCAGGAATTGAGAACTGAATTATAATCATTGTATTTACTATACAATATTATTCCCATTAACTCCAGACCCTATCCTGGAGACTTGTGGACCCAGTGTACATGACAGCTGGTTAATGAGAACACAGAGACAGTGCAGGAAAGAGACAAGGCCTGGGTCTGTGATGGCGCAACAGGTCAGGTTCTGATTCATTCACATGGATCTGGGACAGTGCCCCTGGGGAAAACCAAGATCACCATCATTCAAATATTTCATGCATGATATACCTTGTTCTCTCTCCTGAAACTCTGAGACACTTACAGGTAGAATAGGTCATGACGTAGAGGAGCAGCACCAGGATAATCATGCTTTGCTGAAATCTCTAGTAAGAAGGAGATGGATCTTCTCAGCTTGAGGGCTGCATTGCATTGGGGGAGGCTACTGAGAGGATAAAAGAAAGCCAAGCAGGTTTTGCTTTTTACTTCAGGTGACTGACTTTTGCTTTGTACTTCTTAGTAGAAATGGAAATGGATACTCAGGAACATTTTCCTTGTTTTGATTGGGTTTCTAATCCCTGACAAACAAGAAACATTTTGAGTCACTGTCAGGCAAAAGATGGGAATGTTTACAGTGAGTTCACATTCAATCAAAGATGGTAGAACAAGGTATCACTTACTCGATGTATTTGAATGTCTCTAAAAATTTATAAGATGGATTTAGGATGGAATTTGGGCTCATAATGGTCAGAAATCATACTTATAAAAACTTAAAATTTATTATTTAGAATTCAGTACAGACATATTATTCTTTTCCCTCATCCAGAAGATAACTTGTAATTACCAACATTTAGTACATGAGATCTGGGAAAAAAACACAAGTGACTGACTTAGATCCTGTCTTATTATGCTCAGACTATTTACCTTCCTAATTAGGGACATGATACATGGGCACTTTTCATTGAACATCTGTATTTACAGGAGTCTCCTTTTAGCTTTGTATATTTATATCTCACTTTCTCTGTCCTCACGTTGTAACACATAAGAACCCAGGTTTTATGATTATTGCATTGCTGAGTAATGAGAAAGTTAGCAGTCCATAACACCCCATGAAAAGTAGTATCATCCGGCCAGGCTTGAGGGTTATGTGATCTGAAGAAATAAGAAGGCAGAGTGGTGACAAGACATGGAAGGATGACATCCTTGAACAGTGGGAACTGTTTGTCTTCTGGAGAGGATAACCATAGAGGACAATGGACTGCAGGACTTTCTCCCATGCCTTGGTAATGTAAATCACCAGGGAATGGAAATGAGGAGCTCTTACCAACTTGCCTTGTCAGATCCTGGAGAGCATCCACCGTTTCTTGTGTATGGGCACTCTATATTTTATGTCCCTCAGTTTGTTGTGCATAATCTGTTTTTGTGAGTGGCAGTGATAGAGCTAGATCTTAACATAGATGAGACAGTATTCCTGGCAAATACTGATAGGGAATCAAGACTATGAGTGCTGTGTTCTCCTTATTCGCTGGGATCTTAAGGAAGAATGGGAACCAAAATGTCTTCAGAGCTTGCCTAGGGTAATGGAGGGCCTGAGCCTGAAGGCAAACCTTGAATCCCAGTGTTTCTGCTCACCTGACCTCAGAGCATGTTTCTGTAATGATCATGTTATGGTAACCTCTGTAATGTAAAATAATTATAGATGATGAGAAAGTACGCGTATCTGAAGCAAGCACACAGATACTCAGACATATATACACACAGACAGATATACAACCACAGAGACAATCCTTCCCAAAAAACAAACTTACAAGGGTAGATGGATACATGTATATTAAGTTCATAGGATATTTAAAAATGTTATTTTCCCACCTTTGTCATTCATTCTACTTAAAAACAAATAGCCATGCTCATTAATAATGTACTGCAATTACATTGATTGATCCCACTATCTGCTCTCCTCTTTCTCTCACTCCTTTGAACCTTCTGTCCTCTCCTACTGACATGTCTCTTCTTTTCTCTTCTCCCTTTTTTACTGTCTTCCTATACCAACTATGCTTCTTTTTCTACTGACAAAGAAGTGAGGTTGCAGAGTCACTTCATCTTGTGTAATTCTCTGAGGAAGTCCCCAGTTTTTATAATGTCTTATTAGGACCACATTGCCATTTCCAAAGCACAGGCATCACTTTTCATCCATTCCCATATTATAGTCTCATTCTTTTCTTTGGTAAATGGCACTCATATCATTAGTTACAGGCAACTCATTCTTTTGTGTTTAAGATCCATTTCTGTGGTTATTAAAAATGTCAGTTTTATGCATCCTCTTCTGTACATTTCCACGGGTCAAAGTGAATGATACCAAACAGAGGATGGAGGGCAGAACACTGTGTGCTCATGAGGACATCACCTCTCCTCTGGGTTCCCAAAGCTATCTGTTAACCTTCCGACTCATAGGAAAGATTGAGAGAGAAAGAGGGAGAGTGATAGAGACTGTGACACAGACAGAGATAGGGAGACAGAGAAAGATAAAGGGAAACAGGGAGAAACATTAAAATAAATAAACACACACAACACAACTGGAAGCAGAAATTTAAATAATAATGTGGACATTCAAGGATTACTACAGACTATATCTGCAGAGAAAATCCCTAAGTGTGATATGGAGAGTCAGTGCAGACACAGAGAAGTCCAGTCTTCCATGCTTCTCTGAGTGGCAGCTTCTGTGACTAAGATCTCTAAGGGCTCTCAGCGCCCTCTGCTGGTCCGGTGTTCCCCACAGATGTGTTTTTGTCTGAGCTCACCGTAACATTCACTCACTGTGTCTCTTGTACAGTAATACGTGGCTGTGTCCTCTGATCTCAGACTGCTCATTTCCAGGTACAGTGTGTTCTTGGCATTGTCTCTGGAGATTGTGAATCGGCCCTTCACAGCATCGGTATACCAGGTGCTACCACCATTTTTATTAATCCATGCAACCCACTCCAGTCCTTTCCCTGGAGCCTGGCGGACCCAGTTCATGTAAGCATTACTGAAAGTGAATCCAGAGGCTGCACAGGAGAGTTTCAGGGACTTTCCAGGCAGCACTAAGCCTCCCCCAGACTCCAGCAATTGAACCTCACACTGGACACCTGTAAACACAAAGAATTCTGGTTAAAAAACTGACACAGAATACATTTTTTTCTCTTTCTCATGTCTACACAACAGACAGCGTCTCATCTTTATGAATTACCTTTTAAAATTAGGACAAAGGAAACCATTATAAGCCTTAAGTCCATGGTGAGTGTCCTGTGTTCAATGCTAAACCCTGTCTGGGAGGACTTGGAATTCCAGGGCTTGTCTCCTCTGCCAGAACTGCAGGGTCAGGGCAGGACTGAATTTTATGGGCACACAGAAGCCTTATTTGCATATCTTTCTGCCATAACCGACTTTGTAGTTGGACCTGAGGAGAAGGCAGTACTCAGAGCAGATATAAGACACCATGCACTCTGATGAGAGTTGTAGAAAGTAAAGCACTAATGTGGCTCTGTGTACACATTTTCCTTGTTAGGGATTCACCACAATTTATTTAGTTCTCTTTTCACCACGTGCATGGAAAATGTTCTTGTTGCTGTCTGTCTTCCTCTCAGTGATTGCTGTGGGGACAAATTTATATTTGCAGCACTTAACTGTTTGCATCCTGAAATTCTTCCTATGATCACCTTTTACTCCCCACTCTGCCTTTCCCTTTCCCATCTCGATATCAGGCAACACATGTCTGTCTTCATGCTGTCTTAGGTCAGTTTTTATTTCTGCATATTTATATAGTCAGCACAATGGGGACATTTAATGTATTTTTGTAACAAACGCCAAATTTTGCATCAATTTTGTATTTTCAGAAGGCATTGTTTTTATTTTCCCAAATTGTCATGCTTTCTACCCATGCAGTCCCTTTCTCTCATTATACCCAACTTTTCCTTTCAAAACCTCTGTATTACCCTGTGCTTTTTCCCTCTTACCCTTCACTTAAGATGTCTTTTTCTGTCTTGACTTCCATTCTATTTCTACGGAAGCCAGAGAACCAGACACACAGAGTCTCAAAAACTCAATCTGGATTCTCTCTATGAGGCAGAAATTGTCCTTCCCAATCTTCAATATGTTGTGTGATATAAGATTTCCAGTATCATTCAAGTTCCTCCAAAGCTCAGACAATACTGATTAAGAGGATGTGGGAAGAATGTAAGGAGTGAAAGACAGGGAGGGGTGCTGTGAAATGCTGCCTTCTGGGCATGTCATGGATATTACAATCATGGATCCGTAATGGCTGCTGTTTTCCATTGAACCCAAATAAATACAAACCAGCCAAAACCATGGTATAGATAGCACTGATAATTCTTCAGCCCTATTTCTTACTGAAAGAAGATGGAAATTTATTTTCTGCACAAGAGATATAGTCACTCTTTTTTGAGGGTATAGTCCCTGGTGTATTTCCTATGTTGCAGTGTTTGGGTTCACACACATGCAGATATGGACAACACTTAACTGGGCTTAAATAAGAATAAGGTTGGGAGGGACCCATGATTGGAAGATGAGGGAGGAACTGGGTGGAAAAATATCACACTTAGAGATCCTAAGGAATAAAGAAATAGTAAAAACTGTATAACTGAGATTCAAAACAGTAAATTCCAGAAGCCAATTAAGGATCATTAATAAGTATCAAATAACTTGGTAGGCAACTTTATTTGGGACCATCTTCTCATCCAACTAAGAACTGGTGGGGTGTTTCACTTATTTCTTTTTTTTTGTTTTTGTTTTTTGTGTTTTTTAGTAAATATGTGGATTATTATTATTATTTTTAAAAATTTTCACCTCTTCACCTCCTCCCCTTTCCCTCCCCCTCCGTCCATTCCCCTACCCCTCCCTCTCCAGTCTAAAGAGCAGTCAGGGTTCAATACCCTGTGAAAAGTTCAAGATTCTCCACCCCTCCATCCAGATCTAGGAAGGTGAACATCCAAACAGACTAGGTTCTCCCAAAGCCAGTACATGCAGTAGAATCAAAATCCAGTGTGATTGTCCTTGGTTTCTCAGTCAGCCCTCCTTGTCAGCCCTATTCAGAGAGTCCAGTTTGATCACATGTTCCATCAGTCCCAGTCCTGCTGGCCTTGGTGAGCTCCCATTAGATCAGCCCACCATCACAGTGGGTGGGCGCACCCCTCGTGGTCCTGACTTCCATGCTCATGTTCTCTCTCCTTCTGCTCCTCATAAGGACCTTGGGAGCCCAGTTCAGTGCTCCAATGTGGGTCTCTGTCTCTACCCCCATCAATCGCCAGATGAGGGTTCTATGGTGATATGCAAGATATTGATCAGTGTGGCTATAGGATAGGGCCAGTTCAGGTGCCCTCTCCTCAGCTGCTCAAGGAACAAGCTGGGTACATCACCTTGGACATCTGGGAAACCCTCTAGAGTCCTGTCTCTTGCTAACCTTAAAACGACCCCCTTAATTAAGATATATAATTCCCTGCTCCCATATCCACTCTTTCTCCATCCCAACCATTCCATTTCCCCAAGCTCTCCCCATCCTCCCCTTCTCAATTTTCTCTACCCATCTCCCCTTATCTCTATCCCACCCCTACCCCCAAGGCACTTGCTGTTGGGAATGCAAACTTGTGTAACCACTTTGAATATCAGTGTGGCGGTTTCTCAGGAAATTCGGGATCAACCTATGCCAGGATCCAGCAATACCACTCTTGGGAATATACCCAAGAGATACCCTATCATACTACAAAATTATTTGTTCAACTATGTTCATAGCAGCATTATTTGTAATAGCCATTCCTGGAAACAACCTAGATGCCCCTCAATGGAAGAATGGATGACGAAAGTGTGAAATATATACACATTAGAGTACTACTCAGCGGCAAAAAACAATGACATCTTGAATTTTGCATGCAAATGGATGGAAATAGAAAACACTAACCTGAGTGAGTTAAATCAAACCCAAAAAGATGACTATTTGTTCAATAATTTATTTACCGTAATGTGAATATGAAACCTTTTCATTTATATTGGTAAGCTCTCCAAAATGTTCTGGGTATTCTTGGTCAAAAGTAAAATTCTTAGAATGAGAATAGAGTTATTGGTTCTGATATAGATTAGGTCTAACAAATTCATTAAAATTTTACACTGTCAATCCATTTCAGTAGCAAATATGTAAGCTGATCCTCACACTGACCCTGGAAAATATGACAGTGGAACCTGTGTGTTCAACATTGTGTGCAGTTATTTAATTCAGTGTTATACATTCTTCTGTCAGTATTCCAAGAATGTAATCAATGTGGTCTCCAAAGTTTCATCACACACTATTAGTGTCACAGCCTGATTTTCCAGAGAATCCTTAGCCTCATATGAATGGATTCTCTTTTCCTTTGTAAACCCACCCTAAGCATATGACCTATTATCATGGAGTCTCTAGCCAACATGGCTTCTCTGAAGGATACTTCTCTAGCTCACACATGAGACACCAGTCTCTTCCAATTAGCAACAACAAAGAGTGCAAAGGAATAATTCTGGGAGTCTTTGAGGCAACAAAAGCACCAAAAAAGCACAATCTGTGAAAAATCATAGAATTTAGTTTTCTTTGGGAAGGACTGATTTTTGTAGGATGTGCATATTTGTGGATGAGAATTTTGTGGTCTGATTGCACAATATGCCTATAGAGGAATCATTTGCCTGGACTTCAACAAAGAGGCTAAGTTTTACCAAAAAGCAAATGTTCAATAATACAGTCATGCAATAATTAGAACAACTGTACACTTTTATCAAGGTCCTACTAGTTTAGAGGTAGGAAACTGTGGGTGGTTCATTTTTAAGCTAACTTTGAAAAGTAGTGTCAATTCAAGAGAGTTGTGGTTTATCACAAGTTTAAAAATAAAGAAGATGAATTAAAGATTATTCAAAATTCTTACATAGTTTTCTTACAAAGTTTCATAATTTCAGACTCCCATTATGTATGTATGTATCTATCTATCTATCTGTCTGTTTGTCTATCTCTCTCTCTCTCTCTCTCTCTCTCTCTCTCTCTCTATATATATATATATATATATATATATATATATATATATATATATATATATAATGTGCTGATTTGTTTGACAAGGATCAATTAAACATCTTAGAGGATTGTGTGGGCACACAGATGATTAGTGTATAATCAAAAAACAAGATTAATAGGCTAGGAAAAGTAAAGTGTACGCTAGAGGATTAAATTGTTTAAAAGGCAAAAAAGCAAAGGTTTGACATCAAATAGTTGCAAATGCATATTCCAGAAGACCACTGTTTCAGGGAGTACCTGTTCATCCTCCACATCCCATGCTGGTCTGAGTATAGAGGTTTCTGTCCACGCTCACACTGGAGTTTTTTCACTGTTCTTCTGGCACAGTAATACATGTCCAAAGTGTGAAGATTGTTCAGGTTTATGAAAACATAGCTCTTGGATGTGTAGTAATACATGTTTGTGATCTATCAAGTAAAGCATCCTGAATTTCAGAGTGCAGAGTTAAGACATTTGTTAGCCACAGAGGCTAGGCAATGGTGGCACAAACCGTTAATCTGGGCACTAGGAAGACAGAGGTGGAAGGATCTCTGTGAGTGCAAACCTATCCTGGGCTACAAGAGATTAATCTTTGCAAATTAGAAACAGAGCTCACACAAAGTTGATACCAGCAGCTAAGATCATGTGCCTTTAATCTCAGCACCAGAGAAACAGACACAGGAGTGACATGGAAGGACAGAGAGAGAAATATTAGAGAGAAGGAGATAAATCAGATGCAGTCTGAGGATTCACTCTCAGAGGCAGTCTGAAGATTTGGATAGACAGCATTTAGTCAGAGGCTTTGTAGAGACAGGATCTTCCCCATTTGGCCTGAGCATTGGTAGAGGTGAGAACTCTCTAGTGGATGAACACTCGGCTTTTCTGATCCTTCAGTTTTTGCCACTGGTAGCTGACTCAGGATTTTTATCATTAAGAACATTTAGAATTCATGAAACAGGAGGTGACTCTACTGATGTTAACTTGGGATTTGAGACCTGAATTATAACATGTGCTCCTACCACTCCGGATACTTTACATCCACGTCAGACACTTTCCTGGAGATTGACAGACCCAACTTACACCATAAATAGTTAATGACAATCCACTGACAGTTCAGGTGTGGGACAGGGTCTGTGAGGGCTGTACTAGACCAGGTCCTTAATCCTTCAGCTGTTCCTAGGACAGGAAACCTGGGAACAGGTACAATCGTCATGATACATACATCCCACAGATGACATGCCTTTTCTAAAACCCTGAAAAACTTACAACGTGGAAAGGGCACCAGGTGGAGCAGCTCCAGGACAACCATGTCCTACTGGATGCTTTAGTGAGAAAGAGATCGGACCATTCATCTAGGCCTGAATTTTAGCCTGAGCAGGAGTGCTTCATTTTCATTGAGGGAGGTTCCTGAGAGGATGAAAAAAGAACAGGGAAAGGTTTACACTTTTCCCTCAGGTTTCTGAGAATTGCCCTTGTGTTCTTTACGAACCTGGTGTTAGAAAATGAATAACAGTTTTCTAACACTGAATTCCCACTTGCATATGAATATTGTATTGTATGATTCACACTGTGCTGACCTTGGATGGAAAACATTAAGTGACCCCCACATTCATGCTGTGCAGATAACAGAGGATACCACATCCTCAGTGCATATCCCTGTAAATTCCAGCAGAGTGTTTAGATGGAATTTAGTGATAAGATGCACTTCAGGCTCTTTCTGATGTGAAATCAGGATTAAGGAACTACTTAAAATTCTTTCTGTTGTCAATGAAGTTATTTTTTTTATCGCTCGCCTTTAAAATCCAACTTGTGAGAATGCAACTCACAAACATTTTGTGCATTGATTTTAATTTTTCATATGAAAGGAGATTCATGGAATTGATTTTCATACACATAAGTGTTCTCAGAGTATTCACATGCCTACTCAGGGACACCACACTGGTTTATTTTCTAGTTCCTGTCTTCTCTTTGTCTGTGTCTTTGTCACTATGTACTTTTATATTTTTTGCCTTGTCTTTTTACCACTTGAAATACATTGCAAATGCAGGTTCCTAAATATGATTGTTACATTGGTGAGAGACGGAGGGTCACCTCTTCATGACACCTTGTTTAAAGTATTACATGGAACGAGTCTTGAGGGTTATGTTACATGAAGCAATAAAAAGACAAAGAACCCTAAGTGATGATAAGTAGTGGAGAGAAGGACTTGCTTGAACAATGGGAACTATTAGTCTTGTGGTGAAGATAACCATAGAGAAAGGAGATTCATGGCTTTTTTTCAATGCCTTGGTACTGTAAACCATCAGAGAATGGTAAAAATAGTTTAAAACAATATGTTCGGTAAATCCCAGAGAATATCCACCAATTCTTTCACTTAGGGCACCACATATATTGTGTCCCTCATTCCTCTGAGAATGTTCTGTACTGTAATTAGCTGTTTTGGAGACAGGTCTTAACACTGGGGAGCCCGCCATCCTGTGCCAATTCTGATAGACATCTACCCTTGTTAGTGCTTTGTCAACCTTCTTCAGGATGCACTGTTTATTAGAACATCATTAGACATTATGCTCAGTGTGTCTCATCTTTGTTTTGTCTGATTTTTCATTATGGTTTTTGGATCTTGCAAAAGATCGCAAGAATAATTATGTATTTTTCATTCAAATTTGGAGAACTGGTATGTGATCCCTTACTCGATTTTTTTCTTTAGTTATATCAGACAGAGTTCATGTTCACATTTTGTTTTCTCATGTTTCTAGGGGTCCCCTTATCCATGAAATTCTCTAGGAGGAATCACTAAGAAAGTGTTCAAATGGAATGTTTTTAAGGAAAAACTGCACAATACTTACAATTACCCCCTACTTGAGAGGCACATTGTTATCCTTGAGTTTGTTTACTCATTTATTCAGTCAAATCTAGTGGATGTTCAGTTAATGATTCCTGTTACAATGTCAGTACGATATTTTATATTCATACAATGGTTAGAACTTTCTCAATGTAGAAAAAGCTTTGATAATCTAAGAATTGCAAACCTCAGTTGGAAGAAAATGCTCCCACTAGATTGGATAGTAGGCAAGTACTTAGCAGCATTTTAGCAACATTAGAATGGCACAATTTCCTTTATATTTTTGAGGAAGGAACTGGAAAATATTTCATTTGGAACAGGAAGCTTATTGCTGAATCAAAAATATTATGAAGATTTACACAGAATAAAACTTATTCAAGTTAACTATGAATCCTACTTCCCTCTTTCCTCTACTACTCACTTCTGATGACCCTTTCTGGCCCCTTCTATTCTCATGTCTCTTCTTTCCTTTCCTTCTTCTCCTCCCTCCCTACTGCCCTGATAAATTTCTGCTTCCTCAATTCCTCTTTCCTCTTCCTTCTCACTCTCTCCCACATCCTCTCTTCCATACTTCCTTCCATTTCCTTTTTTCTGAATTTCTGCTATATATTCATAATTGTTATGGTTACCCTGTACCTAAAAGGCAACACCCTACTCTATCATATACCTTCCGCAGTCTATTATTAACTTTCTTGGCTTTCATAACATATATAATATGTTTGTTTTGAGGTGAGTATTCAGAGGTCACTTATTTTCAGCATTAGGGCACTCATGGGTCCATGCTTTACATTTTACACTCTTCAGAAAGTAGCTTCACTGACCTAGGCTTAAAGAAGCACTGACGTATGAGTACAGATAGAGTAGACAGTGTAAGCATATGCTCCTTGGCCACACACCATTGGCAGATTTCCTCCTAGCACTGTCACATTAGAAATGTTGATTTTTGAAGATTTCTGTGTTCTAATTTTAAAAATGTTGAAAATGTTTTAATTTTGAAGTATGACTATTTCAGTAAAATATATTGAGGATCTCTGGTGGGTCTGGCATGTACAGTTCCTCTCCCCTACATGCTGGACCATTTGATTGGCTTGGATTTCTACATATATTATATAGGAAACCATAACAAATCAAGTGTGTAATGACCATGTGTTGTCCAGAGGTAACCATCTCACTGAAATCCTCTCCATTTTATGGTACTTACATTCTTTCAAACCACTCGAGTAATGTTCTCTGTGGGAGCAATATGGAGGTGTAGAGAGGTGGGTGATGTGGCAGTTTAGATATAGACATTCTGTCTGTGGACAAGCACTCACACAGTTTTTGTTCTCAGCAGGGAAAAGTCTTGTACTCTCTGCATTCAATGACGGCTACTGGTGGACAGAGATTCATTTTATTTGCAGGTATAACTACTGGTTGTTTGTCTTGTAAACACCCTTGGGCATATGATCAATATTATTTGGATTTCTTGAGTTATAAAAAGAGAACATGAATTTGGGTGGAAATTGTGTTGGGAGGGTCAAGGAGAAGGAATTGGAAGGAAAAAGTTGAGTGAGAATATGGCCAAGATACTTTGAAATTGTGTATGAGTTCTCAAAAAATATGAAAAAATCTTTCAAAATAGTAGAGTATATTTAAATTCCATCACTGTAGAACATTAAAGGCCTCGTAAACCAATGTTCTGAGGAGCAGCTGGCTTACCAGAAATGTCTTCCAAATTAAAGTCCTTTAAATCTGTACTGGGTCCATGAATGCTGGAGACATCCCTATCTCATTGCTTTTTCTTCAACAGACTCTGACAGTGTAACTGCTTTTGTTGAATACATCCCCCACTTCTCATGGAATCTGCACTACTAGGAGCACCAGCAAGGTCCAATTCTGAGGAAAGGATTCCCAATGACTCCTGTGCTTTGAGGACAATTCCTTCGAACACTTCCTATAACTTCAGGAGATGCACAGACTGTAAGTAATGTTCCTCTCACTTTCCTTCCTTTTGTTCCAGTCTATCAATATTTTTTTGGATACTCAAAACTGCTACAACTTTTTTCTCTCCTATCTATGATTCTTTCCAGTTAAGGGGAGCAAGGCTTTTTTTTTTCTTTCCTTCCTATCGTCCTTTTTTATTATTTTTTTGTTACAAATGAACACAAATCAAATATATATATTTGGTATATATATATATATATATAAGCATATATATGTATATATATACATATATAAGCATATATATATGTGTATATATATACATATATATATGCGCTTCTGAGAAGATTGATTCCCTTCAGCAAAGATATGAATAATGTGTATCATATTATACAGGTTGGAGTTCCTTTATTTCAGTAGCCTGCCTGCATGAAGGTAGGCTTTTTGTCAGCAAGGTCCCTGGACAGCAAGGGAACCTGACTATGTACCAGAAGATCCATTGGAGAACATTTGAAGGAAGAGATGAGCATGCACCAAGGCAAGAATTTCTCCAACAATCTGAAAAACAACATGAAAACACCAGATCCCAGCGATCCTACAACAGATGGACTTGAACACACTAATCCAGAAGAAGTGCAAAAAAAGTGCCATTATGAAAGTGATAGAGTCCCTTAAACAGGATATGAACAACTCCCTTAAAGAAACAGATGAGAAGTATAACAAAAAGTTTGAAGAAATGAGTTAATATGTAAATGATAAACTGGAAAACCAAGAAAAAACAATCAAACACATAATGGAAACAGACTAAGTATTGAAAACTGACTCCCAGTTTCTTGAGAAACCGCCACACTGATTTCCACAATGGCTGCACAAGTTTGCATTCCCACCAACAATGGATGAGTGTTCCCCTCATTCCACATCCTCTCCAGCATAGGCTATCATTGGTGTTTTTGAGTTTGGGTATTCTGACAGGTGTAAGATGATATCTCAAAGTTGTTTTGATTTGCATTTCCCTGATCACTAAGGAGGTTGAGCATGACCTTAAGTGCCGTTTGTTCATTCAAAGTTCATCTGTTGTGAATTCTCTGTTCAGTTCAGTACCCCATTTTTTAATTGGGTTAATTGGAGTTTTACTGTCTAGTTTCTTGAGTTCTTTGTATATTTTGGAGATCAGACATTGGTCTGATGAGGGGTTTGTGAAGATCTTCTCCCAGTTGGAAGGTAGCCTTTTTGTCTTACTGACAGTGTCCTTTGCTTTACAGAAGCTTCTCAGTTTCAGTAGGTTCCATTTATTCATTGATTCTCTTATTGTCTGCACTCCTGGGGTTCTGCTTAGGAAGTGGTCTCCTGTGCCTATATCTTGTAGACTACTTCCCACTTTCTCTTCTATCTGGGTCAAAGTGGTCGGATTAATGTTGATTTCTTTAATCCATTTGGACCTGAGATTTGTGCATGGTGATAGATATGGATCTATTTCATTCTTCTACAAGTTGACATCCAGTTATGCCAGCACCATTTGCTAAAGATGCTATCCTTCTTCCATTGTATACCTTTAGCTCCCTTGTCAAAAATCAGCTGTTCATAAGTTTTAGGGTTAATACCCGGGTCTTCTATTCGATTCCATAGGTCTACTTTTCTGTTGTTATGCCAATACCAAGCTGTTTTCAATACTGTTGCTCTGTAATAGAGTTTGAAGTCAGGGATGGTAATGCCTCCAGAAGTAGTTCCTTTATTGTATAAGATTGTTTTGGTTATCCTGGGTTTTTTTGTTTTTCCATATAAACTTGATTATTGTTCTCTCAAGTATGTGAAGAAATTTTATAGGATTTTGATGGGAATTGCATTGAATTTATAGATTGCTTTTGGTAGAATTGCCATTTTTACTATGTTGATTCTCCCAATCCAAGAGCAGGGGAGGTCTTTCCATTTTCTGGTATCCTCCTCAATTTCTTTCTTCAAGGACCTCCCTCAGGACCCAGCAATTTCACTCTTGGGAATATGCCCAAGAGATGCCCTATCATACTACAAAAGCATTTGTTCAACTATGTTCATAGCAGCACTATTTGTAATAGCCACAACCTGGAAACTACCTAGGTGCCCCTCAATAGAAGCATGGTTAAAAAAGGTGTGGATCATATACACATTAGAGTTTACTCAGTGGTAAAAAGCAATGACATCTTGAATTTTGCATGCAAATGGATGGACATAGAAAACGCTTTACTGAGTGAGGTAACCCAGACCCAAAAAGAGGAATATGGTATGTATTCACTCATAAGTGGATTCTAGCCATAGTTAAAGGTCTTTGAGCCTATAATTTGTGATCCTAGTGAAGCTAAATAAGAAGGTGAACATGATGAAAATCTTATAGTTATCCTCTTGGATATTGGAAGTATACAAGATTGCCAGGCAAACTTGGGTGCAGGGAGGGTGGGGTGGGGGGTGGAAGTAAGGGGAGATGGTTAGAGAGAAGGGAGAGGGGGAGGATTGGGGATGGCTTGGGGAAATGGGAGGGGGGAGGAAGGATGGATATGGGACTAGGGAAGTTTATAGCTCAACTAAGGGAGCCCTTTTAAAGTTTGCAAGAGGCTTGATTCTGTAGGGGTCTCCAAGCCCAAGGAGAGATCCCCAGATTGTTCCCTGGGCAGCAGAGAAGAGCGTACCTGAACCGGCCCTGGTCCATAACCATACTGATGAATATTTTGTATATCACCATAGATCCTTCATTGGGCGATCGATGGAGATAGAGATAGAGACAAACATTGGAACACTGGACTTAACTCCCAAGGTCCAAATGAGAAGCAGAAGGAGGGAGAACGTGAACAAGAAAGGCAGGACTAGAGGGAACCTTCATCTGATGATAGATAGAGATAGAGATGGAGACCCACATTGGAGCACTGGACTGAGCCCCCAAGGCCCAAATGAGAAGTAACAGGAGAGAAATCATGAAAAAGGAAATCAGAACCGTGTGGGATGGGTTCATCCTCGGATACAAGGGGACTGATCGAATGAGAGCTCACCCAGGCCAGGTGGACTGAGATTAAACGAGCCTGTGATCAAACTGGAGTCTCTAAATGTGACTGACATGGGGGCTGACTGAGAAGCCATTGTCAATGGCACTGGGTCTTGTTTTGTCTGCATGTACTAGCTTTCTGGGGTCCTAGTCTCTTTGGATACTCACCTTCCTAGACCTGGAGGGAGAGGGGAGGAACTTGAACTTCCCAAAGGGCAGGAAATCCTGACTGCTCTTAGGACTGGAGAGGAAGGAGGAGGGGGGAGGAGGAGAGGGAGTGGGGAGAATGGGAGGGTATGGGGAGGAGGTGAGGAAGTGGAAATTTTTATAAACAAATTATTTTAAAAAAAGAATTGAAAACTGAAATGGAGGCAATGAAGAAAACACAATCTGAGGGCCAGCTTGATATGGAAAATCTAGGTAAATGAACAGAGAATACAGAAACAAGCGTAACCAACAGAAGACAAGAGGTAGAAGAAAGAATCTCAGATTCTGAAGACACCATAGAGAAAATAAATGCTCTGATCAAAGAAAACAGCAAATCCAACAAATTCTCATCACAAAACATTCAGAAAATCTGGGACACAATAAAAAAACTAAACCTAAGAATAATAGGGGTAGAAGAAGGTGAAGAATTGAGATCAAAGGCCCAGAAAATATATTCAACAAAATTATAGAAGAAAACTTTCCCAACCTAAAGAATGATATTCCGATGAAAGTTCAAGAAGCATACAGAACCCTGACTAGACTGGATCAAAAAAAAAAAATCCCTCGCCATATAATAATCAAAACACAAAACATAGAGATTAAAGAAAGAATATTAAGAGCTGCAAAGGAAAAAGTTCAAGTAACTTATAAAGGTAAACCTATCAGACTTACATTAGACTTCTCTATGGAAACCATAAATGACAGAAGGTCCTGGATAGAGGTACTGCAGAAACTAAGGGACCATGGAAGCAAGCCCAGACTACTATACCCAGTCAAGCTATCATTCACTATCAATGGAGAAAACAAAATCTTCTAGCATAAAAACAAATTTAAACAACACGAAGACACAAATCCAGCCTTACAGAAAGTAATAGAAGGAAAATCGCAAACCCAAGGAATCCAACATTGCCAACACTACCTACAATAACTCAAACATCTAGCGACCTTTTACAAGCACAACTCAAAGAAGGGAAACACACACTCTACGGCCTTCCTCCCTAAATAAATAAATAAATAAATAAATAAATAAATAAAAATAACCAGAGTCAACAATCACTGGTCATTATTATCACTTAATATCAATGGACTCAATTCACCTATTAAACGGCACAGATTAAGAAATTGGATACGAAAAAAAGGATCCAACATTCTGCTGTTTACCAGAAACACACCTCAACCACAATGACAGGCATCTACTCAGAGTAATGGTTTGGGAAAAGGTATTTCAAGCAAATGGACCAAAGAAAGAAGTGGGTGTGGCCATTCTAATTTCTAACAAAATTGACTTCAAACTAAAATCAGTCAGAAGAGATAGAGATGGACATTTTATACTCATAAGAGGAATAATTTATTATGATGAAGTCTCAATCCTGAATATCTATGCCCCTAATATAAGATCACCCACTTATGTAAAAAAAAATGCTTCTAGAACTCAAGGTAGTCATCAAACCACACACACTAATAGTAGGAGACTTCAACACAACGCTCTCACCAATGGACAGGACATTAAGACAGAAACCTAACAGAGAACTAAGAGAATTAATTGGGTTATTGATTCAAATGGACTTAACAGATATCTATAGAACATTCCACCCAAATAGGAAAGAATATACCTTCTCTGCAGCTCATAGAACCTTCTCAAAAATTGACCACATACTCACTAACAAAGCAAACTTCCACAGATACAAATAAATATTGGTAACCACCTGTGTCTTGTCAGACCACCATGGATTAAATCTAGAATTCAACAAAA